>NC_087476.1:53430821-53740204 GCF_036417665.1 Passer domesticus
GAGTTGCATCCTTGTCCTCTTTTTTTTAAGAGACCATATGAACTCTTTCTATTGTTGAACCTTGGAGCCCATCAGGACATTTTAAAGAAATAGAGGAAGGTCGTAATTAATTTTTGTTCTTGTTTGTTTATAAGCTGGTATGAGGACATACAAATGTGGGTTTATAAAGAAGAAAGTTCTGAATTGTTCTGAGGTTCATTCATTAAATGGATGCAATGATATCTGTAAAAGAGGATGAGGATTCAGGGCTTTGAGCCTTGGAATATGAAGAGGCAAATTTCTGATTGAAATATGGAGAAGACCTGAGGGAAATCAGCTGTTCGTGTGCACTGCTTTTTCCTTAAGCATCTGATACTGCTCTGTGTCAGGACAACACACATGGCTAGATGGTCCTTTGGGATGGTATCATACAAAAAGTTTTATAAAAAGCTTCAGGAAGCCATTGTGACTTTCCAAATTTCCTAAATATAAGGGATCATTTATTAGAGGTTAAATTTGCATAAACATAACATGCTCCCAACATTGGTCTTTTACTCCTTTTGTGAGGTCACTATATGGAAATGAGCAATTAACTTACTATAGTAAAAAATAATTTCCTTTTATAATGCTTTAAAAATGATTATTTTTTTAGGCCAGACATCAAAATAAAAACTGGATCAAAATTGATGGTTACAAAAAATGAAACAGAAGTCTGGTGATAGTTTTATTGAAAATAACATGCATCAAGTAAATAAAATCATAGTAATTTCCTTTCTGTAACAGAACCATGGCATTTTGCTTGCTCGTACCTCTGGACAACATTGTAATGGTGGTATTATTTGCTTTCTGTTAATTCACAGAGAAGCTGAAACGTTGTAGTGTACCACTGACCAGGACAAGTCAGGAATGAGCCAGCCTTGGGAAGGAGGACCTGCCATCCTAGCTGGAGACATCTGAAGAGAGGACATTTCAGTCTTTGGCATGCTTCAGTAGAAATTACTAAGAAAAAGTAAGCTGTTGTTTTGTTAATGAACTTAAACATGTCAGTTCCTTGATGGACTACTTAGTTGCAGTTATAATTTGACCTGGAATTTGAAGTGGTTTTGTGGGAATTCACATTTTCTTCCATTAGAGTCCAAGAAGGCCTGGGTTCTTTTCATGTAGTTGTTACACATCACCTCTTCCATACTTCATGTCTTGATGAAGGCCCCATAGCTTAGAAATTAACTGTATTATTTAAGATTACCAGTAAAAACCACAAGAGGTGGGATCTCTCAAGATTTCAGACTAATTCCATACTGTCTCAATTGGTTTTAGACTGTATTTGCTAAAATGCAGAGTTCAGGTTCTTTTTGGTCCCTTATTTTTACCTGAATTGAGTATAAAATTATTTTTAGAATTATTCCTTTGAGTTTAGTTAATTCTTAGTCAAGTAGTCAGTAGTCAAGAATATGATTTTTCATGATGCCAGGAGTGTTTTAAAGGGAACCCAATGCCCCCAAAAATAGAGCTTTCCTATTTGATAACAGTTCTGATAAAAACAGCATTGTTTGATTGAACCTTGTTATAAAATATTACTTTTAATTT
Organism: Passer domesticus; assembly: GCF_036417665.1. Lineage (NCBI taxonomy): Eukaryota > Metazoa > Chordata > Aves > Passeriformes > Passeridae > Passer > Passer domesticus. The sequence continues at coordinate 53,432,388 of NC_087476.1, forward strand.
CAGAAAAAATACCGTGTAATCAATTTTGTTTAATTCTTCTTACCATGAAGTTGCAGTGGAAGTGCTTCCACAGCCATAACATAGCAGAGTAGCAGTCCAAGATGTTTGTCCTCCGTTCTAAGGATTACCTCTTCAGTAAAAACCCATGTGTACCTCCTCCTAACCAGCTTATAAACAAACTCCATGACCTAGATTTGCTATTAAAAAGGTAAATTAAAAAAGGAATATTAATTAGCATGATGCTTTTAAAAAAAAAAAAGTGAGACAGAATCCGTGTAGTTGATATAAATCTTCAAGTGCATAATTGTCCTGAATTCTGAGCACATGCAACTGCAGTTGTGCTTATCGTATCAGGGTTTTATGTTCCTGCATAGCACTTTCAGAGATAAGGGTTTGCTCCTCCATCTCTATTCATTTTATACATAAAATTTTCCTTAGAGTAATTAAAAATCAAATAGGAATTAAAAAAAAATACCCAAACATTTAATCCTTTTCATGTACTGCATTATTATCTTGATCTGGTAAGGAACCAAAGATCCCTCAAATTAATGGGTGACCTATTGAGCACAGTTCAAATGTTAGCATTTTTTGCTTTCAGTGAACAGGTGAGAACTTTTAATTCTTCTTTTGGTTTATCTCAGGGTAAACTCTCTTTAGTTTAGCTTATGGTATCACAATTTGGTTTATCAAAGTGCATTGCCTTTTTGATCCCTGCATAGCATTTTAATCACCTCCAAAATCTTAATTATGATCGGTGACTTGTATAGAAGTTACTTGCCTACAGGTTGTTTTACTCTTTTCTTTCACTCTGAAAATGATAATTTTATAAAGGATATTCAGGGAGAAGCATCCTTTTGTAAAACTGTAGCATGGAAGTAAAAATCTCTGCTGCTGTGCTTTTTTGCATTGTACTGTCTCATTGTGGGAGCACTTGAAAATCAAGATCCTTTCCCTTAGCCATGGTTAGCACAAATTAATCAATAAATAGATTTCTCTTTCAGCTCTTCTGTTGTGAAATGATGGTTGGGTTGTGTTTGTGGTATTCTGAAATCTCAACAGACTTTCTTCTCCCCTTCTTCTAATAAGTTTCTTGGTATAAGCCCCAACATTTGCTATAAAAATCTGTTTCAAAATGCATCCTCAGAAGTGTGAGGCTTCCAAAAAACAATTTGTTCACAACATTGTTAGAATGGATCTCACAGATGTGTGCTGTGCAGTAAAAGCACAGTTGCCAGCTGGTAGGTAATGCTGTGTGTGTATCTGACATGCTGATTTAAGAACTGTTATGCAGATTGGTCATTAATCTCAGAAAAAGAAATTCAGATATGAAACTGAAATATAGATGGATACAATTTTGTGCTACTTCAGGAAAAAGTATTTGAGCTGTAGAGCTTTTAAAAGAATTATTTGATAAAAAAAGGATTAAAGAGGCATTGGTCTTTGAAGAGGAAATTTTAGTGATAGAAGGGAACAGACAGCATACAGAAAAATGTTTTAAGTAAATAGGATGTGATATATTATTGTAAAGATAAATATAGATACTGAAGCATAGGTTTTTTGTTTAATCCCAGCATATGTTTGTAAGAATTTTAAAACAGTGGAAGATTTTACAGTAATAGTAGGCATTTTCTCTTGAGGTAACACATTTCGTTAGAAATGTGTATAACATTAGAACAGGCTGTCCAGGGAGCCTGTGGTATTTCCATCCTTGCAGATCTCAAAAAAACTCAGCTAGTCAAAGCCACAGCTGGTCTAATCTAGTATTGGTGTTGGTGCCATATGGAGCAGGAGATTGGACTAGGTGATTCTAAAGGTCCCTTTTGGCTCACATGCTTGTGGTAATTTTGCATTAACTATTCCTAGCTGCCTGTACAACAAAGATCACTTTCACTGAAAGGCTGTTTTGTTGAATATCAGTCTTGAAGTTTCTTGGGGTTTTTAAATAAAAAGTCACCTTTTTAGGCCCCATTCCCCAAAGCCCATTCTCCTCCCTCATTTGGTATCTGGTATTTGGTTTTGATTGTTAATAAATAAAATAAAAATTACCATGAAACAGACTGTGAAAGATTGCCTGGCAAAATGTAGTTGAGAAGGCATTTGCATATTTAGGCTAGAATTTTTCAACAGCTTAAATCCTACATGATGCCACAGTGATGCAGATTTGCATTCCCCATTCTCTTACAGTTACAAAATCATCTTTACTTTTTCTGGCCGTATCTTATATATGTTATTAAAGGCAATGAGTTCACAAACCAGGCAAGTCAGAGTTGTGTGTTGTGTTCTGCAATACACTGCTGCTTCTGCTGGTCTGTAGTGATTCCTTTCAAGAGGCACTCGCATATATCAAGGAGTTCACTTGATGTTTAAGAAAAAGGAGTCCAAGGTATCTTCTGAAAAGGCCACCTCAGTTTTCAAATCAGTTCTTTCTGCAGCCCTGTGGTTGTTCTGAGCTCAGTTTGAGGGTAGTGTACCATCATGGTGCATGGGAATTAAGAAACCTAGTGGGGAACTCTTCAGCTGGCTGCTGCTGTCAGGCATATTTTCTGTTGTGTAAACTTAGTCCAAGCTACTGTTCAGGAAGTCCCTTAATCAAACAGATGATCACCTGTAGTCTGAAGAAAGTTTAAGTTCAATTTGCAGCTATGTCATCTCTTGAGGAAAGAACCATAATTTCTTTAAATTTCCCGGGGAGGTATCAAAGCAACTGGTCGACTGAAGGTTCATTAATCAGCTCTACTTCAGGGAATGAACAGAGGAAATTCCAAAGTTTTTTTTCTGACTTGGTATTGCTAACTTGCTGCAAATTAAATAGATAAAAGGTTGATGATCAGCAAAAGAAATCTTCCCAGTACTCAATGTTGTCCATCACCTCAGGAAACAATAGACATCTCACTGTGTGGATGTTGAGCTGAAATGTGATGTGAGGTGCTAGTTTAAGTTGACATAATAAACTGATTTAAATTTCTTTGATCCTCTGCAGGATGGCTGGCTGTGGTGAAATAGATCATTCAATCAACATGCTTCCCACAAATAGGAAAACAAATGAGTCATGTACCAATGCAGCACCTTCCCTGCAAGTTCCTGAATGTGCTATCTGTCTGCAAACATGTGTCCATCCAGTAAGTCTGCCCTGTAAACATGTTTTCTGCTATCTATGTGTTAAGGGCGCTTCTTGGCTTGGGAAACGATGTGCCCTCTGCCGGCAGGAGATCCCTGAGGATTTTCTTGACAAGCCAACCTTACTGTCACCAGAAGAACTGAAAGCAGCAAGCAGAGGCAATGGAGAATATGCTTGGTACTACGAAGGTAGAAATGGCTGGTGGCAGTATGATGAACGTACCAGCAGAGAGCTGGAAGATGCCTTTTCCAAGGGTAAAAAGAGCACTGAAATGCTAATTGCTGGTTTTTTATACGTGGCAGACCTTGAAAATATGGTTCAGTATAGGAGAAATGAGCATGGACGTCGCAGAAAAATAAAACGGGACATAATAGATATACCAAAGAAGGGAGTGGCCGGGCTGAGGCTGGACTGTGACACCAACACTGTCAACCTGGCACGAGAGAGCTCCGCTGACGGTGCGGACAGCACACTGACTCCAGGGGCTGCAGCTGTGCAGCCTCTAGCATCCATTTCTGTGAGGCCCCTCCCAGCACTAGATGGTCAGCTCGTGAGCCCTTCGACGCCATCACCTGATGCAAGCAATTCTCTAGAGAACTCTTTTGCCCACTTGCAAATAAATGGAGACAGTATGGCTGAAAGGAGTCACAGGGGAGAGGGAGAAGAAGACCACGAATCATCATCTTCTGGTAGGGTGCCAGGCCCCGACACCTCTGTTGAGGAGACCGAATCGGATGCCAGCAGCGACAGCGAGGATGTGTCTGCCCACCTTCAGCAACACCCGTCCTCTGGTCAGCAGAGACACTTGAGTGCTGGTGCAAGCCAGGCAGGAGCAGATAGACCAGGGGCAGGGGGTGGGGTGGCAAACACAAGTGTAAGATCTAGAAGGCCAGATGGACAGTGCACAGTCACTGAAGTTTAAATCTAGAGCCATGCAAAAAAAATACTCAGTTGTAATTTTCTGTAAATTTTCTGTCCACATTGGCATTGCACTCAAACCTAGCAGCGTGTTTGGTGGGAGGGTGGGGTGAAGGGGAGAAAACAGTTTTGGCCTGTTTTAACTTAAGCCTCTTAACATGACTCTTTAACTCTAGGAAACTGGGTTGTCCTGTTGATGGTTTGAAAGCTCTTTAGCAATGCCCAGTTTTCTTGAAAATGTCTTGTGTTTATTTTGTAGCATTTTCCCCTTGAAGATACTCTATCCCTTTTTGGCCAATGTATATCTACTGTACAACTTGAATTGTCTTCATTATCTGACTGTTGCATTAAGTGTCTTACTACTTTCTGCATGGATTGATGTATGAAAAGAACACTAAAGCTATGTGGAATCAGGCAAGGTGTTGGGTGTGAGCAGGATGCTTAATTTAATGTGAGAAAATAGATGTGAGTTTGGAGTTAAAATGTGTTTTTACTAGACAAGAGCAATCATTTACCTTCTTTCAATGGAAATGTAAAAATGCTGTTAACTTGTGTTGCAAATCCTTACCTTTACACTCTCCATGGCTTTTTCACTGGCTTTGCCATCTAGTCCTTGTAGTTTTGTTTATTGAGATCTTTCTTGATCTGTCTTGTTTTTGTTACAGAATTTATAATTTAATAAAACTACATTTTATCAGTAACAATCTCAGATATGTTTCCAGTTTAATTGAACTTCACTGAAGGAAGTTGAAAGAAAATGATCATAAAACAGCTTCCTATGTTTACCAGAAGGGAGGACTAGATCTGAGTGCCATCCTGATATTCCTGCATCCCTGACTGGCTGTCGCTCAAACACAATGCTGTAGGAGTATTGTCTTTTAATCATAAGTTGCAAGCTTAACACAGACATCTGAAGAGCTGATTAACTCACTTCACTGTTGATGGTAGGCAGAAGTAACACACAGCCTTATTTTAACAGCAGAAATATTGATAAAAGAGGGTAAGTTATCAAAGCTGACCCTATAACAAAGGACATGGATGTTATGGACTGTAGTGCTGTTCCTCTGTTCATAGCAAAATTGTGGTGGCAGCACAGAAATGGTAGTTTCGTGCTTGGATTAGCAGTGTGGGAGCTGCATTTCAACAGACTTCTGAATGTTAAAAGCTATATCTTGAGAAACACAGCTTGTCTTTTATCTCTCTGGCAGTTCTTTAGCATTTTTTTGAGACTGAGAAACAGCATTAGTTGACTTTGGATTTTCTTTTAAAATAAAGCTAATTAAACTCCAATTCTTAGTATACGTATCTCAGAATAGAAAGGGACAGTAGCTGATACATAGGTGCTTCTGATCTTAAGACAAAAGTTGCTTTAACAAAACAACCAGTTGAAGGGAATTTAAAAGGCTGACTTTTAAAAATGGTAGATTTAAACATCTATAATGTTCTTACTGTAATGAAATGTGTCTGATATTGGACAAAGTTATGCCCCTTCTCTGCTGCCTACAGGTGAGATCAGTGGATCAGGAAAGTGCAGGTGAGACTAGGATGGAATAAGGAAGATTTCCTCCATTCTCAGTTAGGAATAAGTGCTCATGATCACAGATTTTCACTATCATCTTCCAGTCCCATAAGGAAATACACCAGTTACATGGACTTCAGGAAGGAAACTGGACGGAATGCTTTTATCTCTGTTAGTTGCTAGATGTCTTACTTCTCTGATTTGAGTTAGTACACAGTGGCTCTAACCAAAGCATGACTTTGTACTGCAAAAGCCTTCACTAAGAACACATCAGCTATGTGCACGCATTTCATGAGTATGGGTTGAAAAAAGCAAGAAAGAAAATAGAGGAACATGACCCACTATATACTTAATTTTAGGATTTACAGCCCAATAATTCTATCAGTGATTATCTTTGGGGTTTTTAACCCAAGTAGGGAGTTCAGCCCCACACCCGTGATTCTGCTTTTGGCTCCTGCTGGCTGACTGCAGCTGTGAAACACTAAAATTAGTTAAAGTAAGGCTGGTGAGACCTTAATAACAAGCTGTCAGAGTAGCAACTGCACTCCCCAGATCAAGCTAGGGAAAAGTAGTAACTGATAATTCCCATCTTATATTTAAACCATTACTTTCAGTAGGAAATGTGTTCTCTGTCCATTTTAGCAAAGCCACAGCCACACTGCATTATGTGGTTGACTGTAATTCCATGCACTAAGTGATTTTCAACTTATGCAGTGTAGCCAGATAAATGTGCAGTGGAGCAGAAGGGAAAATGAGAAAGGAAGTTTAAATTCTATGAAATCTACAGCATCTCATCATTTCCAGAACAGATAACCACAGATACAGGAATCCTATTTCATGGCTAAAAAAAAATACAAATCAGATAGGGACCCAAGCATTCTGCAAGAACACCTTGCTTATCTAGATTGACCATCTGGTAAATATATTTCTATCAGCAGCAAATAAGATAGAAGTATTTGTATTGCTAAAAGTGATCTCCAATATCCAACCTTTACAGGCTTGGTACAGAATCCAAACTCCCATTAAACCCTTGGATTGTCTACACAGAAGAAAAACAAGACAGACATTTCACAATGTAAAAGGAAACTTAGTTTGCTGAGGAGGGAGCTGGCAAGCTAGCCCCTAGGAAATACAAAAGCTGGCATGCTATTTAATTAGGAGACTGGGACTATAAATTTTGATGTTTCTAATTATTTTGTGCGTTTAGTACTTGTTTGTTTTTAAACCATTTCAGAAGGAAAAAAAACCCCTGAGATGAAGCTTAACATCTTTAATAATTGTAAAGAAAATACAAACATTTATCAACTGCTGGTTAAAGATATTTGTCACTTTAAGATGATAAGAAAGTATTCTGTGAAATAAAGCATTTAGCTTTCAAATGGGTAAAATGGGATTCCATTTCATCTCAGTCTGGAACTTTCATCTTAGCACTCATGATAATTTAGCTGGGCTGGTATTTGTATGAAGGGCTCTACTTACTTTTAGAAGAAAATAAACCAGAGAATATGGTATAAGACTGCTCACAATATCCTTGATCACAACCTGTCATGATCTTCAGAATGTCCTGTACCTATGCTTGGTATATTTATGATACCAGCAAAATGGGTTCCATAACCCTCTCTGAAACTGTTCTGAATGTGTCTTGGTGTGTAATAGTTAATTATTTGTCCTGTTTTCTTAGAAGCAAACACTGGCCTTTGATACAAATCAGAAAGGGTGGCTGGGGAAATACATTTGCTGAAATGAGAATTAAGCTCATTGTCTATAAATCAAAATGGAAGGAGATCCCCAGAGGTGTACTTACCATTCACTAACTGCCAGCACAGATCTGGTTCAAAATGTGAAAGAAACCAGATTCTGCCTTTGTCCTACAATTTCTTCCCTCTCAAATTTCTATAACCCAGTACACAGAATACACTTAGGAGCCTAATACACCAAAGAAAAAAATATCCAAGGATCTTACTCAGATTCCAAGTAATTTTCACATCAATTTAAAAAACAATAACAGTATTAGTAATGGCACATACATTCTTGCTAAAAGCAAAGACATAATCAGTTGCCCTTTAAAACATATTTTTTTTGACTCACAACAACATTATGTGCTATTGCTTCAAAAAACTGGATGAGTATGGACTGGAGTGTGCCTTGAAGGTTCAGTAATGCTGCAGTCTAAAGCCTCAAGTCCCTATTAATCTTGAGAAACTTAATGAAAAGCAGAACAGCTTCACGACTAAACAGTCAAGAGCTGCCTGATTATACTAAAGCATTCGCTCTTCTGAAGTAACAGTTTTGAAGTTCTTTAGGGCATGGGAAATAATCCAGCTACACAGGAGTAACTACTGGGCTACTGGATAAAAAGGAGCCAGGGGAGAAAGGCACAAACCAAAACACTACTCTCTTCCCCATGTTCTCATTCCTGTTTCTTCTCTAACCTAAAAGGAAAAACTAAACTTTATTTTTGGGGAAGAGAGATTTGAAAGCTTCCTCCATTAGTGCTTCAGATATTGAAGCAAATGTGAGACTAGGATCAACTAGGATCAAGCAGGATCAACAGGGTGGAGGTAAGTTCCTTATCTTCCCTGAGATGCCAACTCAAAATACATCCCTTTCCTCAGCATTTCTCTTGCTTCAGGCTATATTCATTGCTGTGAAAACCACACAGTAAAACATCCCCAGCAGATCACAGAATCTGCTCAAAACCTGCATAATCATAACAGGCAATCCAAGCCTAATTCCCAACCCTGATTTGTCCCCAAGTCCTCAAACATATGTAGTTACGTCACTGTCTAAAACTCAGGACTCCTGCCATACTAGGAAATCGTAACATGGATTTCCATCAAAGATACTGCCTTGTTTTCTTAAGGGAGCTTGTTCGATGATCTTGAGCTAGTTATACCTGGTCAGAGCAAGAAGGTATGTCAGTGGCACAGAGCCCAGAGCTTCCTTCTTTACGTGCTCCCACAGAGTACTTAGGTCCTTGGCTCAGATCTCAGTCCCTGCTGGATTTAGAGACAAGTGCATCCTAACCAACGGTACAGGAAACTCTCAGTCACAGATATGTCTTTATGGTTTTGCTCTCACAGATGTTTATTTTTAAAGCAGGCACTCTGTGTCAGTTTTCTAATTTCTAAAGGGAAAACTTTCCCCACTGAGTTATCCAATTACTGGCATGAAGGGGAGACTGAGTTCCAAACCTTCTAGTCAGCCCAAATATACCCTACCAGTAAAAATGCATTGATGAAAGACACAGACATATCCACTCACATCTTTACCAGAACACTGAAGTACTCACATCATCCAGTCACCTAAGGACAAACTTTTTCGGGGCATGATACATCACAGCCTTCCAAGATTTCAACCAGATTCTGTGTAAAGAACCAGGCCAGCAGCTTTGCACAGGTACAGGATATGGGAATGGGCAGATGCATGTGTGGGTAGTTGATTCCTTGAGCAGTGAGAAGATACCAAAATACATTTAAAAGCCTCAATCAGTGATAGTGAATGAGTGCTAGAAGCTTCCCAGTAACTCAAAGCTTTTCTTGTAAAAGCACCATTAAAATTGAAGGATACTTTCTCAGCAATTGCACAAAGAACGAACTAGAATAAAAAAATAAAAGCTATCCTCCCACTAGTAATCATCTTTTCCAAGCTGCTTAAAGACACTGGTCTCATGTTGGGGAACTCATATTTTGCAGCTTTAGATGCACCTGTTCTGCAAATGAATAAATCTCAGATCTTTCAAGCAATTAATTTCCATACTAGTTAAAAAAAAAAAAAAAAAACCAACAAAAAAACAACGACCAAATAATCTTCAGCCTCATTCCAAATGAATTATAGTTCTATTTTCAGCACAGTATTTACCTTTACATAGTAATTTCACTAATCTCGATTCAGTGGGTGATTAGGACAGTAGAGAATCTGCCTGGGATTTCTCTGTGGTTGCACACCAAATATGCCTGCCTGACCTAAATGGCAGGAATGTTAATTCCATTTTAAATGGACAAGTCCTTAAATGATTCAGCTTAACGGCTGCTTTACTGAAAGCTTTGTTTGCAAAAAAGTTAAGCCCATTTCTTATGCATAAACCATCACTTATGTTTTGGTCTTCTAGCCAATGCCTGCAAATTGGCAGGCCCACCCCATACAGTTCCAAAAATGTCCTTCTCTGTCCTTAGGGCAGCTTCCAGCGGGAGCTCTCTTCCTGCTGTCACCACCTTTTTCACAGCCCGAATGACAGTGGCCGGGCCCTCAGTGTACTGGCTCAGCCAGGCGCGGGCCTCTCGCAGCGCTGTGGCTCCATCCGAGGCCGGCAGCGTGTCCTCGGAGAGCCCCAGGCTCCGCGCTCTCTCGGGGTCCAGCCGCTCAGCCCCGCCCAGCAGCCGCAGGGCTGCCCCGCTGCCCACCATCCGCACCAGCCGGGCACCTCCTCCCCAGCCTGGCACCAGGCCCATGTGCTTGTGGACAAAGCGAATTTCACTGCCAGGCGTCATCAACCTGTCAATGAAGAACACACAGAGGTCAATCCATGCATTGACTTTTGTTTTCAGCTCTATTCAGGACCTTAATTTTCTATTTTCTCCTCCCCTCTGCTTCCAAAGGTGGATACAACTTGACAGAGTGCTCATTGCAGCCGGAGCTGGAGTATCTTAATTTTTACCTCACATGGTGCCATAGCTGCAGCTTTTGGCCCTTCTCAAAATTAGACATGTATATTGCTACAAGTAAAGATTCTTAGTGCCCATACTGGTACATCTCGTTCTAAAAAGAGTTGAAAACAAAGCTGCAGACAGAGGACATGTTACATTTATTCACAGTGTGACACTGCCTTGCTAATTCGTTCATAAACCAAGCAGGTATTGGGCAAAACCCAAGCAAACTAAAACACAAAATATTTCTCAAGAGAATGGATGTGGTCTTAGTACTGATCTGAACTGGGGAGGTTCTGTCAGCACCGTGGTGATGACAGCATGGGTGGGGCTTTTTGGTTCTGTATTTTAGAGATCCATGTGAGTTTGATTTCTAATTGCTCATTACAGAAAGGGAAATCGGGATGGATGCTCAATTTATAGCTCACAATGCACAACAGAACTGCTTTCTATTTATGCCTGTAATGTGTAATAGAATTGCTCCCCTCTACCAGGTAAGTAATATTCCTCTTCCCAAAGATATCACATCTTTCTTTTCTGTGCTTCTTTTCTAAAGCTTCTCACCTCCTTTACTTAAGAACTCATCCTAGGGCTCATTAAGCTATCTCCCTGGAGGAGCTCTGCTGCAGCAGATTGTTCTGTCTTCACACAGTGGTCACAGTGACACACATTAGGTTAGTGGAAAAAACCTCTAGAAATAGAAACACATAGAAAAGATGTACAGAAACAGACCAGTGCTTGCTCTTTCTCAAAGTGATGTTCAGCAGTGTGGTTGCTTGCTGGCAAAGGATGGGAATTACATTTGTGAAGTAGATTAGCTTCTACTTCAAGCACTAATTGGCTTTTTGAAGACAAATCTTGTAATACTGAGGTCTACACACAAGTCTGTTTCCTAACCATGCAGTTTTCGATAGTGAAAATACTGAGGTGAGCAGCTTTGAAAGGGGAAAGAAAAGGAAAACCTTTAAAAATGCAACTATTTCTAGGAACTCGCTGTTCTCACATCTGCTTAGTTATTGTCAATTGTACATTTGCTTGGTTGCCTTATTCTTAACCAGAGCACCATCAGCATTCATGCCACACTGTACAGCATCAGAATTGAAGAGCTTACGCTTTATCCCAGATCCAGCACAATGCACAAAGGCAACAGCTGACGGGCCAGATTGCATGAAAGCCTTTTTGTAGAGATAACAGGGGAAGGTTGTGTGACAAAAGGAAGAAAGCAGAGTATTGCAGGGGAGGAAAGGCTTTAAGCTAACATTATCAAGTGCTTCCAGACCCAGCAAATCCCAGGGAGCTCAGGTCTCTTCTCTCAAAAGAATGATTCTGCAAGTATTCCAGAACTCCTTTACTGGCTCAGCTTACTCTGCAATTTACTCAACCCAGTGTCTCACTGGAAAAGCAGTAATAAAAACATTATTAAGGGTTTAATTCTAGCTGTGACGAGCGATGTGGGGCACTAGAAAAGAAAGGGTCATTGGCAGCTGAGCATCTGATGCTAGACAATCTGTAGGCATTCTCACAGGACAGCCACCACAGGTCAGAGGAGGCCAAGTTGCTCTTGTATCTTGAATTTGAGATTGTTTCAGGCAATGTTTACTATGTGGGAAGGGCTCTGTTTCCCTGCAGAGTCTTCACCCCCCTCAGAGAAAACGGAACCAAACACAATGATAGTAAAGTAAACCACTGACAGCTTAACCCAACAGAGAATCTGAGACTGCAGCTTCCAGAAGCTCACTGGGATTCACCTCTTCCCATAAGGCTCCTTTGAACAAGCTCCACAGAAAGTACTGAGATAAGTGGTAGTCAGTGGAAGGTGTAACTGCAGTATTGGACTGCCTTCAGGTTTATGACAGGTATCCTTGGTTTTCCAGACTTTTCAACTATGAATCCTCTCCTGAAGTCACACCATTGCTTACAGAAACCACCCATCATACTCTCTGTTAGATTTATCACTCACTTGCTGTCCCCATGCCCCAGGAAGGAATGGAGACCTGAGCTCATGTCTGAAGAGGCAGAAGCAGCTGCCAAGCCAGCCTGGGATCAGCCTCTGAACACCACCAGCTGCAGCCTCGCATACATATCTCCCCTTTTATTGTATGAAAGGAATTGAGTGTACCTTCTGAGACATGACAAATCTGATCTCCCATTAAAAGAATTTATGTAAGAAAAGCACACCAAGCATTACTTAACATAAAGAGGCAGACAGGAAAAAGCTGGAAAGACCAAAGCACTATTGCTAAGCTGTTTATACCTTATTCAACTAGTACTGGTCCTGCCTGAGACAGAGTAGTAGATGAATACAAAATTAACCCTGATTTCAACAGTATGCCTGTTTTTGTCTTTCATGTTGAAGATATTAAAATCTGGGTCCCCTGTAACACAGGGGAGGATCACATTGCTAGACTCCTACACATATGCCTTCCCCACCCTAATAAAGAAAATCTGTTGCATGACAGTACTGAAAAAATATTTATTCAATGTAATTAACGTACAAAGTGACAGAAGATGTTACAGTAAGCAGGGTAGCATCCCTCAGAAACGTGAAGGGTAGCAAAATCCTCACAGTTTAAATTGGAAATAAGAGGTTAAGGTAATATAAGCCCCAAAGTGCAGCTGAAACCTTCTTTGAGAACCTTTTATTTCCATGTTACAAACACTACAACCCCCCTAGGAAGAAAGCACAGTCACCATGGGCCACATCCAATTTTGTGTTAATCATCTGAAGCAAACGAGCTGCAGCAAATGTTGCTGCTGTATATTTTAAAATGTGCTCAGCTGCACTAAACGTTACAAATCCTCCCCCTTTGATCTGAGGATTCCTCCATTCTGTGTCATCTCATCGCACCCACAAACCACTGTCACATTGCATTTCATCACATCACTGGCAATACACGTGAGAAGAAACCTTCCTTGTCATTAACACCGCAGCCTAATAAATCCCACCCTTATAAAGGTACACTTGCTTCCCAAAGGCAGTACTTGCTGTGAGCTAACAGCTATGCTTTCCTTTGCTAAAGTATTTCCCAGCTACTTGAAGCCAGAGCATATATAATAAAACCTGAATATGCAAACAAAAATATACTTTCTCAATATTTCATACCTGTTTATTATAAATACCAATGTTATTAAGCTGTTCCAATGGGTATAATACGTTCTTTGGCATAACTAAGACTATATTAAAATCTGTGCTGGTCATAATTTCCTGGACTTCAAGGTTTGAGCTATATTCACCATTTTGACAAGGCAAAGGTACTAACCAAGTTTACTAGGGAGGGACAGATACCACCCTCTATTTTATGCTTTTTAAAAGCTCCTACAACTATACTCTTGAAAGCCACTATCGGGAAAAAAGACACCTAAAACATTATGTGTTGTCAGCAACCTGAATTTTGCTCCTGTTCCCTGCTTGACTCCCAGTGTCACACAAGGACACAGCTCCTGACTTCCGATCCTCCCCTTTTAGCTGGCATGGACTGGCACTCCATGGAGGGAGGCAGCCAGCATCACGCAGTGCTGCAGCACCTGGTCCCCAGCTATGGCTGCGCAGGAGATGACTTTTATCTCCCCACAAATACTTTGGCATCCTGTTCTCAAACCACCAATATTAATATAAATAATAAACAGAGCTTAGGTCTTTGGGTCACAGTAAGTTCCCTCACCAAATCTGCTACATTCTTCCATAAATTTCAGTAATGCCTATCTGCAAGGTGATTGAACCAACACAAAGTCGAAACTTCTCCAAAAACAGGAGTCAAAGGCCTACAACTAAAAGACATCCATGATTTTAGCATGCTGTAGAGCAAAAGTTACAGAAATAATAATAAATCTTCAACTCGAACTACATATTTTGCAAAATATAGATGCAGGACACTCAGGCAGATAAAAAGCAGTATCTACAGTCAGCCACACACCCACTTTGGCACAAGGAGGTGGGACGTGGGGGTTATGGTCAGTTCATTACGTGTTGTTTCTGCCACTGCTCAGGGAGAAGAGTCCTTCCTCTGCTTCAGGGTGGGGCCCCTCACACACAGTTCTCTGCAAACTTCTCCAGTGTGATTCACTCTTCCACAGAGTGCAGTTCTTCAAGGGCAGCCTGTTCCAGTGTTGGTCCATAAGTCCTACCAGAAAGCCTGCTCCAGCATGGGCTCCTCTCTCCACAGGTCCCTGCAGATCCCTGCTCCAGCACGGGCCTCCCACAGGTTCACAGCCCTCTCTTAGGGACCCACCTTCTCTGGTGTGGGTCTTCTCCAGGGGCTGCAGGTAGAGCTTCACAACCCCATGGTCCTCCATGGGCCACAGGGGCACAGCTGCCCCACCATGGTCTGCAGGGAATCTCAGCTCTGGCACCTGAAGCACCTCCTTCACTCCTCCTCCTCCTTCTCCACTGACCTTAGTGTCTGCAGGGCAGTTCCTCTGACATGTTCTCACCCTGCTCCTCTCTGGCCACCATTACAGCTGCACAGTAACATTTCTCTCCTTTTCAAACATGCTATCATTCCTATAATTCTATCATTACTATCATTCCTGATTGGCTCAGCCTTGGCCAGGAGCATGTCCATCTTGGAGCCAGCTGGCATTAGCTCTACCCAAAACGGAGGAAGCTTCTGGCAGCTTCTCACAGAAGTTATTACCTACAGCTTCCCCTGTAGCCCCCCTGCTACTAAAACCTGGCCATACAGACCTGAAATACCACCCAAAACACACATGCAACTATTGCAGGGACAGGAAAAGAGAACTATTAAAGAAAAAAAAAAAAGGAAACTAGCGGGAAAAACAAAAGGAAGGTTATCAAGAGTCAAACACTTGTTTTAACCAGAGAAGAACAAAGTTGATGTACAATGCTGCCATACTCTCTGCCCAACATTTATCTCTTTCTAATACACTCATCAATATGGCATCAACTTAATTAACTCTTTTTAAATTAAATAGCAGCAGTGTTATGCTGACACATGGCCAAAGGAGCTTTTTAAAATACACACTGCTGGGGAGTGCAAGTTCAAGAGTTTGTTGAGAGGTCAGTTATGACATTATCTGCAGATGGTGTTTATCATGCAAATTGAACTTCCTTTGCCATGCGGACATGAAAATTTAATGATCTTGCTGGCAAGTGGACAAAATCTCATGTGTAACTGGTTTAGGTTTTTGTAACTCTTCTTGGTGGGTGCTACCAGGACAATTCACAACAGCAGAAATTCTCACATGCATGCTCGACCTTAAGTGAGCAAGAAAGCCAGTCCATTGTCCACTTCTTCCCTATTTTCCAGTTGCACCTTCTCAACACTAAAAATACAATCCCTGTCCCACCACTCCACAAGCAAACTGCACCTCATAATCTCACTCCATTGTCCTCAGTATACCAGGCCACAGACACAGCAGATCCCAGTATTGATGGTGGGTTCCTGAAGCAATTGAATGGGACTCAGGCAGCAGTTACACAGGTACTATCGGGAATCTGATCTCACTTCTCTTGCTGAGGCATACAAAATCCAGCAAAAATAAAGTGCTGCTCTTACATACAAAGTGCTGCTGAACATAGGCAGTGATGGTATGTTTTTATTCAATTAAACTGCTACAATATATTAAAACAAAGCAAGAGAGAGTTGTGATTGTTGAATTTGTAGCATCAGAGAAAGAAATAAACTACCTGTTCTTTTATCTGTACAGCAAAAGCCTTGATTTTGGATTAAACAGAAGTCCTTTGTTTCAGGTTGGTTCAGTGCACCACATAAATCAAGTAATCTTCTCTAGGCTGCATTTTAAGCTTCTTAAATAGGAAAAAAAAAGCAGCTTTAAAGTGAATGGCTGAAATGCAATAAACATTTGGATAAAGCAGAAGTGGGTAGTTGGATGTGAAAGCAATTCTGTAAGACATAAGCACCACCTTTGCTGCAAATGCACCTAGATAATTCTGTAGCTTCAGTTCCTTGGCTTAGGCAGGGATACTAAGGGATCATGCCACAGGCAAGTGGCAGCTCTGAAAGCTGGACCATAAGGAGCAATTAATTGGGACTGCAAATGCTGTCAGCCTGAGGTTTGGGCAAAGATAATCACAAAGATAACCAGTCAAGCACTGTAGAATTTCACATTACTTTAAATAGTTCATGTAGCCCATAGCCCATACCAAGGGGTCTGGAATCCTCCAAGCTCACTGCCTTCTCCCAGTTTTCTTTAGCATGGCATTTGGATTTGCAAGGTTTAACTTGTACCTCAATCCATCTCTGGTATTTGTATTCCAAATCTCAGAGTCAGAAAGATATACCAGATATCATGCACGTTCCCACTTAATATGTCTTCTACCTGTTCTCCCCACCACAGAAAGACAGATATTACAGCAAGTGTAAGAAACTACAGAACTTGCTTAGCAATAAGATACAAATTCTTCAGGCATTGTATATGAATGATCCTTGGCAATTGCTGCAAAACTAATCCCTACCTTCTCCAGAATGTTTAACAACCAAAGTAATTCCTGAGTACAGCCTTGAAAACACAATCTGAATATGAACTACTGCCTTGATATTTTCACAAAACCACAGAAAGCCTGAAATGACTAAAGGTAAGGCTGCAGTCTGTGCCTGCAGAGACCTGACCTGGAAACCTAAACACCAAAAAGTTAATTACATGACAACATTGTGTTTTGGTAGTGACATCTTGTCTTCTGTAAGCCTCGTTCAATATTCCAATACACAAGCCTTCCATAGTTATTACAGAAACTCATCTTAAAACAACAAATGTATGAACCAGTCATTTTTGCAGTAAAAATAAATTCTGACGCAGCAAGGTACTGTGGGAAGAATATTCTGCAGAAGAAATATGCAGTATGACACTAAAATAATTTAGCCAGTCAGCAAACTTGCTGATTAGCAGCTTCCAGTCCTTACTTCAATTTTCATGACAGATGTTTTTAGAATTGGACCCTTAAGAATAAGACAGCCTCCTCCAAAAAGCAAGCTGGGACTAAATGATCCCTCTCTGCCTATCCAATGGAATATCTCAGCAGCCTCTTTATCACTACACCATCAAATAATTACCTATCTACTCTGTAAGGGGATTATCTACACAAAATGGCTACAGATTTTTCTGAAAGTCATCTTTCTACACCCACTATAAACAAATAACCCCACCCTAGTTCTTTGAAAATGCTAACAAGTGGATTAATCCTGAGAAGAGTTAGTAATAATTTCACTTATCTTTCAATCTCACTTGATTAATTAGATAGGCTTTAAAGAACCATAAAGACACAGATTAAACATTTAATCAATAACTCCTTGCTAATTCTATTTAGCGGATTTTTGAACTGGAGCAATGCAGTGAATATTGGCAAGCCATAACAGTTACATGCTTTCCCAACACAGCTTGCTAGTATTAATTCCCTCTGTCTCTCCCATATCTTCTTTCTCACTGAGGGCTTCTCATGTTCCTGCCCTATGCAGAGAAATAATAAGGCAATTAGATATTGCAGCAGTTGCTACTCCAGATCCACAACAGCACAAAGTGAGACTTCCAAAGTGAAAATACTGTAAAACCAATGAAAGTAAGGATTTGTGCTACATGCTTGTGGTGATGGTCTCTGCAGACCACTATGGCATCATAAAAGCAAACCCCCCCAAATATTTGCTCTTGCTGAAAATCCTTTAGTCACAGATGTTCACTTACAGATGACTAAATGGTAACTACTAAAGAACACAAAAATGAAGACAAAATAGCTTAAAGATAGTGTGGGAGAACTGCATGCCTTGTGCTTATCTTAGATACAGTTGCTAAAAGATGCTCTGTAATTCCAAGTTTCAATAGGATAAAAGACTGTGCACACTAATAATCTTTCCTGTTTATCAGCTTTAATCCATAACCTTTTCTACAAGAAAGCAATGGAAAGAAGTAGGTCCAGCTACTATATTAACAAGCCATCAGAAAGCCACCCCTCTCAAATCCTTTTGGTGATTTAAAAACACTCCACCAATTAAAATCACAAAGAGTATACTTTCTGTATATGAGGTTTAAATAAATTAAAATGATCCCCAAGAAGCAAAACAAAAAAACAAAATCCTATCAAGCCTCCCAAGCACAGAGTGTTCTAGGCACACTCTAAATCGCAGTGTCAAAGGAGTAGGCTTGATGCCATCCTAAGAAATTTCACTAACACAAAAGCTTCCTTTTCTCACATTGCTTTACAGAGACTATATGGACTTTTATTTATAGTTACTGAATTATTTTGTAACACTCAGTGCATCCATTTCCCCCCACTCACCACAAAAGCTAAGAATCAAACTTTACATAAAGTAGCCCAGAAAATCTCACGTCTCCCTAGCACATATTGCCTTTACCCCCTACTTTTGTCATCCTCCAGTCAGATTTTCCAATGCCTTTTATGGAACTCTAAGGATCAGGGTAAAAATGAGATCAAGTAAATACACTCCTAATTACAGAAGTATTTTTTTAAATAAGAGTTAACATTCTTCTGAGTTGTCTGGGAAACCTGAGGGCACTTCCCAGAGGGGAGTAAGGGGACCTAAACAATGAGAATTGCATTCTTCAAAGGAGGCCTTAAAATAGCAATTTTTAATGTGACTCTATCATGCTTTCTCACATCACCCAGAGTCAAATGAAATGCAGAAGAACGAATGACAAAGTCACACTTTTATCTACGAGCCCAGAACATTTGGTTGATGCTAAAATTCTGAAAAGTGGCGTCCTGAATCTAAAAAATGGAGTATGTAGCAACAACAAGGGTTATAGGAAGAGTTGGAACACTGGGACATCAGTGCAGAAGTTGCTAAATGGACATGAGCCATTTTAGCAGGAATGTCGTCTCTAGGAATAAACAGGAACTTAAAGTGTGGATAATCACCACCTATTGCCCAAATATTGGGATATTCAATGTAAGAGAAGCCTCCAAGATCAACAAAGTCAACTCAAAAAGGTGGCAAGATTAGCAATTCTAAAGGAAGCCATTCCAGGGAAGAAGCACAAAAATAACACTGTTACTAGAAAAAGATCCCTTGGATAACCAGAATTAAATTATAATAGGAAGACACAGAGAACTGCATGTCCCCCATAAAAGAGCATCTCATCAGTAGCAAAGTCTGCACTGAGAAAAATCAAGAAGAGGCCTATCAGCAGCATGAAGGAGCTCAGTAAGACAGCAGAGAAGACCCTCTAAGAAAGTGCCCTGGCAAGACCCAGATTAAAACTGGTCTAGACATGATTGTGTAAGAACAACCAGAGAAGTAAAATAGGGTCTATTTCTTAAACACTTCCCTGATCTAAGGAGGGGGGGTTAAAAAAGGGACAGAAAGATTGTTAGTTTTATCAAGGCATAATAAAAAGAAATAGAAAGAAAACAATAGACTGCTGCTAATACCCTGCAAGGTGAGTAGCACAGGCTCAATCAAGACAAGGCAGGTAAGGCCCCCCCCAAAATCTTCCACAGGTGATGTCTGCTGTCACACCAGCTGCCATCCACACTGACTTTCCATCTCATTCTGGACCAGATCTCCCAGGAGTCAGGTACAGATGGAGACTCACACATCAGACCTTGATTAGGAGGTTTAAATCGAATTTATTACCTCAGGCTTGACACTTTCTCACCCATGGCTTCATAGAAGCCAGAGAGAAAAAAGCATGCTATGAAAAGCTACATTTTTTCTAAAAGGGATAAATGAAGCTGGGTATTGGAAATTGCAGAAAGACATTTTCTGCAGCAGGAATGAAAAATTGAATTAGATGGCAGATCACAAGGCAAGAAATAAGGGCCCAAAAAAAGCATGACTGATTAAACTCAAGCTGCAGTATTAAAAGAAGTAAGATGAGCCTTTTTATTTTGTTTTCCCCTTCCCAGTCATTTTTCAATAAACTGACAGGAAAGAAAATTATTTGGCCAAAGCACAAGGTGAATCTGCCCCATTTTCCAGGATGACACTTCTTTAGGCTCCCATGAAATGCCCAGAGATTCATCCCCACCATGGTGCTGGGGGTGGGCAGCACCATGCAGGAGGACTTGGTGGAGATAGGGCTGGCCAGAGGGCTCATGCAGCCAGGCCCTGGGTCTGCACACACACATTGGCTGGTCCCTTCTCAATCTGCAATGTGACATAAAAGCTGTGTGAGCCAAACATCAATCCCTCATTCCATCTTGTGCCTAAGCATCCAAATGAGCTGAGTAGTTTCAGAAAACAGCAGAAAAAGTAAATTAAAAGGTATTTCTTAGGCAGGAGAGACAAACTTTTTACCATTACACAGACAGCAATAAAGACTGCTCTGCCCACAGGTACTGCCTTGGACCTGTTTAACACCCCCTGTGGGCACACCAGTGAGGAGTAGCATGGTTTTACAAAGGATTATTGAACACACACAGGACTCAGATCACAATTTAAGACCACATAGAACCAAGAGAATAAAGCAGATAGTTACACTGGGGAGCTTTATTCCCCTGAAGTGTGCAGTATAAACTCTAAAAACTACATGAATCACCCAGAGCCATAAAGTTGGACTGATGTTCCATCATTCAAGTTGCAGTGCCTGGATCCTCCTTACTACCTGCAGGTGTACAACAGCAATCTATGGGCTACTGCCCTATTTCTCCTCCCCTGCTAATGACCAATATATTATTAACACTCTCTTCTTCTAATTCCCAGTTATGACTATATTTGAATTACCCTGGTGTCAGTGGGTCCCAGGCACCTCAGCTACCACACAATTATTTTCAGAGCAGTTTTCATCTTGTCATAGCACTTGGGCTTTACCCATGAAGCAGGTTTTAGCTATTCTTTAGACACTGCCAAAGTCTCTGTACACAAGTGAGTGAATGCCAAAATAATGCTCATAGAAAAATTACTCATGCTAGCAATCTGAAATGTTACATGAGTCTTTCCTTCCTAAAAAAGAAACTAGAGCTATTCGGATTCTGTTCAAGCAAACATTTTCAACAACAGATATGCCTTTTAGACTAAAGCAAAAATTTCTGTCAGGAAAGCTCCAGTGATATTTTACAGATTCTCCAATGAAAAAGACCACCTGGAGGCAGAGGTGTTTGATTATAAATTTTAGTCAAATTTAAATGACAGTATTCCTCTAGAAATAATTTTTTTTTAAAAGTGCAGTGAGGCTTGTTCTCAAAGAGGAAATATTGCTTTTTTAAATTATGTGCACACTTTCATGCAGCATATGCAAACCAGGTTAACTTTGGCTTCCCACATCTTTATTTTCATCGTGTATGTTTAACAAAACCATGGAACGCAGAACAAAATTCTCCCAGACCAAATTCAAGAGTCTCTCAAGGCAGGAACATTTAAATCATATTTTCTGCTCATCTCTACTGCTGATACACAAAGGGGAGGAGGGGCTTCCCAACAGTGGCTGAGCTTGGCATCTAAAATGTCAAAAACCTCAGTTGCCTGAATTCAGCTGACTGGAAAGGAACAGCATTTCTTCACATCAGTCATGAGAGATGCAATATTCAAGCTGTTCTAATACTTTATGATGGATTTGATGTATCAGGTTTCTGCAACTCACAGCACTAAAGAATTTAAAATACAACGTAACATCACACTAGCAACCCTTCACAAGACACAGGGTAACAAGACAGGCTTTGAAATTCAGCTATCTCTGCACGCAGTGCTACCAATGCTGCATTTGCACTTCCTACACAATTTCTGACTAAAGCAAAGAGAGATCACATACTTAGTTGAAATCACTGGTGATTCAATTACAATGGAATGTTGCCACTTTGTCAGGATACCATGTTAATT
Organism: Passer domesticus; assembly: GCF_036417665.1. Lineage (NCBI taxonomy): Eukaryota > Metazoa > Chordata > Aves > Passeriformes > Passeridae > Passer > Passer domesticus. The sequence goes on from NC_087476.1 coordinate 53,454,336, forward strand.
TCAAACAAAAAAATACCGACAGTAGTGGTTTGGGTTTTTTTAAATTATCACAGTGACTGCGACCTAAGTTTTCCAGATATGATACATGTCTTCTGAGATTATTTTGGGAGGGGAAAAGCACAACGATATAACTCAAAAAGGCATAAATGAGATAGATAATTTAACATTAAAATTCTACATTGAAGCAGTGACTTGCTGCTTCTCTTCTTTACAATATAAAGTATTAATTATACTGATGGGGATCTCAAACCAACTTCAGATCACTGATGTCATGTTCAGACTACCTGGACTAGAAGCAGGCACATTTTCAGCAAACTGTAACAGATCCCATAAATATGCTTAAGAGTGTGACCAATTATCGCCAAAAGTATAATTTCTGCTGCTATCTTTTTATTTACAATCATTGTCTTTTTCACACATATACAAATCCATGCCAACTTAAATTATTGGGGTTTCCTCAGTCTATATATTTGCTTTTTGTTTATGAATATGAGTCATCAGCACACAAAACAGGACTGGAATATAAGACCTAGTAACAGACCATGGATACAGCAGAAGTTCTTATACACACAACTTTCAGCACAATAAGAATCTATTTAACATAAGAATTTACTATTTGATTTATTCTTACTGAGACTGCCGAGTCACAGCCTAGTTATTAATTTCTTACTGACTACAGAATCCCAAACGTAGGGAGCTGAAGCCACCAAGTCAACAAGTTCAAACAGATTGTTTCACACAATTTTGCATAGATCTGGAAGGAAGAGGAATACAGAGGTCCAGCCTGCAGGGCTCCAAATCTTCACTAAGACCTTGGCCTGCTTTGGATCAGAGAAAAAAAATAAAACCAGAGGCTAAAGAGGAAGATTGGAAATTGCAATTTTGAAGGCAATGTTTACGGTGAAAGTAGGTTGAGATCCACACAACGCCTACTTACACCCAGGGAAACCGAGTTATTTTGGGAACATTGGTCATTTTAATGAACAGTAACCCTGATGTGGGTGATTATCCTTCAGAGGTCTACAATGTTAACTATACTGCCACTTGGAGTGATACAGAGAGGAAGAGTTCTTTCTGTAGTCCTTCAATAGCACATGATAGGGCTGAAATATAAAAGAGCTAACAGGGACTCAGGAAGACATTCTCTGGAAGCTGATCCCGTGCAAAGTTAGGCAGTTGAAAGCCGTGGCTTCAAGGGAAACTGAGGGTATTTAACATCTCCCTAGAGCCAAAAGGAGTAGATTGTATTCTCACTCCCTACACTTCTTGCCATCTCCTAGACTTAGCTTCTCCTTTACACTGGCTCCAGCCAATACTATATGACCTTACAAGTCACTCTAGTTAACTGTAAAAACGGGAAAAAACCCAGGCTTTCTGTTGCTTTTCAATGAGATAATCAACTCACACAGGCATCTTCACTGATGCCTGCAAACCAGAGGTAAGAAGTGAGCTGAGAATAGGCAACAGGGACACCCTCCTTCCATATCCAAGGAAGCTGTTCAGGCACTCTGTGCTCATGAAGCCACAGCTCAGTATAACCTCACCTCAAAAACAAAAGACTAGAATACATAAATGCTTCTCACACTTTGTATTATCCAATTTGTGGAGCTATCTGATAATAAATAAATAAATAAATAAATAGAACAGTAGTGAAGATCAGAAAGGATGCATCAAACTCAAACACCTCCAATGCCAGTTTATCTAAACTGGGAATTAGTAACTTCCCAGATGCAAGCAGAATGGACAATTCCAGTGCATTTGTACTCTTTTCCTCAAATTTTATTTGAAACTTAAATACTTCTCTATGGTGGATTAACAGCTCATTGTATCAGCAAGTATCAAAATGGGTCTAGACCTGTATTCTCTAAAATCTGCCTCATCTAAGTTTTCCATTATCTGGACTATCTCTGTTTATTATTATCATGCAGCACATTTTATCAGCTGCAGACAGGACTGTTCAACAGAAAGGATGCAAGATTGCATGGTTCAAGTGGTAAAAAACAATGACACATGCTGATACCTATTCAGGATAAGATGGTTTGGCCTCCCAAAGGCAAAAAACCCAAAACAAATGAAAAAACCTAAAATGAAGTAAATCCCTGCAAAAAGACAATTTCAGAAAGAAAGCATCAATGCAAATTCATGCTTTGTTGATGTTATTTAAATTTTTACTAAAATCAAACAGTGATAAATTTGAACTGTAGACTACATCCAAAAATCCTCTGCCTGAAAGAATGGAAGCACCCAAAATTCATTCACAAATGAAAACTGTTAAAAGATGCTCAATACTAGCCCATAAATACAAGGCAAATAACACAAGCTCTTGAGCCCATTTCTAGCAGTGCTTACTTAACCAGATGTCAAATGTACCATGTCAAAAATAAGAACAGCCTTCTTAAAGACAGGCAATGTGAGACTTTCAAAATAATAACCAGAAACTTGTAGTAACAAACCCCCAGGGCTCTAAAAATGTGAAGTGATGTAGGGCTGCATTGGAATTCTAAAACTGTCAACTGATTTGCAAGAGATTAAATACACACACACAGACACACACACACATATATATATGAGACCAAAATTCTACATAGTTTTAAAAAGTGATCTATGCCACACAGCAAGCACTTGAAGCTGTGAGAATGTGGTGTTCCACCCTTAAGGAGAAGGGAGAACCCAAGATTTGTAGACGCTCATGATTGAAAGGAATGCCAAAAGTCAGAGGACCTGCAAAAGCTTGTAGACTTTTATTAATAATTTCCTCACTTGGCAAGGACATTGTTATTCTAGTCCCTGACCTCCCAGCATAAGCATACAGCAGTGGGTTTTGGATAAGGGGTAGGGTGAAAGGGAAGAGAGAGAGATATGAATTAAAGTGTATGAGAGAGGAAGGAAGAAAGAAAATTAGACAGATCACCTGTTCTGGCCCCAGCATTGATCCAGCTGGAGTATCCAGGGTGCAGGGGTGCACACATGCCTTGGCTTTGTGGGGATACCTTTTTATAGATATCTTTACCCTGTTCTGGAGGTAAGCTTCTCACTTTCTATGCAAATTAGTTATCATGCACAGTTCTTTCTTCTAGATCTTTCTGGATATAGGTTGGAGGCTTGAAGGGTCTTCGATGGTCTTAATCTACAGTGCACGTCCGCTTCTCAACCTCATTGCTGCACTTGCCCTGTACTGTGTTGTGCTCATTCTGTTGCGCCAGAACAAGGATATCTGTCCCAGAAAAGTGCTGCTCTACCTCCATAGGGACCCCTTCTCCACCCACCCTATTCTTTCTCACAGTGTGTTATTACCAACAACTCCTGGCTGGCTCCATGGCTATCCAGCTATCAGTTTTTGAAACATACACATTTTAGTCCATTATCTTTTAAGTTTCTACAGAAAACCCACTCTCAAATTTGGCTACTGATTCTTCTCTGATGATGTGTAGCAATGTTACAGTCACATAATGGAAAGTGCTTTGTAAGCCTGGACTCTGCAAGAACTCATAAATATGTGAACCTCATATTGCTACATTCATATCAGGCTCTACCCAATGAAAAATGTTACTATGTCCTGAGGCACCCTTGTTTCAAACAGTAGCATCCTGTGCATCTAAATGTTCCTCCTGATAAAATTAAAAGCCCAAATCCTTGTACAGAGTAAAAGATTTCCAAAGAAGCTCATGTGCTGTGCTCTGATGTTCTGAAACCTATTTTTCAAAAAGTTTACTGCAGAATACTGAAGTCTTTATGGCTTCTTCCACTTCTCCTTTTTGAAAGGTGAAAAACTGAAAAGCTGGTCATAGTGTAGCTACAACTATGCAGAGACTAGACTATCTTCTGCTCCTTTGACTTCCTCCTATATGTTGCATTTAACACACAACTTGTAGAATCAAATAAACATAAATTATCACAGGAACACACACACCAAAAGCTATCCGTAACATTTAATTTCATTGTATCTCTTACTAAGTGTTTCATGGAACACATTTAACACCTTAAAATGTAATACTGTAAGCATGACTACATATTTCACAGAAATACAGAAAACACACCACTAAAATGAAAGAAGGCCAATTTGATAAATGCAGTATTATTAGCATAAGCTATTAGTTAGCTCAGCACTTACAACAGTAATGAAACTGGCCCTTTGCAATTTAACTGTGCAACATCAACTACAGCTGAAGAAATTATAGTTCATTAATTTATTTTCTAAAGAAGAAAAGGAAATTACTGCTGTCTCTACCTACGAGCCCATTCTGTGATCAATGGTATGAGAAATGGGCAGTTTTCCATCTCTGCACTCTTGTCCTTTGCCTCAAGACACCAACTTTTAAATTTGATTGACATGGCAGGGACACAGACACACCTCTGCTTGGACTGCAGCAGCTTTAGAGAGGAAAAAGGAGGTGGGGGAAAGCGACTGTATCTCAGAAGCACTCAGATACCACGGAGGTCCATTTGCCAGGCAATCTAGGACCAAATTTTTGAAGACGTAGATGTGTGTAAAATACCTACATGGACATTGCCCCAGCAAAATTTCTCAAAAGCGCTAACATGAAATAGAAGACAAGATAGCTCAGAATTTAAAGTTAGTTATTCTGGCTATTATCTGGTAGCAAATTTCAGCAACCACACTCAGAGATTATTGTGATGTGCTAATTGCACAAATGGATTCATTACCAACTGTCTCTTCCCCGTATTTGTCAGCTTACATTCCTGTTTTCCTGTCTGAAGTCCTCAACCAATCCTGCCAGATCTGCTCTCCTTACCTTCACATACTGTGTAAAGACAAGACACACTTCAAGTTTCTGCATAAAGGAAACCAAAGCAGGCACCTCAATTGTTTGTAAAATTCCATCACTAACTAAATCCAACATCACATTCACTTCTGCACCTCACTGAAATGGCTGCGGTGTCATGCAGAGCTGTAAAATACATTAACATTTGGCAGCAGAAAACACGAGCCACCTTCATGTGCTCAACTGCGGCACATTGAGAAAAGTCAGTATTTCTTGAAAACATTACTAAAATGCTCAGCTGTCTGAGCAAGTTTCATACTTGCATCCTTTTACATTACTCAGTTTTGCAGTAATAATTGAGACAAATAATTCTAGTGTCAGAAGCTTTATCTTTCCAATTTTCATATCAGAAGAAAGTCTGAAAGGAAATTAATTACCTTGCCCTTGTCTAGACTGGCCTGATTTTTTTTTTCCCAGTAACATTTTATGATCTTTATAAGGATACTGCTTTTCTGGAGAAGCCATACTGCAACAACACATAAAACAGCTAAGACTGAAGAAGATGTTTTGAGAAGATCTCATCCTCCAGATTAAATGTGGACTAAGCTAAGATGCTTTCACTTTTTATCATTGTCCTTATTCCAGCAATAAACGTGCCGAAGTTCATACAATCTCCCTCAATCCAATTACAAATGAGCCAGCTTAAAACACAGTGGGACAATTAGCCACAAGAACCGCTACAGGAACAATGTATCAGTAATATCTTAAACCACCTCAGCTATTTTAAAATTGGACTTGTCCACACCTCTACTTTAGTAGAGATGTGCATCATGCTGCCAGACCACATTTCAGTGCATTTTGTTTCAACTGAGTTGCTCAAACTATATCACTATAGTTAATATGGTACAAAGTGGCAGAGATAAGAAAACATTTCAGGCAAAAACCAAGCAGTTTGGTAGTTTAAACAGACTGTGAAAAACAGAACTGTGTTTGAAAATCTAGAATTAAAAGCAACCACAACAAACTCATTTTGTTTTTAAAAAATAAAATGGTCAAACAGATTATTCAAAGAAGAAAACAAATCTCTGATTTCTGTCTCATGTTCATCTTTTGTCATCTAGTGACTGAGGACAGAATATCTATTCCACTAGTATCTACTTACAGTCCTCAAAAAACCCCTGGAATTTTGTCCACCAGTATAAAAATGCTCAAATTCAAGAGCAATAACAGCACAGAGTATGTTTCTCTGTCTTGTTGCTGTTATTAATTAAGTCCCATTTGCTGCTCCTGAATGGCTGTTATTTAGTTGCACTGGATGGGTGTGTAGAAAGTAATAGAAGATGGATCAACAGCTGTAGTTATTATGAAAATTATGGCACTGCATGAGAGGAATTGCAGCTGCTCAATTCATGCAAATAAGAGCTACTTGATAATGCCTATAATTACACAGCATGTCAAAACAGCATAGCTGGAGCGTAAGTAGAGACTACATATTTTAGAAAGCCAAAAGATTTCCATTTCATTATATTCCCATTCCCTAAACGCCTATTTAGCGATAACAAGAAACACTTTCTGTCGACAGGCTCACAGATACAGAAAGGTCTGCTGAGTCTCCCAGGTGCATTCCCCTGCCAGCACTGCAGCTGTCAAACACAGAGCCTCTCTGCTATTTGTAACACAGCCTGGACTCACATCACAGCTGGGGCTTCAGCGCACTGTGTGCTGAGCAGATATGAAGAAAGATCCAGCCACATCTACTTTCAAAGCAAAGGAAGATTACTTCCAAGTGGCTCAGACAATGCAGATATCATCTCCTCTATCCAAAGCCTGGTCCTGACACCTGGAACAGCACTGTAATAGTCTAGCTTACTTTACTTTTGAGTGTATCTTCTTTCAGCTTGTTCAAGGCAATTCCTTTCCGACCTCATGCACTAAGGCCCTCTTCAAGAGCACATTTCCTTTTCTTAGATGAAAGACTTACTAAAGGCTCCTTATTTTCAGAGATGCTGCCCACTGTGCTTATCCTGCTACATCTGTAGGCTGTTTACACATTAGCAATGGTTTATATAAAGTGACATTTTATTACTTTAGTGTCTTCCCATTCCTGTTCTGCCTATTTAATTAAAGTCCTCTTTTTTGCCAGTTGTTTGTGCTAGCAAATCCCTGCACCTGCATGTAAAAAAAAACAGGGATGAAACCTCATTTGTTTTCCTCTGTACCTCAAATTCTTGTTTCAACAGCTGCACAGCACAATATTATGTTACAAACAATAAACCCAGAACAAGAAATACAAGAGTAGTGAAGAGATTTATTTATTTATTTTTACTTATGACATTCAAAAAAGAGACACAGAGAGATACACAATTTTGCAACCCTCCTACCTCTCACTCAGGGGTGAGTTGAACCCACTTGGTGTGTCCAACCAAGTCAGTTGCTAAAATTCCTTACTGCTCTTATTTTACCCAGTGATCCAAATCACATAACTTTGCAGATAGCACAACTTTTCTTTTCCTGTGACATCTGATGACAAAATCTCATTGCAAATGCCTTGGAACCCAGGAACGTGACTCCTGGTAGAAGCGGTACCTCATGGTTCTCACATTTCAGCTGGACAACCATTAAATCACTGACCCAACATAACAGCTACACACTTCTTAGCCTTACCTGAAATCACATGCTGTGGTAAGTTCTGCTCCTCCTCCAAAAGCCTTTCCTTGAACTAGTGCAACACTGATCAAAGGCAACCTGCAGAAGAGACCCTAGTAAGCAAAATTCATGCTTTTAGCCTTTCAGAAATTACAAAACAATTCAACCAAAGCATTTATACAGTAAAAGTTGTGAAAAATATACTGTTCCAATTTAATCAAATAACTACATCTTTGTGGCACAACACCAATTCCACTTATGTCAAAATTACTATTGCATAATTGATACAGAATCTCAGAATGAAGCAGTAACACAGATATTTTAAATGGAGTCAAAATAAAGATCATGTACTGAAAAACATGCAATGAAAAATACCTGCTATAGAATATATCTAAAAAGACTACCTGTGAGGAGTGACAGGATAGCAACACAAGATTCTACTCTAAGCCACTGCACCACAGAAAGCAGCAGAAAGAGACACAAAGAGCTGAAGGGCTGGGTTATCTAAAATTAATGAGAATTACCATGACAGCTTCAGCAGCTTCTTCAAACAGAGTGCTACTATCTCAGTCATCAACAAAACTTTTTTTGCAGACAAAACCTTTTGACGAAAGCAGCAATCTGTTACCTTTGTTGGTGTTGTATTTAATCATGTTCAAGGTATTTAATCATGTTCAAGGTAATTCAAAGGACAGAGGGAAGGAAAAGTATGTTTCCCCACTGCTGATGCGAAATGAATACTAATGAGTAGTGACTTAGGATAAGGCAAGTTCCTTAAGAAATGAAGGCAGCTGGCTAGTCACAGAATTTGCACACTAATACAGCTGTTTCATCTTTTACTGTGAAGAGACATTTAGCTCTTTGAGCAGTTTGCAAACCACATTCAGAAGTCAGCATCCTAATCATAACCACATCTCTGGTTTTAGTTCTCCTTTAATAGAAGCACCAACACTTTCTTACAGCCCAAGTTCACTTACAAGCTGCAGCACTGTTCATACAATACATGGCACAAGAGAACCCACTGGAAGAAGGCAATCTCATTTTTCCTGTGCTTTATGAGAAAGCAGAAGATGTGGGTCCAAGATAGCTACATCCACACTCTAATCCATTTGAGGCACCTCTCTCAGGATCACGGTCGGTCTCAGCTCTGAGGGAGACTAATCCCATCTACAACAGATGTCCCCAGACAGCAGCTCAGTGCTGCCCCTGAACCATGGCTTAGATACACTAAGTCTACACACCTGAGGTGGGGACTTAATCTTCACACATCTTCCTCCTCTTAGCTTTGCCCCATCAATTTTGATTATATGGAGACAAGCTTATGCAAATGGCTTCCAATCCTGAGGACTCCTTACAGTACTACTAATGTGGGTTTCCAATCTCCTGGGTAATTTTACAGAAAAAATGTTAATTCATAACATTTTCTCATACAGATTATTTGAAAACAAAGAATTTTTGAAAACAAAGAATATTCATCTTCAAAGAGCTCTAAGCAGAAAAACACAGACTCTACCACAAATGGATTTAATAGAAACATGACTTTGTAAGGGAAGCTAAGTCTAAAGGAAAGGGTGTTTTTTTCAGAATTACCAGATGGTAGAACTGACACACTCCTCTTGTGAAGTGGGAAGATTAAATAAATATGTCAAATAACTGTTACCTATGTAGGCTGCGTAACCTGTTGGCGCTTGTTATTTAAGAGCTACCAACTTCCAGTGAGTTAGAGAGGTTGAGTTTCAGAAAATCTGAAGGCCTAGATTTCCTTAATTCTGGATATCTCCTAGCTCTACATATATAATTCTAGTTTGTTTTTTTTTCCTGTCCCAATCTCTGGAAAGTGTAATAGTTGCAAAATGTTAAGGTCTAATTTAAATCCATAAATACCTACCTGATTAACATATGTGAATACAAGGTCTGGGATTCAAAATTACATACATAAAAAGACATATTTTATCTCGTTAAAGAGTTAGCCAAAATACATTCTGATACTTATAATTACTTAATAAATGGGTAAATAAAATATATTACCTCATAAGTCTGGTTAAGGTGTTTTGCATAAACATGCACATATTCATCCCATCCTACAATGAATAGGAAATTAAAAAATGTTATGTGATCTTAATGTGAAGCAATTAAACACATAGACAAAGTAAATAGGAGTAGGCATTCCTTATATTTACTTCAGCTGGGTTTTGTCTCTGGTTCATGTTGGCCAAGTTCTAATCCAAATGCACAAATAGAAAACCTAGTATAAATCAGGTTAAAAAAAAATAAAAACTCAACCAACTTATATAAATTTCAGTTAAAATTAAGCCACTGTTCAAGTAATTGCAATACTGAATTTCTATTCCGTTAAATTTTAGTGTTTCCTCTTAACTTCCTCTTCTCACTTCAAGTTGAACACGCATAAATCTGAGTTTTTAAATTCTGTACAAAGCCATGGTGTGCTACATACTTTTTATGTCCCAAATCCATCAAGTTTTAGACAAGATAAAATTTACCAATTTAATCTTTTATTGTTTGGGCCAAAAGCATTACAGATAAAGAAAACTAAAAACACCAAACCACAAAACACTGAAACAAATAAACAACCAAACCAGAAAGAAGATTCTTCTTATGTCTCTTGTCCTTTGTGTTTTACATCTACTTACAATCAACAGTGAAAAAGATACAAGCACTTACTTTTAATCTAGTACAAGAAAGAAAGGGCTCCAAATAAAATACATTCAAAACAAATATTTCTTCCCTATAATGCACACTTAAAATGTGGAACACTTGGCAGCAGGGCTTTACACCCTCTACATGAATTCAAGAACAACTACATAAACTCACAACAGGAACAGCAACAATAGGTTATTACACAGAAGGCAACACCTCTAGCTCTAGAAGTCTTATCACAAGTTGCTGGGAGCCAAGAAAATATTTTGAAACAAAATCATTATCTATCTGCCTACCCTGTTGTTATCCTCTTTCTCAGACATCTAGAATTAATCAGGAAGTTGACAAATACCTGGGCTAAATGATCCAGAACCACCATGTTCATATACATACTGAATTGAACAACATGTATTATTTATCCCATATAAAAGAAAAAATTATGCTTGGACACCGCAGAAATAAAAAAAAAAAAAAGTAGGTAAAAATTTCAGTACATCTTTCAAATAATAAAGAAAAAAAATCCAAAAAACCAAACCAAATATCTCTGAACAAGAATTTACTGATTTCTAAAACACAGTTTTACAGAAGCTGCAAATTAGAGAATATGCCTGAATTAAAAGCCTCTGACTCATACGCAGTAAGTCTTCAGTACATCTTTGGAATAGAACCTTGAAATAACAGTAGGCCAATTGCAGGTGATTTATTGTCCATTTAGTCATGTATTCCCAAGAGCTACTCTGCCCAAAGCCAACCAGCATTATGATGTTTAGGTGCAGATCTCTGGCAGATGTCAGTGCCATGACAATTACTACACATGAACCAGTGTATTTAGTTTTACTACACTAAAGGGCTCCTCAAAAATTTTAGCACCTGTTGATTTATAAAAAGGTTTTTAATTATCACTGTAGCCATCTCCTACACCCCCTAACAACATTAGTAATATTTCCATTCCAAAACAAAGAACATTCAAACCCTTTGTGATAGCTGCCTTAGTAGCTAAGTTCAAAGCCCACACAAACATACAGGATACCAATTCTCAGACACAGACTTGCACAATTCCCATATTACAACTGTCAGGATGAAGCTGTACAAAAGCTCTTCAGAGAACACAGTTTTTCACTTCATCACAGCACAATCCTTGCATTCAAACTGGCCTTCTCAATCATGACAAAATCCAAAATGGTAATTAAATATTAATTCCAGAACAGACAAACTTGAAAAATGCATTTATGTCTGAGCAGACAAAAAATAATTTTTTCTCAGGTGGTAGGGAGATTACTGTGTATTCTATGGAAAAAAATGCTTCCAGAGAACACATTCCTTAAAAAAACCCCAAAAACCCAAGAAAAAAAAAAGCAATTGCTTGAGTGCTGGCAAATAAACCCTTCAAACCTTCCTGACAAGAAAAATAAGGCTATTATTCAGACAAAATTCTCTGACTAAGAGGTGTTCGCTGCAGTCTAGTAGAATAATTATATTTGCAGCTCTAATACTGTCCTTGAAATAAGAAGATATCTAACTAGCAGAAAGGGAGCTAAAATGCAGTAAAATACATTTACTACATATGGAAGAAAAGGATTAATAGCTTGGTGTGGGCCTAGGAGATGCAGGGAAGAAGAAAGTCACCTTCATAAAGCAGAAAAGTGTAATGCTGGCTCTTATTGCTGCAAGAGCTTTGAATCCATTTGCACTACAGATAGAACATAATTTACATATTATCTCCAACTGCTCCAAAGTCCTCCCTCCACAGCTTATGTTTGGGAACCTCTGTCCTAGGGCTTCTAGACAGGGACAAAGGAAAGCAAAATTCTCCTTTGTACTTCTTCCTCTGAACTGTTGCTTTAAAAGCTGATCTTGCTTTTCAGCTAGGCAACTTTTCAAGTCTCACTCCAGAATGAGGTTCTTGCTCTGGGAACAGCTTACAAAGCCTTATAAAGACACAAGGAAAATATTTTTTATTTAAATTCCACTATTCATTTACCTTCTGCAATTTGCTTATGTAATGTTAGCAGTTAGAAAAGAAAAGGAGGTGGGGGATCTAGGTTTGCTTCAGAGTTAGGAACAATTGAAGATGGGAGAAGGTGGACAAAGAAAGAGGAAAAGAATCAGGCGGAAGAGGAGGACAAAGAGCCACTAGGGGGCACGAAAATCCTTCAGCATTCTGGGCCATTATTCTGCACCACAGGGAAAAGCAAACTGTACCGAAAATAATGAAAAACACAGTCCTCCCTCAACCAACCACTAGGATAAAATAAAAGTGTTTTCTTTAATTACTAAAAGCTATGGGCTAAAGAAGCCTTGAAAAAAATATATAAAGGACAGCTGAGTTGCTTGAGCATGGTACTAATAGGTTGTGGGTTCAATCCGTTCACTTAAAAGTTGGACTCGATCATCCCTGTGGGTCCCCTCCAACTCAGAATATTCTGTGACACTCTGAAAGACATACCAGTACAGGCATGAAGCTATTCACCCTTTTTTTTTTTTGTCTTGAAGATGCCTGTGGACAGAAAATTGAACCTGAAACCAGACAAAACACTCTCATCTGCATCAAGTTAGAGAAAAGAGCTCTGTAAGACTGAAGAACAGCAAATGCTATTTCATATTCTAGTAACGACTATTAAATCCCACCAAACATGCTTTAGGAGCTATTATACAGAAACTCTCAGTAAAAGATAAGTAACTTGAAATAGAAAAGCAACTATGCTTAACTATTCTTGGAGCATTTCTGGTGACTCTTAGGCTTTAATTTCAGTTGAGAGATCTAGATTATGTGCAGAGAATTCTCAACAAATTTGTAACACGTATACATTTAATTCTGTCCAGTATATCTGTTATCGAACCAAGAGCCCTCTCTGCCACTGCAGTGGCTCCAAGTAATTTGTATAAGCATACAGAGAGAATACAAAATGTATGGAAGCAGAATCACTGAGATTTACTGAATGCAGAAGAACTCCGAAGGAAAGCCTAGACTGCAGATAAGAAAAGAACTGGCCTTGCTTGGCTTCAGCTACTTTTCTGTTGGTACAATGTTCAAAGAAGTTAAGAATTGCAGATCAAAATTTAAAAAAAAAATCAATTTAGAAAAAAAATCTCATCTACATCTATATTTTTTTTAATTACAAGTTCTTATAAAATATCCAGATGAAAACCGCCCCCAAATCCATTTATACTATAAAATATGACATTTCTGTATTAAGAAAAGCATCTTTCTTGTAATGTTCCCATAAGAAAACAAAGTATCCTATACCCTTTGAAAACTGGACTGTCCTTTTTACTTTACAAGCCCAGAAATAAAATCTAAGACATTGCGGGGTTTATCATCTTTAGTTTTATCAACAGGAAAAAAAAAATCATCACTAAAGACAAATATCAGATTAATGAGTTTTTGTGTTGATATTCATACAGGAAGGGCCAATTAAATGTTGAATTTACGTGGTTAAATCCTGAAACTTGCAGTGGCCACAAAGAAGCACGAGGATTGGTACTTACCACAACTGTAAACCATTTCTAAGAGCAGCACAGCAAGACTCTCTTCCCTGGCAGCTGGCAAAGCCCTATTTCACACATTGCCAAGTCCACATATTAATGTACAGAAAGAACTGTAGAATATGTGAAAGTTGTCCAATGGGTGGCATGAGCAAAAAATTGCCATCAAACCCCAACCTCTTCAACTTCATAGATACACACAAGACTCACATGCCTCAAGTACAGCACAAGAATTGCATCTGTTCCTCCATTTCATGCAGGTCCAAGCACAGTTTTGATAAAATAGAAACCTTTCTGTAATAGCAGCCATTCTACTTAAATTTCTTTTTTTTTATTTTAGAATATGATAAATTATTACTTTTATCTGTTTCTAAAGGTCAAACTACAGAAGCACATTTTATCTGACGTGCAAATTTGCCATATACTGCTGGGAGAAACTGAAATGACACTTTTAAAAGAAAAGGCTAAAAAGAACATCTAGTGTAGGAATTTAGAGTTATGAATCACTTACAATAACACTTAAATCACAGCTTAAAGGGGCTGACAGCATTTTTTTTTTACCATTAAAGCTCCATTCTGTGGCCTGTATGTAAAATTGTAGAAGTGCAGTGCAACACTTCTGTCTAAAAAGAATCTCAACATGTTAATTTTTCTCCAAAACATTAATGTGTATTAATACTTGCCTGGGAATTGGATATTTCTTTGACAACATTCAAATCAGATCCTGAGCAAAAGGTGTTTCCTGCACCATGGATTATAAGACCTTTGCCATCCTTCCAGTTTTCCAGTTCAGTTACCCTCTCCTGGAGCTCTATCATCATAGTGCCTGTCACAAGAGGCGAGAAACAAAATTTTTAACAGGAAATTATTATCCCCATCATGTTTTTTTGTTACATGTTCCACCAGCAAAGCCAAGTTACTGTTAATAAGAGATGGGCTTAAAATCACAACAGAAACTATCATCTTAAATTCTGCACACAATCACTGACATACATTTGCTCTCCAAGGATGAAGTTTCCAAAATTCCAAAAGATATTCTGTATGACGGATATTTGCGTTACACTCAAGAAAGCCCCAAAACAAATCCAAACAAAACCGACAAACAAAAACCCTCTGCCTGATTTATTTCTGCGTGCAGTTGCATACATTCAGGACAAATTAATTTATATGTATCCATCAAGATCTGTTCCACTAGTAATTTTGAAGTTACTAACATTCCTTCCTGCCCCAACAATTGGCAGAGAACAGAAAGGAATCATGTCCAGGGTGGGCTCAAGGCACAACCAGTCAATGTTAATAAAGGTTCCTTTCTAAAAAGACTGTCTTTATAAAGCATATCATCATAGAGTATGCAACATCACAGTGTTGCTTTTTTAACTCTATGCCTACATGCACAGGACTCATCCTCTTCTGAAATGTCCCATTAGCAGCTAGTCCATAGGATATTTATGTTTTCTTTCTTATGTTTTTTTCTTACAGTTCATTATGAAATAAGCTTCCCAGTCCCACATCAAGGGTGAACACTCAGTTAAGTATTCATCCCTTAGGCTTGGTCTCAGCCACTGAAATAACAGAGTTTGACAATGTTTCTGAGGTAGCCAATAATTAAGTGGACATTACATATTATATACGAGAACAGCATTGAGTTGGGTTTTTTTTTACCCACTGTCAAGTCCATACTATGATCCTCTAAAAAATCCCAGCAGTTTTGCCAGTTGCTTTCCTTTCTGTATTTATAATTTGGTCATCCTTTTTGTATGTGGCACATTACATTTGTTTTCACTGAATTTCACCCTGTTGATCTTCAGTTCTTTGCAGCAACTAATCAAGATCACTGAATGCCTCTCCTCTTCTCCAAAACATAATCTTGCAAGCTCTCCTAATATGGGGTCATCTGACCATTTCAGCAGCTCACTTTGTTTCATCATCCAAGCCAAGAATGAAAATACTGAGCAGAACCAGGCCTAGATGAGATTTTTGTCGGTCTTCACTTGAAATGTTTTTCCATCATGACGGCACTCTCAAGAACTTTTCTGCAAATGCTGCTTTTCAAACAGGTATGCATTAACCCTGTGGATTTCTCTCATTGCATATGTTCTTTCTTAAATGTTCTTAACAGAAAGGTATTTGGGCTGGCATCCAAGCTTTGCTAGAGTCAAATACAGCAGAACTACTGTTTGTGGTTCTTTAAATAGGCAAAGCAGTGAGGTATTGAAGAGTCTTTCCACAGAGTATTCCAAGAAAAAAAAAACAATGGAGTTAACTGAAAAAATGCAGGATCCATATGAGCCTGTTACCTGCTATAGCAGGGGACAAGAGACACTGGCCAGAGCCTGTTCTACCTTCCTGTGAGAGGCTCTTTTCCATTCCAGACAACACTGAACTACTATTTTACCAACAGATATGGTTCCTGATGTTTGATGTAATGAAGAAGGCACACCACTAAAACAAATCCTCCTTCTGCCAATCTTAGTCTTTCAGTATTTGATACCACTAAGTTCATCCTCTTTACAGAATTAATAATAAATAATTTGCTTGTATTTTAACTATAATCTGAGAATAAACGTTTTCAAGTAAATTCTAGAAGATAACAACTATCATCATTATTTTCTAATTCCTACAGGCTAGCTTTCTTCTCTTTTAAACTACATTCAAGTTTAGTTCAGTGACAGGTTGGGTTGCTGAAATTGGCTCTACCAGGCTTAAACTGACATTATTAGATTTATTTCCAGAGAGACCATTTCAAACAGGTGGCCACCAGATTCCAATTAAGAAGAGAAAAAAGGCATAACAATCTCCATATCTCCCATTAGCAATTTGCCAACAATTTTGTTCTGTTTTTGATTTCAGGAGTTGCTCAAGCTTAGAATAAACATAATTCCTTTGAGATAAAAAACTGCTGTGTAAATTAAATGCCTGGAAAATAGAATTTCTCTCAACAGTTTAATAATGTTTTGCAGCTTTTTAGAGGGAGCATGCATGGATATATAAATTCACATCTGCCACTATTCAGAAGCTCTGAGACACAGAACCAACAGAATTTGATGGGGAGGTAGCTGTACCTACAGGCTTTAGCTGATGAAGTCCACCAGGTTCTGCTGAGGCAATTCAGGGGTAGCACACCCCATCCTGCCCCCTGAAGAGCATTATTTAATACACAAATGAAGGCAAAGGATTAAGTTCCTGGTAGTTTCTCAGCAACTGCATTTTACAAATAATAATGTTAAAAATGAAATTAAGATCAGTATAAATTAAGATGCCCTACCATTTACTGCAGTAGCGAAGGGACCAGCCTGATTTTGCTTCTACTCTCCCTCCCATGAAAACAAAAGTCTCTAGCAGAGGTGTACAGCACAAAGAAGCAGCATCTCTTGAACTGACAGTAAGATTTCCCAGAGCAATTTTTTGTAGCTATTGCCTAGCAAAATGGAGTATGTAGAGTTCTCTACAGAGCTCTACACACTGCTTTAAAACAGAACTGCCTGATCCCACGGCTCATTTGTTATATGCTAATGAGGATCCACAACAAAGACAGAGCTATTAATTTCCTCAGTGGTTTTTGTAGCTCCTCTTTGCTACTAGAGCATCTAATTGGCATACACTAATAAGTTATTTTCACAGCAGTCCTGTAAGGAGAGAAGAGATTATTTTACAGACAACTAACTGAGCCAGAGAGAAAATGTCTGCTAATTTTGGGTGCTCAGCTCCAGATGTATGATATGATTTTAGCCCATTAACATTACACAGAACATTGTATAGGCAACGAACAGCTATCAGTTGTCTAAATGGCAGCTGCACGTGCTCAGCACAGCTACCAATCACTTCTGAGCCCCTCCTGCCAAGCATATAGAAAACAGAGAACATATTTGCCAGTTTATATGAAAGTTTGGTTTAAGCAATTTGATTTTTATTACTCCTGATCTTCAAAGAGCAGAAAAACCCAGCCTGCTCTCTCCTTTTGCTGTTACAGCTCATTTTGCATACCCCTTTCAACTTCCACAACAAATAAGCTAAAAGCACACAGTCTACAGGGCGTACATTGCACAGTTTTGTTTTCAGTCAAGAATAGAAACCATTCTGTAGAAAAAGGAGAAACAACCATGTAATTATGATTGTATAACAGAACGTATGCTGACGGAGGCATGCAGAAGGACAATCCGTACGCTAACATCTTTTAGCTACAATTTCTTAAATTAGGTAATGATTTTATAGGTAAGTTTTTTAAGCAAAATAAAAGAGAATGCAGAAACATCTGGGTGCATTAACAGCAATTCTGCTGCTCTCTTAGCTTCCTTTCAGCTAACACTAACTAGTGGAAAGACTAGATTGACATTCTGCATGTAAAGGGCACACTTTGCTAGCATGTTGCAAAATGTTTGCTCACAGCAAAGGAACAGTGAGAACTGGGCAGGAAGACAGAACAGCAACAAAGAAATTAGCAAGATGACACAAATGCATCCACATCAAAATATTAACAGATAAAATCATTCTTACAGTAAAGGCTTATGCACAGCTCCAGCTCAAGCAGATTCACACCCTGGACCTGTGCCATTCATATATGAAGAAAGTGGCATAAATTGGAATAATCTAAATAATTAAGAAGAGACAGCAAATATACTCAACTTGGAGAACAAAACCCTGTCATAATACAAGATTAATAAAATAGGGCACTTGGTTTTGATAGCTAAGTATTCTCCAGTGTAAAAGCATATTAAATAGATCAGTGACCTGCAACAGCTGAGAATACCCAGCTCATCAGATCTTTAATTAACCAGTCGCTGATATTTAAGACATAAGGCAAATGAAGAACAAATGGAAGACAGTTTGGGTAAGTGGAAAAGACCAAACTACAGAAGTTTAATGTACAGGGAAGGTTTTAGGTAATGAACCAAGCAACAAACTCAGTCTTTCTATATCACCTACAAAAGGGAGATGGCATTGTCTCATGCCCACAAAAATGTCTTCCATGTTTCCAGAGCAGTGATGACAAAATGAGAGGAGATGCAAGAAAGAGCTCAGTGGCAGAACTGTGCTAACACTTAAGCAACATGGGGAGAAGCACCTTCTGCAAGACAATCCTTGTGTCAACTCAGAATTTCTTAGAGTCTTATGACATTTACAGCAAAGTTACTATACAAAACACTGGACATATTTGCTGCACATCAGAATAAACACATTAACTCTTTTAACTAAGGTGTGGTAAAGCAGTGTTTCACTTTCTTTAGGCAAAATATCACAACAGGTAACTGAACAAGAGAAATATCAAAACCAACCAGCAATCCCATCAACTAATTAATACCTGTAAAGGCATTCATTAACTTTGGATTATTCAAAGTAAGTATTGCAATGCCATTGTCTTCTTTGGAAAGGTTGATGGATCCACCAGAAAACTGCTGAAGTTTCTTCTTTATCAGTTCTTCCTCATAGCCATGAGCACCATTATACAGTGACAACCTTCTCTGTTGTAGTATCCTTTTCATTGTAATCTGAAGAAAGTTCTTCCACAAAGCAAGGGCCATTTCTGGAAATTCATGGAGTGAGGGGAAAAAAAAAATTAGGACACTTCCTTTGAAATCCACTTCAGTCCTCTGAGAAAGAGGGAAGTATGACAGCAGAAACTAATATAAAGTTGATACAATCATAACAGTTGATAGAAATCAGTGCAAATTATATTAGCAAATTCTTCATTTGAATCTACCTCCACAAAGTTAACAGAAGGAGTATTATGGAGTGATTTTAGTAGTTACGCCAGGTATTAGCACCTTTTAAAATATTTCCTTGTAAAATTTACCAAAAAAGTTATTCTGTGCAGAAAACAAAAGAGGCTCAAAAATTACAGAAAAAATACATTTTCCACTAGACCAATTTACTTTGCATTACTCTTCCAAACCCTCCCTCACCCTTCCTTCTAAAAAATACCAAGACCCCCAAACACACCTATAACAGAGGAAAAATTGTATCAAATCCCACAACTTTCAAGGTCTGGATGTCCTGCTTTTCTGTAAGCAACTATTAGAGCAAGACCTTCCCCAGAGAAATACTTGAGGAACTTAAGAACTGAAGATCATTCTTATATCAAAGTCTGTTCCTTGTCACCTAATTCCATTAACACAGTTGTCACACGCCATCTTAAAACTAATTAGTCTGCCTAGCCTTTTGATTGCTATGTGCTTTTCCCAGTCATCCCAGTAGCACTTTTAGTTAATCTCATTTGGACACAGAATCTGTGCAGTGCTCCAAAGGATGAGAATTGTGCAACAGTATTATGCACTGAGTGCCACACTTGCCTTTTGTACAGGTAATAATACTTGTAAAGTATTTCTGTGTACCAGTATACCATGGCTTATTCCTCTGCTATTTCCTCTCTACAGTGTATGACTGTAGATCAGGAAACAACAAGAAAGTAATTATCACTTGATCTGCATCTCTGCCTTAATTTATTTACTCTGGAAACGGGTCTACTGGAGAAAGCAGTTTACAAGTGACTTGAAAGAAACTGGGCAAAGCCTGAACTGAAAACAGCTGATCTGGAAATAAAGTCATCTTAGAAACGAATCAGAATGGGAATCAAAAGAACCCCCACAGAACATGGAAACAAAACCTCTTGTTATTTTGCAATATAATAGAGTAGTCCTACCTTTGCCCCAACCTACTTTTTAATGGGCTTGGCCATTCAGAAGACATGGTAGCTGCTCATTTTTTTGATAACTGGGAAAAGGCCTTCTTTGTTTCTGAATCATAATTAGCAGAAACAAAATACTTTCAAAATTGGCAAGCAGCTGTTGGAAAGTTTTTCTAAGGTGAACTCAGAACACAAACACATTCACTGAGACAGAATTTGGTGACAGCTATATTGTATGCTCTGTTCAGGGTATCTTACAGACTCAATATTTTTGAAAACCTTTATTATTTACACATGATCAAGTAAATGCACATTAAAAACCACACAATTAATTCCTAATTGTTCCCAATTAGTTCCTAATTAGCTATGTCAGGTGAACACTTATCTTGTCACTGGCTGTACCATTCTACACTAAACTTGAGAATGCTTCTGTTGGTTCAGGTACAGTCCTCATTCAAAGGGGGGAGGAGTTTGCAGAGCAACCACACTATGGGATGTGAAGGTACATGCAGCAGTACCAGGCAACTGTGAAGAGCCATCTATGCCACTAGATTCACACCTGTCCTGCCAAACTGCACCCACCAATACAACAGGATCTCACAAGCTCAACACCAAGAAACTAGTAAGGCCTACTCAAATCTATGCATTATAAAATCATCTGCACAAGAAAACGTAAAGGGATGATTTTTTCAATATCTGTTGGCAAACAAGGCCTTAATCTGTCATGATGAACTTTACCAAAGGCTAAACTAATAAAACTAATTTTAAACTTGATTAAATTTTGTAATCTAATTGAATACAAGATTCATTACTTCATAGAAAACATTCCCTGATGCTGCTGCACTCAAACACTCTCTATCTATGCACATTCTAATAGTCTGCAACACTTCAGCTACCACCTTTCAGAGCTTTTAAAATTTTATTTAAAGAGTGAAAATGGGTTTCTAAAGCTCATTTCTCCTAATTGACTCTTTTTATATACAGTCTCTCAAGAGAGAGACAGCCTTCCCTTTTCTCTAAAACCTCAGTAGTCATTCCTCAGCATATATTAAAGCAATAAAACTTTCCATCCAGCTGCTAGTTTTTGCTCAGGAGAGAACAAACATGAAAAACATGGACAGTGCAGCCTTTCCTTGTAACGTGTAATTTCAACAACCAGCTCCCAGTTTTTAATGAATACAAAGTGTCCCCAGTTCTCATACTAAAAGAGACTAGCTGGAATTCTCTAGGAAGCCCCAGTGACTGGCGTGAAAGCAAAGCCGGGGGAAAAGGCTGTTCTGCTATCTTAACCACTTGCAGACTTAAACTTTTTTCACTACTTTTATACAGTACTGAATTTCTCATGACAAGAAATATACTGAGCAAAACAGACTTAAGATATGGAAATTTTATTCCAACAAAAAAAGTCTGTCATTTTCAGCTGTGTGGTTATGTGCATTAACAGCTCTTTAATATTATCACTATGGTAATAAAGAACAGCAGCAAGTGCAGGATTAGAAAACAAATTGGACACCACTGCCTGCTGATCATGACTCACGATTAATGACTCATGCAAGGTATAATCTTTGAATTATTTTATTTACAATCATCTCCTACAGTACAGGTCAGTGACCAATACAATTTTTTAATAAAATAAGATTATTTTAATAGTCCAGTCTGACTGAGGTAACCACTCAAAAAAAGTATGATAGGAACAGCTAGAGCTCTCTCAGCATAAAGGAATTTCTACTGATATCTGACAAACAACATCCAGAATTTCAATCAGTACGGAACACTCACAATCCACTGCATGACTGAGATTGATTATTTCTGTATTTTGCATGAAAGCAGTGCAAGAAAGATGTTGCAGTAATATTTACGATGTTGTAGGACCAGCCAAGAGATATTATTAACATTGAAGTTCTCAGATTTTCAGTTTAGCATAATCACATCCATTTATACATACTTACAGAAATTGAGTCTTAGTCTAATTTTAAAAAGGCAACATGCTATACCCATTAGCCTCTGTAGCAAAGGTAGTTTATGGACAGTTCCTACAATGAAAAAAAACCCAACCTGACAGTATAGGAATAACAGTGGTCAAATTAGCATCTTTCATATGTTTTAAGTGCTACAGCTTTATATATCACTGGTGACAACTAAGAGACAAGCCAACAGTATGGACATCAGTAGCTGTTCATTCCATAGTTGTACCTCTTACATAAAACAACAGTTTAAATCCCATTTGACACTCAAGTGATTTTGTAACACCCTTGCCCGTGGGGTAGCAGGCTGTGGGTTAATATAAACACATTGAGTGCCAGCACTCCAGTACCAAGGACTGACACACATTATGCAAGAGCAGCACATGTATCTACAAGCAAAGTACATGTATCTACATGCAGGCACTACCAATCTATATATTTTTGTGCATGCAGGTAATCACAGGCCTTCTGACAGCCTCTGGCAACTGTCTAAGTAAAATTCAGACCTTACAATGTTAATAGAACATAGTAATAATAGGGATAACACCAATATGAATATTCCCTGAGTAGATTCCTTGGAAAATTATTATGTGTTAACAAGGGTATTTGCCCTTGCCATTACCACGACTCTGTTGCAACCCAAATGTCTCCTAACACATGATGTATCAAACACCAACCTCCAGCAATGCTGCAATCATCACTGAACATTAAGATACCTGGCTAAAGTAAGAGGTAAGAGTTGTAAGTAGCAACTTTCTAGAAGAAAGGGTAGAAGAGCTAAGACAAACCAGAGAATCTTACAGCTGTATGTCAAACAAGACAGCAAGCTAAATCAGCAAGTTAAAAATACATGAGCAAGGAAAATTCCAGTTCAAAAATGGTGCCTGAATTATTGACACAAGTCCTGGAAATAGCAAATGGGGGAAAAAAGATGCAGGCATGTGGTTTTCAATACATCAGAGAAATAAGCATGCCCTTTCATCTGGGACAGGATGTGACAGGTGTGATATGCAGATATAGACACTGAAAAAAAAAAACCATTCAACTGAATTTCTGGGTTTGGATGAAGGTATACTGAGATTAAGCATAACAGAAATAATGGGACTCAACAGACAAAATCCACAAAATAAATCTCAGGGAGGAGAAAATATTCAAAAGGCATTAAAAAAACAATCAGGCACTTTTGTAAGACTACCAAAGGCATCAAGGGCACTTGGTCAAGAAGAAAACCTGAATTGATGAAGACCTTTGGCAGCTGCAATTTCAGCAACAAGCACAGAAGTGCAAAGACAGAAAAGAAAGCATAGAAGATGTGAACTGAGGATGATGATGAGATGACTCACAACTCAACCCTGTGTGGGTGGCTTACCAGCCACTTTCAAAGGCATTCACCTGTACTAGAGAGCAGTGACCATGACTGGCAGATGCTTCAATAGGTTCCTGCAGTGGCAAATGAATGGAAAGCAAGTGGTGGCCCAGTAGTGAGGGTTGGAACAACTGACCCTATAGCATGAAAGCAGATGAAAAACAAAGTGATGGAGAAAACAAAGCATGAAAATAAAAGTAAGTTGAAAATGAGTGAAAAAACCAACAAACCGACTGTAACCTTGGGCAGTGGGCTAGTGGGTGATTATAGGGAATTAAAAAAAAAAAAAAAGAAAGAAAATAAATTATGGTGTTGGACAAAGAGAAGAGATTCAAAAACAAAAGGAGGCCAGCTTGGTCTCCCAGTCGAGCCATAGACCCTGCCTTCAGACACAAGAAAGGTGTAGTAGGGAGGATTCACATGCAGGATTCCTCTGTTGCCAGTTGCTTGTCACCACCCCTCACCTGCAGGTTACAGAGGGGTAACCTCCACCTACCTCATCCACTTATCCACCTCTCCACTTTCCCTCCATGATGCGTGGGTTAGGTTAACTAAAACACCTTGTACAACAGGTTCTCCCACTCTAATAATTACCAGATGAAGCAAGCTGAGGGCAGTCACTTCTCCAGCTGGCTTTCTCACTGCTGAAAGCAAGCAGCAAGCAGATCGTAAGCCTGCTAAGGGATCAGCAGCAGAAAACCTACTGACAAAACATAATTTGCAAATACAGAAACTTAACAAAGCTGGGGAGCTGAGGAGATTCTGCCCCCCCCCAACTAGGGGACAGATTCCTCATGCCTTTCTCAAAATGTCATTGCCTCTCTCAAACTTGCTGAGCCCTGTTCAAATTTTTAGTACATTGTCTCTGGTACCTGCACTGCAGACAAATTAGATGGGATCAACAGTCCCTCCAGTTCATCAAATTACTTTAAAAGCCTTATTACTCCTCTAAAACGGACTTTTAAAGTAGCTGGTATTTTAAAGGACAATTTTTTAACCTCTGTATTACTGTTGAGAGAAAAAAAGATTTGGGCCTGCTACTTTCTAGATGTCAGCACTAGAAACAAAATTTATCCATCCAGAAGCTGAGAGAACAAGAAGTGAGAACATGTCCAAAGTAACTAACTGAAATGGCATCAAATAATGTACATGGGAAATAAAAATTAACTGGGAGAAGAAAAACCTTATAACACTGTAAGTAAAAAACAAACCTTTGTCCATAGTTTCACTTTTAAGCTGGCTGACCATTTACACTTCATTTCTGCTTTTATCTCTTTTCTTTTTTTTCTTGTTATTTTCATTGTTTTTCAGCAGCCCAATTCTAGACATAGCAAGCTATGCCTTTCCAAACTATGTGTTCTTTGTCTAGGTTTGTATTTTTTAATGATCCCTGCAGGCTAGAGTTTAGATGTGAACTGTCTTTCTATCCCTAAACAATTACATTCTCTTTTAATCCCATTTTAATTATTTTGAAAAATAGTAAATAAATCACAAAGAAACATACTGAAGGCCACAGAAAAATAATGGCATTTAAGGATGCAAAACAGCTGACAAAGGAAGCCTTTTTGTAAATACAGATGACACTACCTAAAAAAATTTTGAATTTGGTCCCATGGTGAGTAAAAGATTTTGAGTTTCATAGCAGAGGGCAAGAATTTACCTTCTGCAAAAAGCACTCAGGCCCATTATTTTTTAATGCTTTGACCCAAAGAGATTCTCTTCACAGGCGTCACCAAAGGAGCTTTTTTAACAGTGACAGAAAAGTCTTTTAAGTTCATTGCTCACTAGGTGTGTTTTAGAGACCTTTAAGAACAGCAGATGCACAACTTAACAGGAATGGAAACAACCACAACCAACTCATCATTTGCCTTTCAGTCACCAAATCCTGAACCACAAAAGCATGAATTCAGTTCTAGCTGTAACCACAAATACTGATGCTTTCCCAATGGTTACCTTGAAAAGTGTAACTTTTACAGTCAAGAAGTATTCTGAATTCCACTTAATTCACTGTTCCTTACTATCCTCTCCTTATCATCACCGCCCACAAATGATCCTGCCGACAGCAACACCAAAAAAACCCATATACCGCGCTCTGAACCGGCCACGCAGCCACGATTCTCCTGCCTCCCTGTAACAGAAGTGGGAACTAGGGGCACCACACCAGGACTGCCTGTCACCGGCTTCCTTGGCTCCACACAGGAATCCCGGGAAGGAAAGGCAACCTCCCTGCGCGGTATCACCCCGGGAAGATGGCAAGACTCAGGGACCGAGGGGTGGAGGCTGCTTCCCCAGCGGACATTTCTTGCTGCTAAGCAGCCATGCCAAAATCCCCAGCAGTGCGCTGTTGCACGCGGTCTGACCTAGGGGAGCTTTTCTGGCCCCTTTTTTTTTTTTTTTTAACAAAATGACTTATGTTAAATCAACCGTCAGGGCTGGGCTCAGTGCCGAGCAGGGCCGAAGTGGGCGGTGACCGGTTGTTCCCGAAGCGACGCCCGAGCTGTCAGGGCTGAGCAGAAGCACCGCCGGCCCCTCCGGTACCGACGAGGGCAGCTCGCCTCTGCCGCGGGCGCCCCGAGGCCTCGCGGGGAGCGGGAGGCTCCGCGCCTGCCCCGCCGCCGGGCGCTGCCGGGCCCCGCGCCGCCTCGGCAGCCCCGTTCCCCCGCAGAGGCCGCTGTTTCCCCCGAGGGCCGCGGGCGGGCACTGACCTGGCCCCGGCGCCGGCGGAGCAGCGGAGGCGGGCGGTGCTGCGGGGAAAGGGCCCCGCCGGGAACCGCTGCCGCGGCCGCCGGGCCGGGCCCGCAGCCGCTGCCCGCGCCCCGGGCCCAGCGGTGTCGGGCAGCCCGCGCCGAGCAAAGCGCATTAAAAGCCGGCTGAGCCCCCGGGAGCTGGGCCTGACTTGGGGCCGGCAGGAGAGGTCTCCTACCGCATCCATAGAGGCGAGACCCCAAGCACCGAGAGCTCTGCCTGAATTTAAGCAATTTTGAAGCAGACGATACTCGTGAGCTCCAAGGTTGCTAAGTACTACATAAGCAGGTCGTCATTATTGTTGTTTTCTGCACCGATCGCCTCCATCTCTGAAAACCAAGCCCCGTGTTT
The DNA here is from genome assembly GCF_036417665.1 of Passer domesticus. NCBI lineage: Eukaryota > Metazoa > Chordata > Aves > Passeriformes > Passeridae > Passer > Passer domesticus. Next base: position 53,480,898 of record NC_087476.1, read on the forward strand.
CTATCCAAGTCAGAGTAATTAATGATCCTCGTTTCTCCTCTGGCTCAGGACAAGGTGAGGATACAAATCCCTGCCGGGAACATCCAGCCTGGAGCAGCGGGGCCTGCACTGGCTGTGCCCGGGGGTGCCCAGCAGGCAGCAGAGATGTTAGCTTTTAAGTTCATTGTTCATTAAGTTAGCTTAATACGTCGCCACAAGGAGAGACTTGTGCTCCCCATTTTCACCCCCATCTATTTTACCTGTCAGCCTAAGTGGGAGCTCTTTCCAGCTGTCCTATTCCTGGCCGCTGTGCCTCTCCGGCTCCAGGTGCCGCTCACCTGTGCCCAGCTCTGGCAGCTGGGCCAAAGTGCTGAGCAAGCCGCAAACTACCCTGGCATCAAACTGTAATTGTGTAAACTTGAGGCTGGCATAAAATGGCACTGTCACACACAGCCCTGCCCTCGCTTTTGCCAGCAGCCAGATCAAGGGAAATAAATGGTTTCAATGAAGATCACTTAGCGCTTTGCAAATTCAAAACATTATGCAAATATGAGCCAGTCTTTCTGTGTCCTTGTTGAGAAATATACATAAGATGACTCGTTTTAAGTATTTGTAGCATGGCTGAAATATGTATCTGGAAATACATCTTCTCCATCTTTATTAAAGCTGTTTTTCAAGCCAACTGTCAATACAAATGTTCCAAAATTGGCCTAGTTAATTAAAGATTGTGATTGAATATGTAGGGGATTCCAATTATTCATTTATGTGGAGAAAACAAAAGCTTTTCACGCTGAACAGGTCCCTTCAACTTTGTATTGTTCAGAGAATTGAGAATATGATATGGTCCTGTCCCAGGCAGTGTTATCTTTATACAATAGAAGGATACATTTCCTTTTTACAACACTCTGCAACAAGCAGGCTTGCCTCTTATTTTTCCTCTTGGGTTCACAAAGAATTTTTCCAGTAGTATTCAGCCCTGCAGTTGTGTCTGGAAAAACTCAGTAAAGATCTGTGTGAGTGAAGCTGCTCTCACCAGGTCCTGCTCTAGGGGCCTGTCCTCTTTGGGAGCAGAGCGATGCCCAGGCACGTCCCAGCTCGGTCGGAAGCAGAGGAAGGCGACGGCGGCTGGAAGCTCGTGGTTTTCCAGGTGACATATTGCCACCTAGCAGCGCTTGCTGGAAGTAGCACAAACCAGAGCGGTAGATCCATAAACCAGTTTGCCTCATTTTTGGTTTTATTGCCTTGCATCTTACAGGACATAAGGAAAAGACTAGGATGCACTCAGAGTGAAGAATGAGGACCGTAGGAAAATGAACAGGTGGATGGGATCATCTCGGAAAACAGAAAATAAAGACCAGACAGGCTGTAACTTTCAGCAGGATGGTGACTAGTCCCCTGGATGTTTGACTGGTCAGTAAGAGAGAAAAAGAAAGAGAAAAAAAAAAAAAGTACAATCCTGCAAGTCACTTATTCTTGCCCATAATTCCACTGACTTCAATAACACTTTCTCCTTGCATTGCTGAAGCAGTACTGACTGAGGAGAGTCAGGTCACCACCTGAATTATATAGAATGTGCCCATTCCCTGTTGCCGACCCAGAAGCTGGCGACAATGTAGTGGCTAAAAGAGCAATGCTTCACTCTCTGTTTCAAGGCTGCCAGACTGAAATATTGAATTCCAATAGATACAGAGCTCCCGGGTGCTATTTTTATGAACTCCTTTCAGAGCAATGGAACAGATAGATGACAGATCTGGGCTTAGATCTCAGGAATTATTGGATACTAACCAACACATAAACCCACAGTCAGTTCATAAAGGGTCCCTTGACCATAATTTTTAGGAGGCAAATATCATCAGCTCTGTGTGGAAGCGTGGCAGGCTAAAGGATGGTGTAACATATACTCCAAAGAGTAGACCCACATAAAAAGGTGGACACATGCATTCTATTCCTAAATTTTTCAAATATTTCTAAAATCTAGATTTCTGAATCCAAAATCATGGTATTCAGTTTCTCGTTACAGCCTCACCCTAGAGGCTCCCCAGTCCCATTGGTGCCTGACAGCTGTGATTCATGGGAAGAGACAATTTATATCAGATTAGCTAACAAGACTACCACCCCAGCTGTCTCTCCCGTCCTCACTGCAGATATCTGAAATAACCCAGAGCTGCTGCAGCTTTCTAAATGCAGCCCCACGTGCCAAGTTACATTTGGTTTGACTTTGTTAGGCAGGGGCTGGCTGGGGACAGGGCAGTCACCATGAGTACCTCAGAACTGCAACCGTATCAGTACTTGTATGTCAGCCCATCCTCCACTTCATGCGCCAAAGCTGCCAGTTTCTCACACTCACACAGTATTTGGTCACTGGATGTGTCTGAAAAGGGCTCAGCTCTTCCCAGGTAGCTCCATACCCATCCTATCACAATGTGTTGATTTTATGTTCTCTGTCCATGTTGTTTAAGGATCTTCTCCTGCAGAGCTGACTCTGAGCTCCAGCAAGGCATGGCTGGAAGATGAGGTAAGGAAACACCCGCCTCTGTAGCACAGCATGAGAAGTGTCACCCAGACCCTCTTCTGCCAAAACAAACCAGCTCATTTCTCTGAGGAAGGTGCTTTGATCAGGAGGCTGTGGTGTCTCATTGGGAAGTTGAGGGAAAGGACCCCTGGCCCCCATGCCAAAAGCTGTTTCTCTTGACACAGCATAATGAAATATTCATCAGGCCAGAGAGCAGGAGAGAGGTTCAGCACTGCCACAGCTTGGTACTTGCTCACACTCTCAGTGACCCCACAAATACTGAGACTTTAAACATTAATAGCTACTTAAGTTAGTGTATGAGTCTATGGCATTGAAGGTCTTTTCCAACCTAAACTGTTCCATGTTTCCATGCCATATAAAGCAATTTGAACAGGTAGGGTAAAGTATGTTCTTCCTCTGCAAAATCCTCTCTCTGGTTACAGCTCACTGTGGGAAGAGTGGCCTCAGACCAACCAAAAGGCCCATCAGGTCCCTGCCACATGCTCTCACTTTTTACTTCACCAACACTGCCATTTGATTAGACACTAATTTTCTGATAGAAAATATATACAGTACAAAAACATGCTGGTTTGTGGTGTACTGTGCTGCATAAGATAAGATCTGATTTCACAAGACAAAATACCAGCCTACTTCCACTGGGAGGTGGTGGTCCCACACTTTTCCCTTCTCAGTCCTGGGAGTAAGAACTAAGGGTGAGCCAGCTGAGCTGATTGAACTGTCAGGAGACTGCTTTAGCACAGCAACTAGTTTCTCTTTTGATTCCAGAGCTAAGGAACTGAACCAGTTTGGCTTGCTGCTGGTGGAGCCTGAGGGACAAAAAGCAGGGGAAAGAAGATGAAGGACACTAGAGGAGGAAGACCATCCTGTTTTAGCAGCATTGAGTTATGAAATGGGCTCAGTTGTATTATTAGTCTTGACTCTTCCAATGGCACTCAGGGCTTTGCCAGTTTGGGGAGAGTTAGAAATAGATGGCCCAGGGCAAAGCTGTGAGGTGCATGAGTGGGTCCCCCTCTTTTTAGGGGGCAGCCAGCCCCTGGGATGGGCTAACTGTACTGGAAAACTCCACCCTAAATCTCTTTGAAGATCTGGTTTTCTTTCCTTCATTTCCTTAGGTCTCTCTTGCTACTCCATTCTGTAAAACTTTCAGAGAAAAAAAAAAAAGCATATTTTTCTCCAAGAGCATTTGAATCACATCAAAGTAGGCCAGGTGATAATTGCACACCACACTGTAGTACTGCTTAAATGTCAGATGTTAATTAAAGCCTTTCCTGGAAATGGGGCATTAATTAGGGCAAATGTAGCCATTCTTTATGGATACTGACTAAGCAGTGAGTAAAAGCATTATTTAAACACTGGTATTGAAACTGTTAATTTTTATTTGTCTGAGGTGTGTTTGTTATTGAAAGAAAAACAACTGAAAAAACTATAACTCCTTGAACTTATTGTTCTTCTTTTAAAGACAGTTTTAAATAAATATTTTGGCACAAGAATATTCATGCACACGCAGATTGCAATAGGAACATTTCAGTATTAGGTCCAGATGTCTCTAGCAGTTGTATAACCTTGGTAGGAATGCTTAAATGCTGTAGATATTAAATACAGCTCTGACCTGCAAAAACAGCCTATTGTGGCGCTTCACTTGTGTCTTTCTTTTCGTAAGAAAATGGTACCATCTGCATGAATAATGGTACATCAAAATGTTTGTTAAGTCAGGGCCAAAAAGTAAGGCATGTGTTTCCTTTGAAACTTTTCTGAAAAACTCTGAATTGTTGGGGAGAATCATAATATTGATAAAGGATGTAAGTGTTCAAGATTTAAGATATATATCCAAGCTTTGCAACTTAACCATCTTGCTTTTTGTTTCTTTGGCCTGGATTCAGCAAAGCAATTAAGCCCCTAAATAGCACCATTGATTTCAGTTACACATAAGCAGTTGGTTGAATTAGGCCCACTCTGCCTGCCAAATCACATTCCTTCTTGCCTTCCAGTGCATTAGAGCTTTTGAAAGAGCAGTTCCAGTTATTATCAGTAGCTGTAACATAAAATCATAGTCTGCATTGGCACTTGCTGTACCTAGATACCTCTGCAGGAGGTCCACGTGTGAGAAACTGTGCAGAGATCTGGCTGCAGATTTCAGTCTTTAGCATTGCTGCGTTTCCACCAAGCACATGGCTGAGCACACTGCTGCAGGCACTAGCCTTAGCAACATCTTCGTCCTCACAGCAGCTACATCTCTGCAGCTGTAGCAGAGACAAACCCTTGATTCAGGACTGACCTCTGCAAGTCTGGCCATTGGAAAGAATCCCCTCTATCTGCCATGCCAGAGAAGCAAATGTTGTTCATGGAGACCGTGAGCTGGTGGGGGCACAAGTCCTGCAGCCATTTTGGGCACTGGGGCATGGAGGGTGACACACTCACTGCCAGATTCCCAGCTCCACCTCCTATGGCTGCTGGACACAGAAACGCTACACTGATGTTTGTTTATTACATTGTTCTAATGCCCCTTTTCACATGAAGAGATAGTGGTTCCAGGTAAAACAGAGAATGCTGTGACATGATGTGAGGATTGTTGTTAAATGAGAAAAACTTTTAGGTTCCTCTTTATGGTAGCATTATCACCTGTTCTCATCTGCCATTTTGTTTCTATTTAATCTTGCCTGGTCATCACTATTTTTCACTCATGATATTTTTCTAGTCCACACATTATAGAGAAAGGAGAAATTGTGAGAATTAAATGGTGGCAGGAGGTGCAGAGCATTCCTCTTTAAAAGCAGAGATGGTTTTATTTTTCTCAAGTACATGTTACATAAGTGTATCACTTCCACAGCTGAAATATTTCAAAAGATGGATAATGAGGTTGTCAGCTGGGTTGTGGAGAGCTGCCTGCTGACTCCTGTGACTCTGGGCTCACCAGAGCTACTGGACTTTATATGGGAAAATGGACCAGCTTAGAGCTCATCCTGTAGTAGCCAATGTTAAATAAAAGCCCAAAGCATGTGAAAATATTGTAATGGTAAAAGAGATTATTAAAAAAAGAAACTTCTGACTGTCACCTGAGATTTCATGGTATTAAATCTGGATATTTTAATAATATTAAAGAACAGTTGATAACTGTGATAATGTCTCTGAAGTAGTTAATTAGGCTGAGTTAATTGATATCTACATGCCAGTGCTTTTTAACTATTGTAAAAAGCTGGTTTGGTATATTTTCTTTGTTTTCACAGAAAAAAAATTGAATCTCTACTATTCTTAGAGCCTTTAAACATTAACCAGGCCCTGCACTTTTCCTCATTGAAAGCATAACCCTGTACAGATCTAAAGTTCTAATCCATTTCTCTTTTTTACAGTTTCAAAATTTACTGCTTTTGTGGTTTAGTTCAAAGCTAAAAGCAAATACAGAGAGATTTGGAAGTGAAATAAACTCTAGAGATTTTTGTTGTGTACTGATATTTCCTGTCCTGGCCCATTTACCTCTGTCAACACAAGGTGGCTGGACAAACAGCATACAAACCCATCAGTTAAGTGTTGGGGTTTTAAAAAATAAATAAATACAGCCTGGAGTAACACTTAACATAAATAACACTGGAATGTTGATGTCTTTGAGTCACCCTGTTGTTCACACTATGTTTTCTTTCGCTGATCAGTCAAATCTTATTTTCTTTAACTTGATTGTGATAGGTGTATGTTGCCAGCTGTCTGAAGAAACGGGGGTACAAAATCCCTGGACTATCCAAGGTAACCAGGGGACGGCAGTCTGGAGTCAGCATAAGTGTAAGTTTACACTGTGTCTGTGAGGTAGGGCTGCTCATGCTTGCATTGGCTGTGCATAATGTGGTTGTACAATCAGAGAGCTTTTTTTTGGGACTGCTGTGGAGTACATCTGAAAATATGGCCAGCCTATCCTGACAAGAAATAGCATAAAGAAATGAATGCTTTGTTGATTTTATCATGTCTCTTACCACCTTTCAGATAAATGTGAATAAAACAAGATTTGAAATATTAACAAAAAGCCTGAATCATCACAGAATTTCTTTCTGCTTTCTGGTGCTTCAACAACACGTACTTCCCAGCAATTCACAAGAAAACAAAGGTACAAGCTTTTAACTGCTGAATCAAATGAATTAATCACAGTTAATAATTTATTTAATGCAGACAAATTTATTTTTCTCTTCCTATGAAGCTGGTGATGAGGTACAATGTCATCATTTCCAGAGGTACTTAGGATTTCTGTTGGTCTTCTCTTTATGCTCGTTAGCATCAATCAGTGCGAAGGGCAGCTGGCAAGTTGTGTGTGTATATGTGCATGTGTATTAAAGGGGAGTCTCCTGCCTTTCCCTTTGCAGAATGATGGATGGATGACTAGACAGACATTCTCCATAGTGTGTTTTCTAACACTAGATGTTGGTATTATTGTTCATTGAATGTGATCAGACATTTGTGGCCTCGTGATGTGCTGTGCAGTATTCAATTTGCTGTTTCTCATCCAAGCAGGAAGAGATGGGTAGGAAGCATAATCTCATGTGAAAATACAAACAAACAAACAAAACCCAAAACAAACAAAAAAAAAACCCACCAAAAACATACTGCAAACAAAAATAGCAAAATTAATCTTCCCACAGACTTGGCACAAAGGTCCTGCATGCATGGTGTAGTAACCTCACCTCAAGCCCTAGGTATTTAAAATCCTGTCTGGGGCCCTGGCACCCAACTTGTCTGCACCTGTTTGGGAGTCTCAGAACAACTACTGTGCTCCCAGTGTCATTGAGGATGGATTAGGCAACCAGAGAAAAAGTGAACAGGGAAATTTGTCTGGATACAGTGCATGAGACGCGTTCTGTCTGTCACCAGCTGGGTCACAGCAAAGTCATAGTCCTCCTTAAGTAACATTAGCACTCACAAGTATTTGTGCCACGCCACAGCACTTTGATCTCTTCCTGTATTGCTCTCTGGTGCATCTCACCTGTTTGTCAAACAGCTACAACAAAAAATCCTTTACAAAGTAGAAGAGAGGCTGAAATACCACCTGAAATGCATGTAGAACAGGTCTTTGAGAGGAAGGGGGAAAAAAAATTCCATCAAAAAGATACAGTGGTGGCTGGCTGACTGGTGGGTCCCTGCAGTAGCACCTGGCTCCAGCTACTGCCCTGACTCAGAACTAGGACTGACTGCTGGCTGAGCCATTGCTGCTCACAAAGGTTTCTCAGAAGAGATAAAGGCTTTTTCCATGCTGTAGCAGAAAATACTAGAAGTGATTCTCCAAAATTTTTTTCTGTATTAGCTGCCATGTGAGCTCATTCCTCTTCCAATTGTGCCCTACCAACACATAACAACCTGGGACTTTTCAGGTCCCTGATACACTACCGTGCCTCACATTGCTTTTGGAGTGGAATCAATACTAGTTCAAACAGCACAAAAAATCCATTAATTTTTAAATCATAATTATATTTAGGGCTGTATGGAGGGAAAGGATGATGGACTGCAGTAAGACCAACATTCATTACCCCCTCCAAACCCAGGAGACTCAGTACTGTCTGGACATTTTTTCCTGTGAGCTAGAAAAGCAAGGAGATGTAATTTCCTATGGATTTGTGCCTGCCTGGTGGCTCCTCTAACTCCTTTGCAACAGCACAACATTCCCCATTGGCCACCCCAAGGCAGAGGCAGCAAACTCCAACATACATGCTGGCTGGTTCCTGGTGCAGTGGGTGACCCATGCTGGAAAGAGGGAGTAATAGTTATTTTGCTTAAATTTCCCCTGGAAGGAGAATTTGAGTCCACTCAGTTGATTTATCTGAAACTTTCAGGAATCTGAATACCTTTGAGACCTGGAGACCCCGTCAGACTTGGCTGACATAAAACAAAGGGTTCAGAAACTGTAAGGGAAGTGGCTGATGTGCAGACAGCATAATTTTCAGGATAAAAATCATAGTAAAAAAATGTGATGTTCACACATATATTATACATCTTTATCTGGATTCTTCAGATCGGAAGAATTTTGATCACATTTTTAAGAGTGCTAAACGAATAAATTGAACTTTAAAAATTAAAAATTTATAGTCTTACACAATTATTTGACTTATATTTGGAAATTTAACTAACAAAATTTCCTGTGTATAAAAAATTTCCTGCTTTCCCTATTCTCCAGTATATAAAAGTCTTTTTGACATTTTATTTGCACTGTGCTCTGAGAACCCCTCCCAGATGCACTCAGTCTGATACATGGAGACTCGTAGCTCACAGCAGTTCACATCAGGGAAAGCCTCCACTTTTTCCTACACAGGCAACATTTGTGGTAAATATAGCTGTCCTCTGACACCACACTTACACACTTCAGGCCTGCACTGCATCAAAAGACTGCACGCATCCCTGTCACCTTGAAAGCAGGATGAGCTCAGAGAAGAAATTTATCACTGGAACAGGTTCATCTGCACAAGATATTCAGGACTCCTTGGCACACTTTCCAGGATATTATAGCTTATATGATATGGGTAGTTTAAGGACTTTAGCTGCCTTTTCTGGCTCTCCCAGAAACACAATATGGTAGCCTACAACCCAGGAAGAGTGCAGTTTTCAGTCCCATGTAGTAATAATATTTATTTCTTTCATGGGGGCTGCTCCTCTCTTCTTGCCTTATTAAGTCAAAGCAGGAAGGAACAAGGAGCAAGGCATTAATAACAATGGCAAGTTTATACAGTGAAAGCAGAAGGGAAGTGTCAGGAGAGAAACAGAAAAGAAGATAAGGGGAAGAGGATGGATGAGGTGTTGCACACAGATTGCTTCCTTGGTCTCACCAAGACTGGACAATCAAATCTATTCGCAAAGATGGTATTGTCTGGTCAACACTTGGCACAAAACAAAAGGATCCCTTGCTGTGGCCATGCTTTTTGTGGTCTCAGCTGCAGGACTTGTGCTAATAGGTAGACACTGGTTATGTCATATATCAATGCCCAAGTGTCATCCTGTCTGTGACAGCTGTATGAGAGAGGTCATAATCCATTTACTGAGGCTTGGGAGAGAAAACCATGATTAATTTCTCTAGCATGTAACACTTCATAGTGACCCAGCTGGACAAGAAAGAAAGCAAGAAAGCAAGAAGGAAATCAAGAAAGCAAGAAAAGATAAGATAGATAGATAGATAGATAGATAGATAGATAGATAGAGAGAGAGAAAGAGGGAGAGGTGTGTACCAACAAATTTTATTGGCCCAGTTTGACCTCCCATGCTCATTGAATTATTGGCATATTTTGATAATCTTGAGGTACCTACTCTACATAGCCTTGCCTCAGCATAAAACAAGAATGGCAGCTTTAGCAGCAGGACTGCCTTAGCCCGAGACTCTCTTGAGTTAAGGGTGGGTGCTGAGAGTAGACACATAATTACTGTTCAGGCACATCCTTTAGCCTCACATTCAGGTTCTGCACTGATTTTCTAGAGGAAAATGCAATGAGGGTCCGTTTTTATTCCCAGGACCTTGAGAGTCATAGGAACAGTGTGATTCACAGGAACACGTTCTGTGTCATTCAGACTACCTTTGCCCCAGAACAGAGGTGAAATTGCCCTTTCTTTCCAAGCAAGAGTCACTGCAGCATGGCAGAGCATGGCAGACTGGGTGTGAGCTTCCAGCATGACTACCCACAGCTCATGAGGGCCAGAAACAGAGGCTGCAAGCTCTGATACTCCTGCTGTTATCTGGCACTATCATGATCTGGATCTGGGGCAATCATGGGTTTTGCTTTCAAAGAAATAATGGAGGAGCATTTTTTTCAGATTAAACAATACTATTGTTCATTATTAGTAGTTATATGCACTCCCAAAGTGTCTGAGTGATACTTCAGCAAAACCAAGCAGAAATACAGTATTTCTACAACAATAAGCCATAAAAATTCCCTGTAGGGTCAGACAAATGGGGAAACCAAATTTTTACAGCAGGATGGAGGAATATCCTAGCTGGCACTATGTTGATGTTTGTGATGCAGCTTCAGGAAAGACAACACATTGTTCAATATGCATTTTAGTTTGACCTGGTATTCCCAGGACAGGCTTTACTTCAAGAAGTAAATAGCATGAAGCCTTGTACCTGAAGCTTCCTCAGAGTAGAGACTTTTGGAGTTGCAGCTTCTTGATAGGAAGAGACCCCAGTTCCTCGTTTACTGCTGCCTTCACCTGTCTCTGAGGGGTGGCCACTCTTTCTGCAGCAGAGGTGCCAGAGCAGTTGCACTGACAGACAGGTCCCTAGGGACAGGTGGTGCTGAGCAGGCGAGGCAGGCAGCCCATGCAGCAGGTGCCTGCACCAGGGAAGTCACACAGAAGCCAGGCTGAGGCTTGTGCATCACCTATGCCTTGGCTCAGTTCTGTCATCCTCATGCCTGTGCCAGGAGGAGGTACCAGCTTCCTTTGTGTCTGCAGAGAAAAAGTCATACTGTGAACTAATATGAACCAGTTAATATCATGTGAAAAATCCTTCGTGTTTTTAGGTGAGAAAATAGACATAATTTTTTAAAGTACTGGGGTGGAGTGGGGAATTAACCATGGGAATAAATGCCAAGAGAACCAGTGGGGTTTTTATTTCTTCATGTACATTTGATTCAAACATCTTCCAATCAAGTTGTTAAATAACGACACTCATTGTGGGGATAAGTGGGTGAAATGCAAGCTTTGTTTTGTCAGGTGGTCAGATGAGGCTCTGTCCTGGGCTCAGAGTTTATAAGTCGGTGTCTGGTACCAAGTGCCTTCTTGAGTACACTGTGCTACAGAAGGATAAAACCAAACACTGGAAAGCATATCACTGTGAGCAAGGAATGTGTGATGCTCTGTCCTAAACTTCAGTCAATGGTGTCCCAAACTGTAAACTGTGACTGCCCTACAAAGCCTGTGTACAGCTGTAGCTGCCAGAGCAGCACCTGCCAGCTGTATCTCTGTAATCCAATAATCCAGTATCACCCCCGCAGCTGGCCTGCCGCCACTCACACCATCACAGACAGGCAACAGAAGCTACATCACCATAATTATGAAAAGGCATGGACACAGACCTCAGATGGATGCAGATATGTCTCCATCTTACTGGAGACATGATATTCCAACAGATGTTCCATGAAATAGGTTTTCAGCTGTCTCACAGGAGACTATTTTCCAGTCCAGTTGTGGGAAGGAATCAGCTGCTTGCTGGCCATGAACTGCTTTTCCAAGGTAATATGTAGACAAGGTGGCCTACTTTGATCAGGGAAACTGGTGCTGTATAACCCTGAAAAAGTTGACTTTTATGAGGGATTTGCAAAATGAGCAGCTGCTTCCACCACCCTGAACTGCACTACCTCATCCCAGCCTTGGCTTTTCCCTTAGTGATCCACCTCCTCATTATGCCTAAGTGATTTGACCACAGAAGGTGACAAAAAATGCGTTTTCTAACATTTTTGTGTAGAACCCATATGTCTGTCATTTTAAACTGAGATTTTTCAAGCTGCAATGTTGGGGCCAGTTCCTCTGTGTCCTCAGTATTCAGTTAATGACCTGAGACTTCCACCAACACATAGCAGCTACAAAATGCATTTCAGGCTTATGGACACTGTATCTGTGGTGCAGCAAAGCAGGAGACCAACATGCATCTGATCAACGTGATAGTCAAAGACATGGAAACCTGTGTTTTTCCCATTATCCATGGAAGGATAGTGTAAGACTTGATTATGGGCAGGGTTTCTTGAGAGAATTAAGGAAAAATATCCTGCAGTGGTGAAAACAGATGATATTTTGAAATTGCTCATAATGAAATTCAGTTATTGCTCTGCAGATCTATGCCAGGGAATACTCTACTCTCTTCCATACAGTTACCAGGGAACTTAAATAGGAGGTTGTTGCTATTTTAAGACTCAGAATGAAAAATAAAATGCTCGTTTACTTCAGCACAGATTTGTAGGGACTCTCCAGGTCAGGCTTTTGAAACAGACTGAAAAGTGGGTTTTTTTTTTTGTTGTTTTGCTTTGTGTTTTTTGTTTGTTGTTTGTCTTCTTTATGGTTTGTTGTTTTGTTTTTGGGGGTTTTTTCATATCAAAAGTAGACTTAGGCTCTGATTTTCTGAGAAGGAAAAATTGTAGCTGAAATGTGTGCCTCTTACCTTTGTCTGCAGTATGAAGTGAAAGAAAAATGTGCAGATGCTATTCAGCTCTGCCTTAGTTAAAGGTGCTGCAAAGACTTTAATGGCAGGAGTACTTTCCTGCTGTTAAATTACTCGATGCCCCATTTGTAACACCTGTCAGTTGCTCTGACAGCTACACACTGATACAATGAAGTCTACAACAGAGGTTTACAATGGCTCACAAGGCTCAAAGATGTGCTGTAACTGAAGGATCAGAGCTTCAAACAGGAGTTTCTGTGACATGAACCAAGGGCAATTCCTCTCCTTTCTTTCCAACAAGTCTGTTTTCTTTTTCATTACAAACCTAAAAAAAACACTCAAATTTTGCTCAAAAGCAAGACATTGGGGCAGGGACATGGCATTAAACAATGAGGATAAATTTAGAGAAGCAGACCTATTTGCTATACAGATTTATTGTTCAAGTCCCTAGAGGAAAAGCAGTGATGAGCAAAACCCTTCCCCAAGTTATATTTTGATAACTTCATAAAATGAATGACATCGTATTATATCCTGAAATTCACATAGTATTATATCCTGAAACCTGCTCTCTGCTCTGCAATGGCACATGGAAAGCATCATCCTCTGCCATTGCTGCTCCAAGTCACAGGAGTTTATGATCTCCTGTGGGGAGCCAAACCTTCACTGCTTTGAGAGCATATCAAATGGCAGAAGTCCTCGGTGGGTTCTGTTTAAATGAGTGTCGAGGGTAAGAAGAGCAGGTTGTTTATCAGGCAGTGCTGAGGAGTGACTCTTCTCTGCAGGGACATGCTGCCTTGGCTGACTCCAGCCATCTCTGGGGCAGCATGGAGTTAAATGGTGTCACTGGCAGAGCACGAGTCCCTTGGAATCAGAATAGCCACTGAGAAGAGCCAGACACTGCCCATCACTGCCAAGCAGCTGGTGTAGCCAGGCACCACCATACCTGGAGGTGCAGCACTGCTGTGCCCTGAACTCATGTCAAAAGTGACACAAGTCATCTTCAAATTCTGCCTCAGACCTCTGCTGTCCTCATCTCTCTCCCTGCCTGTAGCTACAAATATAACACAAGCACTTGTGCTTGTCAGCTTTGCAAAATATTTACCATAAACATTTCAAATTGTGATTCTTGCTAGAAATGCCACAAGGGGGAAGAATTGGATTATTTACAGGGCAGCATTTACTTGAAATGTTTGGTTTGTTCAGTTGAATTAAGACTGAGATTGCTCTTCAAACCATTTGTTGGGAGAGGCAGGGAAGGAAAGAGGAGAAGGGATGGATAGTGTGAAACTAATGCCTAAAATCCAAGGAAAACTCAGTAAAACAATCTCTGGTTTTGTGCCTAGATGGGGCATAATTAAGTTTTACATTGTATTGGTTAAAAAAAATCCGGCCCATGCCAAATCAATCCCTCTCAAAAGGGCTCTGAAGCAAACTATTTTTCATTAAGCTTTCCATTTATTTGTTCAGCAAAAGGTTTAACAGATTGCCTAACTCTACACCTGACAGTGATTCCTCTGGCTTTAATAATAAACCACTGAAACCAGCCACAGTAACGTTATGCCATGGCAGATAATCAAAGTGTCTGCAGGTTCACTGGGTTTAATTCTTGTTTTAAAAGTTTTTATTCTCATCACTCTAATGGCATCTAAGCACCTTGGTAGAAAATGGAAATCCCAGTCATCCATTTCGGATTCATTTCCAGGCAGCAGGACTTGGTTTGCCAGCAGAGCTGTGCCTTGTGCTAACTCTGTGCTCCAGAGCACATCCATGTCATGATGTAGTGCTGGGTTTTTACAGAAAAGAAGCAGAGGCCAAAACAACCTGCTTCAGATTAGCACACTGACTTTATAACCACAAAGCCACAAGTGCTATGTATGTGTGGGTATGTGAGCACTGTTGTGCTTATGGGTTGACAGAATGAAGACATGCTTCCATGACAGTGTCATTTGGATGCTCTTGGAAATCTGAGCAATTCAGGGAGACAGTATAATGAAATACAGAGTGCAAATTACTTTAAAATAACCTTGGATGTTCCCAAATTTTTGCCTGAGTGGTTTGAGAAAAAAAAGAGAAGTAGCATTCCTAGGAAATGAATAAACTGTTGCAGCCCAACCAGGAAGGCAAACATAACATTTTCTCTCCTCAGGAAGTAACGAAAGCTGACTTCATACTGCAAACCATAACGAGGGGTGTTTGTCATAAGTTAAAAATCAATGAGCTCCAGCTGTTCCCCTAGTCCTGGAAGCTTCATTCTTCAATTAAGAAATATTTTTTCTTACAGGAACATTCCAGAAAACAGACTTCACCTTCAGTGACAATTGTGGAAAGTCAAATTGGATGGAGCATAACTTTCCAAGCTAGTAGACAGGCTTTCTGATGAACTCTTATAATAAATTGCTAAATGAGAATTTAGCCTAATTTTTGCAATGAGAAAATTAGCAAATGAGACTTCCCTCTTCTTCTGAACAGAGAATCAGCCTCTATGTCAGATGCTGTCTTCTGGTTTGCCAAGGAGCACTTTCTCTCATCAATGCATCATACGCAGGAGACAAATCAACCTCTGGCATGAACCATACCACCTTAGGGTGTCTGTTAAGTAAAGCATTTACTTATCTAACCAAGAAAGTATCTTACTAACCAGAACAGACAGAACATTACAGGATTTGGCTTCTGCCTCTTCCAGTGTGGATCTCATCCTCTTTAAGGTTAAGGGTTTTTCCTCCATGCAGGAATTAAAGGTGCTTTGAGTCCCCTTTGAACAGGAAAAATTGCCTTCTGGACCTCCAGTTCTGCTGTTTATTCCTATGGACATTGCAATAAACCTATGTGATGGTGAAGACTGGAAATTAAATACAATCTGGGCACCCAAGCAATCAGTCTGACAGAATTCTATTTGCTGTTGGAAAAATGTCCTGCATTGAGCCTGTTTGCATGGAAATGAAATTACTTCATAGTTTCTGGAGTTCCTCGTTCCTATTTATGTCAATGTCTCCTAAGTAAAAAAAAAAAAAAAAAAAAAAAAATATATATATTCTAGTGGGATATTTAAGATGGAGTTGGAGCCAGCCAGCCACTGAGAGCAAGCACAGCAAGAAAGCAAGAAGCAGTGTGAGGGAAATGGTTTCTGTGCCCAGCTCTAATAATGCCAGCACATGGGTGAGTTTAGCAAAGGAACACAGTAGTAGAAACTCACCTGTACTGCAGCAAATACAAATCAAATTCGCAGAGCAGTTTAGTTGTTAGCAGTTATTCACATGTTGTGAGTAAATAATTGTGTCAACAGGAAAGAAGACAAGGGAAGTTACAGTTAGATCTCATTTTCACAGTCTTCTTTTGAGAAATGTAAACTCAGAATAATTTTTAAGGACTATTCCTGAAATTTCCTGAAATATTCCTAAGATTTCCCTTTATCTAGCATTTATTCAAAGAATCCACAACTGCAAATTTGAGCCATTGGTTTATGGCTTCCAGCAGTGCAAATCTCATAGCAAATTAAAATGCAATGTTTCACAAGTTTTATCTTCTTCTAATGGAGGTGCAACCGAAGGATTACATGTTTTCAGCTACAGTGCTGAATTTAGGTACCACATTATCTGTATTAAAGGGTAAGTTAAGTGCATTGATTTGCATGGTAAAGCTATTAAAAATGGAAGAGTTTTTTTCCCCCTCAGTTTCCTTAGGTTGCACCTCTCTTGTAAATCTTATCCTTGTCACAAGCTGCAGTAATAAGCAGCACTTGCCCACAAATACTTTTTTTTTTTGATGTCATGGATATGGATTTAGTGGTCCTGCTTTGGAATATGTTACTATAACTGAATTCAATTTAGGAAACTAATTAGGGTGAATATTTTTAAAATACAACCAGTGCTCTGTCAACACAGCACAACAATTTTGCAATCAACATATGCACAAAATATTCCAGAAAGTAATAAAATTAAGTCTCTTTTTTTTTTTGAAAGGTTCAAGTAAGATTTTAGACATCCAAATATGCATTACAGCCTGGATTTTGACAGGTCTCCTCCAGGGGTCATAGAAAGAAAAAGCTACAAAAGATCAATGGCCTTCTGTCAGTATCTCTAAGTCATGGTATACTTGAGAAAATCCCAAATCTGCAAGTATTTAAACAGAATGCAGAAGAAGATTCAAATAATGGTAGGCCATCTAACCCGATGTCACATTCAATGTGGTATGTACGGGTGGTGTCAAGACCTTGTAGTGTCAAGTCATGAAAAATATTTAGTGTAAGACAGCTCTGATTTCACCCACTGAAAAGTTTAGTTGATAAAAGTAGCTTGCACATGCAGAATCTTAAAATCATGGATTCATTCAGTCAGAAATGGCCTTTAAGGTTATCAAGCCCAACTGTAAACCCAGCACTGGGGTTTGTGCCTCGTCCAGCACAAAACCATGTCCCTAAGTGTCACATAGAATGATGCAAAGGTTTGGGGTTGGAAGATTGGGTTAAAGATCATCTAATTCCAATCCCCCTGCCATGGCAGGGATGCCGCCCACTAGACAAGCTTGCTCCAAGCTGCATCCAACCTTGCACTGAACTCTCCAAAGATGGGACATCCACAACTTCTCTGGGAAACCCGTGCCAGTGCCTTGCCACCCTCAAAGTAAAGAATTTCTTCCTATTATCTAATCTAACTCTGCTCCCAGTTTGAAGCCATTTCTCCTTGTCCTACCACTAGGGGACAGTCCTTGGGGATAGTCTCTCTCCATCTCTCTTGTAAGCCCCCTTTAGGTACTTCAAGGCTGCTATAAGATCTCCCGGGAACCTTCTCTTCTCCAGGCTGAATAACCCAAATTGTTCCAGCACTGTGATTATCTTTGTGGCTCTCTTCTGGGCTTGTTCCAACAGGTCCACCTCCTTCCTATATTGAGGGCCCCAGAACCGCAGGCAGTACTGCTGGTGGAGTCTCACAAGAGTAGAGCAGAAGGAGAGAATCACCTCTTTTGAGCTGCTGGGCATGCTGCTTTTGATGAGACATGATGAAAGAAATAATTAAGAAATCAATCAGAAGATCATCATCACAATGATCTTGGCCTCTTGGTAAACTGGAGCTATTCACTGAAAATAGCTTCAACACAAACCTGCAAAGTTCCTCATCAAGGAAGAAGAGATACCAACTAGGCACTATGCTAGGGAACAAACAAACAAGCAAGCAAGCAAAATTACTGGAAAAGTTCAATCATGACAAAAAGGTTGTCATGGTTTCATGGTGGCACTTCATGAGAAAATACATCAGGTTTGAATTATCTCTAGTTGCGTAGATATAGTGCTACAGTAACAGTGGCTGGAAAATGAAGACAAAGTAATTGATGTGAGAAATCAAATATATACCTACAACCTGCCTTTGTGTGTGTGCATGTGTGTGCATATGTGCATATACCAGCATAAACCAAACAATCCAGAGCACACTGAATGGTAAGACAGATTCTCCATCTCTGTAGTCTTTAGTTTCTTCCAGAAGCCTGATGTAAACACATTACTTTTACATCGGAAATTAGTTATTGCACTCAGTACAGGAATAGTGGATGAGGTATAATGGCCTGTTGTTTTGCAAGAAGCCAGATTTGAAGATCTAATAACTCCTTTAAATCACTAAAGAAAAAAATTAGTCCTGTAGCAGAAGTATCAGCAACCATTATTTAAAAACTGATCCCAAGCTAAATATTCAGCCAGCATAAATGGATGCCCCAAAATTATTCCCTGGAAACAACATGATATGGGAAATTGTGGTCACATGTTTAGAGACTCTCATTCCTCTGTGCCCAGTGAGAGATTAACTCATGGATCTACCATTATCTTTTGTCCATGTGTCTTTTTTCCTGTGGCTGATGAAATAGCTTAGATAGGTAGTGTGTACTGTGTCAGGGGCTGCCTGCTGCATGGCAGAAAGCTGCACAAGCTTTTTGCAAGAGTTAGTTTCTTATAGATTTTGTTTGCACATACTGATTCAATAAAAAAAATTACATGTGAAAATCACAAATGCAATTTGTCAAATCTAAACAGCTTTTCCATTTAAATGGCCAAGGAGCAGAGATGTGGAGAAAGGCAAAAGATAAAAATCAGAGGAGATAGGCTGTAAACTGCATCATCCTCAGTGTATTACTAAACAATCCTGTCAGGGTTCTTCCTGCCTATTACCTTAATGTCTTGCAACAGAAACAGTAATCCTTAAGAATATAAATCATTATTATATCTGCTAAAGAGCTGACAGAGATGATGGACCCAGAAAGGCAAAATGTAAGCACTTAGGAAATCACAGGTGCAGAATGAGACCAGAATCTTTTTTCATGTAGGCATCATGATTGCAACTGCAGCAGCTGGCATCCTCTAAAAATCCAGGCCATTGTGCACTCTGATATCTGCTTGTGTCTTCAAATATTGCCTCAACTGCTACATGTTTGGCAGTGCTAGAGGGGTCTGGTTTGATGGGACTACCCAGAGTATGATATCACCATTTTAAAGAAGACTTTCACAGGGTAGGAAGTTAATGAAAGCCCAGGGGTGAAGCTGGATTACCCAGGCAGATAGTGAAACACAGCAGCCAGGAGATGGAGCAAGTTCAGATCCAGTTTCCACCTGCTGCTGTTTTCCTGATTGCTGGCTCTAATAGAAATGCTAGTGAGGAAATTGATCCAGACATTCAGGGCAGAAAAAAGCACTTTGGACTGCGATGCAGCTCAGGTACATAGTAAAACTCTCAAACTCCACTGAGCTATTCCCCCTTCACTGTCCCACTTATTTTTATTTTTTATATTGCAGACCACACAAGTTCACTATAATTTTACAAACTTTTTAAGTCAAAAAGCTTCTCTCCTTTGAGTTAATTTCATTCAGTCAATGTAAATGTCAGCTGCCAGTTGTAAGTATTATTATGTATATGGGGCTGTCAAGGAGTGAGGGGGAAATGATGCAGGCAGCTCACTTCTGTCTTAGCTCCTAGGAAAGGTCAGCTGAGTCTTTCAAAAAGAGCTGTCAATGCCAAACCATCTTTCAAAATCCTTTCTGTAGAAACAGTGCAAGAAAGCACATGCTTTAAAGCCAGCCAAGGTAGGACTGATATGACTGGTTTCTTTTTCTGATGTCAAAAAGCTCCATTAGTGATTACTAGTGGTGCAAGAACCCAAGGCAGCCAGAGAATGGACAGAGCTCATGCCAGCAATTGCATCCAGCTGCATTTTGTTTCTTTTGGGGATTAAATTTTTTAGCCTTCTGTTTGACCTAACTTGCATCTGAGCAAATTGCTTTGTCTGATGAACATCCCCATATATCCCCATCCTCCCTGAGTTGCCAGGACATGGAGCGGCTCTCACCCCAAGATCTGGATGGGAGCAGAGGAAGATCAGGATGTACATCCTACAGCTCTAAGAGTGAGGGGCAGATTTGGTCCTGGCAAGCTTGGCAAAGGAATATGGCGTGAATTTGAGGCAGACTATGGCACTTGGGTGTGGAGAGACCAACTAGAAATTTTATAAGTGCAAAAAGGAGATCTCTTCACAGAGGTTTGTCTCAAATCCCCAAAATACCTAGGTGCCTAATTCCTGAGGCTATCAATAGCAATTAAATGGTTACATGTTCTGCCAATTGCATAAAAGAAGCAGAAGAAAATTACCTTAGCTCTGCTATAGGAATTCCTTATGCAGTTCTGTGAAAATCACCCTAAGAGGATATGATTAAAGGAGGAAAGGCAAATTCCAGATGAATGCCATGAAAACCTTCTAGGTATCCAGAAGTACTCTCTCAAGAACATCCCAGCCCAGAAATGC
The DNA here is from genome assembly GCF_036417665.1 of Passer domesticus. Taxonomy (NCBI): domain Eukaryota; kingdom Metazoa; phylum Chordata; class Aves; order Passeriformes; family Passeridae; genus Passer; species Passer domesticus. The sequence continues at coordinate 53,501,297 of NC_087476.1, forward strand.
TCTGTTTCAAGCATGCTGAATTCCAGATTAATAATTCCATTTTTTTTCTTTCACCCAATTAAAACAACAAATCAGGAAGCCATCACATCTCCCTGAAGACATCTAAAAGAGACAAGAGATCCCCTTACTATTGCTGCTACATAATACTTCAAGAAAACACAAATGAGCAGGGCTTTATGATCTCTGTCCACATCAATACTTACTGTTCTGTCTCCTTCTTAGCCAGAACTGCATCATTAAAGAAATGGTCTCTGTCCCCAGCAGGATTTCAGTTTTCTGATCTGAGGGGAATGCTGAGCCAGACAGCATGGTTGCAGAACCTTGTCCCTTTCAGCATAGCTACCATGCCTATTTTGAATTTATTGGTGTGCGCAGCTGTTCTTTTTCCTCTTAGCCCATGCCACGCTGGGATCTCAGTTTCTGAGTCCTGCCTGCAAAATTCAGACAGAAAACACTGAGACAGAGATGTGCTAATTGAAAAGTAGTTTCATATGTATTTAAGGCAAGTGTTGCTATGGGACAAAATCTTAAGGAAAAATGTGAGTTATTTAACTTGGAGGTGGAAGAGTTTGTTTTCACTGCTGTTACTGATTCTGCCATAGGAGGTCCTCAGGAGCAGAAGTATGTGAAGAAAGAGAAAAGACCGCTGCCAGAACACATTTTGGATAAGGTTATAATATCTTGGAAAGTTCGTGCCTTGTTTACCCATGAAGCTGTTTACCCTTTGGCACAGATTTTGTCTTTGCTAGCATATATTGAAAGCTGGGAAGACTTGCCAGAAGTTGTGCTTATGAGGGAGAAGAAATGCTGATTTTTTGGTTCCTCAACCCTTTGCCCTCAGCTGTGCTACCTCTGGCCACCCCAGCAAGCTGGACATCTTCCTGCAGGAAGCAGAAACTGGTCACCATGGCTCCTCATCTTTCATCTGGAAAGAGGACACCTGCAAGGGCTTGAAAGAACTGCCTAGAATTTTCCAGGGTTTCCTGCAAGGTGCTGGACAACTCCACCACCCACCTATGCCAATCTTCACCTCTTCACCCATAAAATGGGACGAGGAGCATTTACCCACCTCTTACCCTGGCTCTTTTTAAGTCATCCATGTGTAGGATATACTTGAGCTTAAGGGCTCATCCAAATATCAAACATTATCCTTTCCCCTTACCATGCCTGTTTTGGATACTTATCCTCAAATAATTTTATCTGAAATTTAGTGGTCCTCTGCTTTACTTATGCCCTGAGAATGTAGAGCATTTTTATTTCCTTGGTCCCTCTCCTTTTTTTTTTTCTTTTTTTTCATTCCCTCCTTCTCCCCTTCCATGATCTTGGGCTCTTACTCTCCAGTCACAGCACCTACCTTCTCTCAAAACTGAGGTTTCATGATAATTAGTACCAGACCTGAACACTACCTATCCAAAAAGGACAAATGAGATCAAACAATCACATTCCTGCCAAATTAGCCCAAGCCCATAGCAATGGTTTCTGGCAGCCTGAAGCTTTCACATGAACTTCATATGAGGGAGAACAGGCAGTACCTGATATAGTGTGAAGTTGAAACAGCTAGTAAAAGCTGAACCTGTCAATGTCCTTTAAATGAATGTGTAATGGAGAGATTTTACTGTCAGATTGGTTTCAGGGAGCTGGAGAGAGCTTAAAGGTTTTCTGCAGACTTATCCGTGTAACTCACCAGCTCCTTCCTTCTCTTCTCCCTGCCTCTTTCCACTGGTGGGCTGCACCCTTTCCCACATTCCTACCTGGCAATGCTGCTGTGGGGGTGAGAATGGGTGACGAAGTAATGCAGGGAAGAGAGTAATGGAAAGGCTTTCACTGACAGTGCAACATCTGAAATTTTATTTAGCTATTGCTCCCTTTGTAATTAAGAAATAAATAAAAAGGATCAGGGCATTGAATCGAACAGCACTGGTCAAAGCAAGCTTTGCAGTGGTTCATAGAGGTCAGTGCATAAAAGTCCTTGCCAACCCTGGAGCACTCCTTTTGTAACTAAAAGGAAAACCAAAATTGCACAACCCCACAGCTCTGATTTATTGTAAAGATGGATTTTTAGAATTAACAAAAAAAGATAGAATTTAGGGGAAAGAGTTAGTACCAAGAGAAAATTTTCATATAGATTAGTTCTGTGGACAATTTTGTAAGCTGGTTTAAGAAGCGAAATTAATCCATTCAAGATGCTCACTCAGCCCTTTCTCACAAATAAAATGAAGCATCCAATCACATTTTGACAGTAGGAAACAATTTGTGTGTTGCAAGCTGGTCTGGCTGAGATTGAGTTAAATTTTTAGCTATTCCCATGTCTTTAAGATGTTCTGATACACTTACCACAGTAAAAATATTGCAGACCACCCTTTTATGATAATCCAGGAGAATAAGCCGCCACTTTACCTGGTCCTGTGTGCTCTCTCCCCATTTCCCTGACCTTGAAAGTTGCTTTGCAATCTTTTTGCAAAGAATCCAAAAGCTAGCAAAAATGTGGGTTGCCTTGGTAGAGGCTCTGCAGTGTGTGGGGGTGTGCGTGCTTGCACAGAGAATATCCTGAGCAGGCAGTTTTTTATGTCCTTCTGGCTCTGCTTGTACTCTGACAGCACTGATGGTGTAAATGCAGTAAATAATTCTGAGCAAAGGTCTTGTCTAAAGTTTGTGCAGGATCTTTCTACAGCAGGGACCCTTCTGACCATCATTTTCTGCAGAGAGCAAACCAACATGTACAGGACTACCATGGAGTAGGATCCTTGGTGTGTCCAGGTGGACATGAAAACAAAAGCTGTGGGGAGAAAGGGCAAACCAATTCTCCATGACAATAACAGGTAAGACAGGAAGTGTTTTAAAAGTTCAATATCATATGTCTTGTTTAGCCTTGGGAGAACAGTCTCCCAATATCAGGGATAAAAAAGCATGGGAAAGGAGCTCTCTGAGGCAGTTCAAGTCTGGCTGATCTTGCCTCAATATTTGAGATTCTTCCTGAAGCTGCTCCTATCTCTATTTCCTATCATTTTATGAATTGCAGTATGCAGATAGTTTTTCCTGGTATTAAACTAGTCTGAACAGTGAAGCTATCCTCTGTTTCAGGCCTTGTGCCATACAAATAGAATTTTTCTTTTATTCAACCTCAGAGCAACTGGGAATTTCCCAGGCTGTTCCATGTGCAAATAGTTTTTGTGTATTTGCTTATGCCTGTACATCCCAGGGAACTCCTGGCTTGGCAGGTAGTCATGAATTAACAAACAAGTAAAAGTCCACAGAAAGTATAGCTAAGGTCCATGTCACCTATGTATGGCCATATAGCCTATACAAGCTATTAATCTAATAAAAGAAACAATGACAGCTCTGTAGCACACTCTGACAAAGCCACAAGGATGTAAACTCACAGGCATTCCTTTGGAAGAGAAGCTGAGCTAGCCCAATGCTTTACAAGTTACTTTGTGTTTAGAGCACCAGGCATTTCTCACAGTAGAGGAAGACCTTCTTTTCTCACTTTCCTTAGCTTGCTTTTCCTTCTGTGAACCCCTCAAGAATGATGCACACAGCTGACCCTCGATGCTGCCATGGAGACACCTAGTTCAGACTACATGTATGAGCTAATTGGAGATCCCAGGATGCAGAAGGAGAAGAAATGGGCTGGCAGTTTCCATGGCAATTCCCTAGTCTGTTAAAAATAATCAATATAACTATAGTAACAAATAGCGACTTGTTAACACAGAGCAGGGAAGCAGGGAGCAGGTTCATGCTGTCCAGAGTATACCAGCAGGGTGTTCCTGAGATACTGAAATGGAAACAGCAAAACAGAAAACTGCATTTGACCTGCTTTTTAATTTTAAAAATGTTTCTGCTTCCAGAAGCATTTCTGACATGAGCAGGAATTGCTTGTTATCAACATCTCCAAAAAACAAGTTCCTAACAAGCATGTGCATGAACAGAGTATCAGGACACGGGCCGTGGCAAAGATACAGCCTGGTCGTGCACAGGGTGTACAGCCTGCTTCAGTCATCTCATTTCTAATGAGATGCCAGAGCTCAGACCATTTTCCAAGAACACTTACATCAGTAAGGAAAGACCAATAAAACCAGATTAATATCTCAGGATGTTTGTTTTATGACATTATAACTTTGACAGTTATGAAGTAAACAAAGCTGCTTTCACATCTGTAAGCAGCGATTTTCAAGAGCTAAATATGCTGAGAATTTTTACTCCTAGTATTTGTGCTATTCTTCTCTTGTTCCACAGAGCTCATTAGATCCATGTTTTGTTTTAATGTTGTTAAGTGGTTTTCATTATGTCTTCATGGAACAAATGCCATTTCTTCCTGCTGGATGTCCAAAAGAGGTTGCTTCTCGGATTGTCTGATTTTTACAGAATTTTACTTTCCTGCTGTCTTTAAAGGAGTCACTGCTGTGAGAAATGCTTCCATGCAGCACCACAGAGAGGTTTTTACCACCCCTCTAGTATGTTTGCAAGGCTACCATGCCCTCACTGGATACTGGCATATGTACCTATTTGAACTTGACATCAAAACGTGTCTATTTAATGTCACATGCAGTAAACAAGATATTTTAAATGCACAGAGAGAGTACTTAGTTGCTGTATTTCCTAATGCTTTTTAAAGATTTCAACACATTTTAGAACAGAGAAATTCCTTAGGAGGAGAGCTCCAGTGCGTGGTGTCAGCCTGTGCCATCTGCTGAACTGGTTCAGCAGCAGCCTCTGCTCTGGGGTGCTGAAACACAGCAGCTTTTGTTAGGGATGTGCATCCCCATGGGCAGTAGCAGAAAGGCACTGGCACAGCTGGTGGTGGCTTTCCCTAAAGGCGGCACTACCGGACAGGGAAGGGTTTGTCCAGCCTGTGATCAGCCACGCTCACTGCCTGTCCCTGGTACACATTTCAGGGCAGACGTCATTCCAGTGGTGGGGTAGGGGCATGGAGAGGGTGGGTTGCAGGGTTTGGGGTGGAAGCACACGTGGCACTGACTGGTGCCAGTGGCAGAGCCCCTGCAGTCCATCAGGCTGACTTGCCTTGGCGCTGCAGCCGTGGCTGTGCCCTCCTGCCACCCGCCTTCTCCCCTCTGGCCTTCATCTGAGAGCCTCCAGGGACAGCAGCTGCAGGAATGAGCCAAAAAAACCCATCAAAAATGCCACGTGCATCTCTTCTTTGTGTGCAGCCTTTCCTTCCCTGTGTGAGGAATGTCACAAGCTGTGAACTGAAAAGCTGGAATTCAAACACTAAGCATAAGGAGCATATAAGAGATTAAAAGCAATGTCACACTGTCAGGTGAAGCTCATGCCAGCAACACACCTGATGGAAAAACTTCCCCCTGGTGTCAGCCTTGCTCTCACTGCTTGCACGCAATAAAGTCTCTGCTCTGTGAATTTGGCACTGTTGGTGGATGCCGAGTTGGCTGCTTTAGGGGCTCAATTCCCTTGCCTTGGTTCAGCCTGTAAGGCAGGAGAAGCCAAGCCAGTGGGAAGTGGCTGGAAACCATTCCCCTATTCCAGCTGGCCTGTGCCTGGCAGAGACCTCTGGTCACCCAAGCAGGGTGGGGAGGCATTGCTCCCATCCCAGGAGAAGTCTCCTCCTCCCCTCAGCTGCCACTCTGGGAGTGCAGCCCATGCAGCAGCACTGCAATTCCAGGCTGGTTAAATCCACTGGAGACACTGCACCTTGGCTCCCTGCCTGCTGCCCAGTGCTGTACATCACAGGCATGGATGTACAGCATCCAAACACTACTCCATCCATCAGCAGGCAGTACTGCAAACACAGCTTGGTTAATTCCTTATCACACTTACTACACTTATCCTCCCCAGTGACAATTAATAAACAAAAAATACTAGAATGATCCTTTAAAAATAGTTCTGCTATAAGAGCATGTGGTTGTAATTACTGCATTATGGACATGTCTATTCTTTTTCTTTCCTTCCATCTCTGTATAATAGGAAATGTGCCAGTTTTCAAGCATTCTGCTTCATTACTATTGGAAGGAACTTTCCAAAATTCTGAGTTTGTTTAACACAGGTTCCTGATTTCATCCTGAGAGTCACCCTCAAAAGCTGGGCTGGAACAGATTTGCATGAACTGAAGTTTCTAAAAGTCCTGCGCAGTTCCTTGCTTCCTCACATTCGTTCTTTATCTATCTCTATTACACTAATTTGCTGCACATTTTCTTTCCCTTTTTCTGATTCCTGTTATGTAAAGTCCAGTGTCCCTTCTTCTCCCCATTACCTTTTCTCTTTTGGCCACAACTTTCCTGTCAGTCCTCATGCTGTCTCCACTGCTGGTCTGCTCCCCAGGTACCTGTCTCACCCGAGACAATTCATTTCCTTTCTCAGCACCTGTTCTGGGTGTTTGAAATCATCCTCTCAAACTTTTTTTCCCCTCTTCTATCATCCTTTCCATAGTTTTCCATGTCACCATCTTTTCCCCTTCCTATCCTCTTCTTTACCATGTCCCCCACTCTCCATCCCTCAATGGGATGCCCTCCAGCATCCCACTTCATGTCCTTCGATCTTCCTGGGGCCTTTCCTTGTGAGATCCCCCTCTCACTCCCCCCTGTCTCCACCCACCACTTCAGCCCTCTCTTGTGCCTTCTTTGGTTGCTTCCAGAGAAGATGTTCCCCATCTAGCCGTGCTTGAGGACTCTCCACTGTGTTAGCTCATGCTTTGATGGGGCTGGCACCAATGTGGCAGAGGATGTGAGACCTGTGAGATCTGAGTGGCTTTCTGGGGGGCTCTGCTGTGCTGGAGTGCTGGCACTTGCTTCCCACCCCCACCCTGACACAGGAAATCGGCGTCAGAGCCAATGGGCACAAGGCAGGGCAGGCTCCAGATCTACTGGGAGAGGCTTGTTTGTAATGGAAGTAATCCTGGTGGATTAAGGGAAGCTGTCTCTTCCAAAAACCACACAGTATTTCAATATTAGAAGGGGAGAAGTGGCCAAAGGAACATGACCCACAAAATACCTTTGAACTTTTAAGGTTTTGGCACAATGGCAGCGGACACAGTGTTGCATTCCGCCACCAAATCAGTCCCTCTTACATTGCTAAAACCACTCCTGCTTCTGCTGCTAGGGCTGACCACAGAGCCCTGGCTCTTGGAGTGCAATGCAAATAACTAATGAATTATCACAACACTGAGGACAGATATATGTTTTCATTATTCTGTCACACACAAGGATTCCAATCAGGCATAGTAGGTATTTCCAGTGTCACTCACCACCTTCATTCCCACATCACTTTTTTACAAGATAGTCTAGCAGGTTAGCTTGAGGCTTGATAATCTAGGAGAGGGGAATGCTGGGCAGGCACAGGAGAACAGAGAAAATAAAAATGCTTTTTCTGTAGCAGTATTTTTTGTTTAGAGATTTGGGGATTATTATTATTATCATGAAGACTGACAAAACCTGAAAATACAAATGTCTGTATTTAGGATATTTCTATATTCAAGAACCAAACCATTTTTTAGGGGAAATCTGATCTGATGCAATGCAAGGCTTGCATCTGCCACCTTTGGTGAAATCACATTGTCACACGGCTGTCACATGTGTAGACACGTGCACACACTGTCAGAGTGCCCCGCTCAGATAATGCAGTCAGTACACCCCATGAAATTAATTCCTAGAATTTGCAGGGCCAGAACTGATCATTAATTCATTTAAGACATTTACGTCTTTCTAGAAGAGAGTAGGAAAAAATTGAAAGTAAATGGAAAATATTGGAAGAGTAAATGTACATGCTTCTAAATTTCCAATATTATTTTCTTTACTGACATAATTTATTATCAAAAATTGTTGGCTCAGGCTGGTTTGAATTTCTGGGAAGTTCTCTGGCCTCTCACTGACCATTACTGGCATTCTCAAGTCTGTGCATATACGGACATTCCAAGTGTGAACACAGTTTTGCTGCAGATCAAAACAGCTTCAAGAAACTGGGCAACCCCAGGGCCAAGGCAGTAGCAAATGAATGGGCATGCAGGGAGAGGGGTATGAAGGGCTGCACATAGAAACAGTGAAGGCAGCAACAGGAAATGGCACATCTCTGGTAGACAAAAACACAATGGAAATAAACAAAGTGTAGTGTAATGAGAAAATTATTTGACCAGGCATGTACAAATGAAAAAGAAAACCAGAATATAAAAGCTTGAAGAGCAGAAAAAGTACACAAATACCAATACAAGTATTAACCACAAGGATGCTCAGAGCAGACTTACCACGAACATGCTTGTTGAGTTAGAACCAATTGCTGCCTTTTATAGAGGAGGGAGAGAGGGCTGCTCCCCCTCCCATCACAAGGTGCTTATGCAAGAATTAGACATCAGGAAATCAGCCTCTGGAAGATCTGTCTTTGAGAGTCCATGAGTTGTGACAGTTTTGACCATCTGCTACAAGACATACATGAGAGACATGACTGCAAAGCAGAGATGTGGTGGGCACTTCTCCTGACTCAACAGGAGCAGACACCAGCTGCCATCAGCACAACCTCATGAAAACAAGAGGGGCAACGAGGGAAGGCTGCACAGCATGTTGTGGTGCTGAAGTCTGCCGAGTCACAAGCTTTGGATGAGCATATCAGCTAAAGACAAATGTATGTTGACAGCAAAACCAAAGAGAAAGGATGATGGGTCTTCTCGGGAGGCACAGAAGCTGGGCAAAGAGCTCGCTGGTGTGGCAAGCCACAAGAATAATACTTATTTCTATTTCAGTCTAAAAGAACATTCCAGAAAAACAGTCTCCTTGAAACAAACCCTTGAATGCCTGTCTAAGTCTGACCTATATGACCCAGTCTGAGATTTCATGTGCACAGATCTAATTTCACACTGTCACCAAAAGGGACAAGACTGGCCCTGCTGCACGCGTCCAAAGCCTCCCTTGCACTGTCACCAGCAGAAGTAGAGACCGGTGGCAAACCGAGTCAGGGAGTGTCTCAGGCTGAACATGAGTCATTATTTTTCATTTGGGTTGGTTTACACCTGCACCTTTCCCCAGATCCTGCCTGCTAAGCAGGGACACAAGCATTAGCCCTAGGAATGCGTGGCTGGGAGTAAAGTCCCCTTTGGCAGCAGCACAAGCTGCAGCCTGAGTCAGCAGCACCATCTGATACTGGTGGCATCGCAGGGCAGCACGAGTCTGAGGCACCCTGAGACGTGTGTGCCTGGGCTGAGCATGTGCCTGTGTGTGTGTGTGACCTGCCCACAGGTAGGTCCTTTCTCACAGACAGCAGAGCTGTCCTCACAAGCATGGAAACTGGCACACGTGACTTTTGTCCTGACTTGGCAAAGTTTCCCCATCTTGCTGCCATTAGTGAATTTTTTTCCTTTCAGTGGTCCAGCCCTGGAGACCACCCTGAGCTCTTCATGGGATATGTTTGGCAGCTACAATGTTTTGCATGCCAGCTGGATTATATTTTATATATCAGCAGCCATGCCTGGAGCAGTGCCTGATCTTTTGGCTTCCTTTTGTGGTGATCTCCTCTTTCGTTCAACGTCTGCATGCTCTAATGCCCATCAGCCTGTCATATGCCAGGGAAGCAGCAGCACGACAGAAACCCCCTAAGGATTTTTGTTTTCCCTTTCCACATGAATTCAGGCACAAGGAGGTTCTTGAGGAGCACTTTATGAACAATTCAGCACTTGTTGGACAATGTCCTCCAAATCACGCAGTGGGCCAGCACTGGTACAGAACCACATGTTCTCCTGAGGCCCACGGGAATCTGATATGAGGTAATCCATCATGCTCTACCCATTCCTTCACCCCCTCCTGCACTTTACCCTGTGCATTGGGAGCAATATGCATTCTTTCCTCTAGATATATAATTTGCTTTCTTACAGTCTGGAGGCACCTGAGACACCTTAACAACTAGAAGCTCATGGGGGACCACTGCCACTAAAAGCGCGGAATGAAAGTTTTGCAGGGAAGAGGCAGGAGCACTACTGCACTGCTTCATAGTCTGTTCACAGGCACCACTGATGCTGCAGAGAACCAAGGCAGACAAACATCATTGAGAAATGCATTTGCCTTTGGCACATTTTACCCAAGGCAGAAAGTGTGAAACACCTTGAAGCAGACATAAATTCTGTTTCAGCTTGATTGGTGTTTTTATGGCCCATTTTGCTCAAAATAACAGCCAGGCCTAAAACATCCAAGTAAATATATCATAGCAGAATTTCCCATTGTGTCATACCATGAAGGACAAATGAAAGATGTAGTCTTGCAAAAAAAACCATTTAGTACCTTCAGAAGAAGCTCAACCAACCTTCAGTAGCTCTTTATAAGAAGTGCACCTTGCTTTGTGGTGCTCTAAGGTCTGGGGTCTGCTCTAGCAGAATCTGAGCAAGCTGTATTTGTTCATAGTAATAGATAGTAATAAATGCTGCTAGTAAACAGCAGCATTTATTGTAGGTCTTCTTCCACTGCTGTTTGCTACACACTTTAAAATACTACTCACTTTCTCTGCCAGAAAACTACACAATTAGTACCACCAATCACTAGCAATTCCAACAAGCAATTCCAATAGCCAATTCCAATTCTACTAGCAATTCCAATAAGTTACATTTCCAAAACAATTTCTACTGAAATAGAGATCCCTCCAGGGTGAATTGCTCCAGCACACTATGGATGTGCTAGGCAGCAAGCAGGGGAAAAAAAAGAAATATTATATTGGAGTATAGGAATTTGTAAGGTTTGTCACGTTTCCAGTAATATGCTCCTTTTTTTTCCCCTGTTTTTTCAGTTGAATGCTCCCTTTGCTGTCACCTTTTCCATCCTTTGGCTCCAGTTCAGTGAACTAGTTGGGCATATATTTAACTTCAAGCAGTTAATCATATGCTTATGTTCTTTTCCCTGTTGGGACTCTGGTTCTTAACTACCTGCTTCCTATCAGGAAGGAGGACTCTGTATGACAGCAACCTCGCCCTTGGGGCTGTGGGAGGTTATCCCAAACCTTAGACCAAAGGGACTTGTTCAAGAGCACCACGATTGCTATTTTTCCTGGGAACACATCATGGTGTCACAGCATTGGTCTTAGCCTATGTAAACCTCATTCCTGAGATGGGCATTCTCTGTGCCCCGGCAGAAAGCAGACTTTAAATCAGAGGCTTCCTGTAGTCCTGCACTATTACCAGCCTGCAGCAACAGCTCTGAAGGCAGCAGTCTCAAAGTTGAAACCTCTATGGCACTCAAAGAATGGGGTAGAAAGAGTATTTTCTTAGCACAATAGTTTTTCTCTAGTTGGGCGTGCAGCTGCACTGCATTAGCCTAAAGGCACTTTCCTGCTTACGTGCCTGCTAGCCTGCACCTCATTGAGCTGACTGCAGTTTAAAGGGAATTGGGCCTGGCAGAGCACAAGCCTTGCTTCCCACTGCAAGCCTCTTTAAGAAAGCTTCTCTTGGGACTGCAGATTCCTGGAGGGAGTGGAAGAAAAGCTGCAGAGCTGGGCACAGAGCCACTTTTGCAGGGAGAAAATACTGACATAGTGCCATCTGCCCTGTAAAAGTTTTTGGCAGTGTAAACATACATACCACGTCTTCAACGTGTAGAACACCCCATAGAAAGAAAGTTAACATCCCTTGCTAAATAACACCCCTTTTCCTTTGGATTTCACTCTGCTTGCTTAGATTCTTACAGAAATGCTTAATATTGTATTGTTTGGCTGACTTTACCCCCTGTCACTTTTGACAGGCTCAAGTTAGGGGGCTAACTGGAATGCATGTTTAGTGCATTGCATGATTGTGCAATGAGGATGGAAAAGCTGTAACGACTGTTCCATGATGCAGGGCCTATAAATAGAGTGCATGGAAAAGGGTGCTCTCTAATGCATTATGTTCTAATCAATAACAAAAGCTGACTCCAATTATATTTTATTGTCTCTGAGAAAAGTATTTACATGGCATAACAGCTGTGAGTCACAGCAGTGGTTTAGTTAGGAGTCAGATTCACTTAGAAATATTTGAGGCTGATGGCTATTGTTTTCTGCACTCAGGCATGGCACAATTGACTGCTCTTGCTGCAGTTAATGTTTAATCCCTTCACTGAACTTGCACTACTTACCTGTAGGTGCGCTTCACAAGAGTACCCTCTAAGGCCATAGGAAAATAAAGGTTCATATCCTAGCTGGATGAAAATCCCAACAAGCTTATGAATTCTTTGTATGGTGAAAGTGTAGAGATACCAAGTGTATAAGATCCTTCAAGTAAATACGAAAGAGAATAAAAGTGAAGAAAGATGACAGGTCAAAGTGACTTGTCCAAAGTTGTACAGCGGATGAATGGCAGAGAGGGGAGAACAACTCAAACTCCCTAAACCCTGTATTGTTAGGTCTGGCTATAGATCTCAGGTTGCATTATTTTTTTTTTCTTCATGGTCTGAGCTGGTTTTGCATTACTTTGTGGCTGTGGAAGATGCATAACACGTACCTAAAGGACTGCTAGAGATACACAGGTCTTGTGGGTCACATGGCAATTAACCAGCAATTCAGTCATGTGACAGATCTCATGTCCATATGAGCTTGAGGAAAACCTTCACAAATCAATCAGCAGACTTCATATACTTAGAACATGAAGAAATAGAATCCAAATACTGTGTACTTAGTGAGAATTGGACCAGGGAGAAGCACATATTTTCATCTTTCTGCCATTTTTCCTCTTGAGAAATGACAAACACTGAGAAAAGGTCTTTTGTATCTGTTTCCTAACAGACATAAAAGCATACAAAAAAAGAAAAAAAACTTCAATATTTAAACTGAAATATGATAAGTACAGTGGTAATTATTATAATTTGATGCATCTGTTTTTCAAGTGGCATTTACATCCCTGGCTTCTCCAGAGCACTTAATGCTTTCTGACAGGCAATGAGGATGACTTCTTGAAAGGTGGAAAGCTGGGAGGCAGAACACCTTTGGTATTCCAGGACAGCATTCCCGTTGGTTGCCAACCAATAATAGTGTGAAGTTCTAATTTCATAGTTAGCAACTAATAGGTTCCTTTTGTCTCAAAAAAGGAAATATTTTGAGAAACTTGCTTGTGCTTTCCTGCCTTTTTTTTTTTTAACTGCCAAAGAAACATGACAGGATATAGACTGAGATTCAGTGGGAGTAATAGGTAGCAGTCAAGACCAAAATATAAAGTAGCCCCAGAATAAATCAGAGACATATATCTCTTGGACACAACTATTCTTTGGTGAGAGGAAACACATTGCTCTCAGTGAGTTGCAGACATCAGAAGCCAGGGCCTGGAAACACCATTAGCACATTATTGTCAGGGTGGATCCCAATATAGCTTTGCCTTTGAGAAAGGTGAGGTTGGCTTGCTCTTGCCTGTGCCTCTTGGTTGTTGAGATTTTGGATTCTGACAGTGTCCTGGGAAGTCACTAATGTCTGGAGCCTGATTTCCAGAGAAACTGTGCATTATAAGGATGTGTATTTTGCCAAAAGTTGTGTGTCTTTCCATTTTGTAATGTCTTTGTATTGCTCAAGTAGCCCAAACAAGCACCAGGTACCAAGTTACACTTGTTCTTGGGTTGTCCTGTGGTCATTCTGACACAAAATGGGAATTCACGTTAATCAAATCACTGATGGCTCAATATTTTGGGGATGTAACATTTTGCACAGCATCAGGTGTACTTGACTCTCACGGTCAGTTGGTCACATCCTTCTCCTCCATTTCTGACAAAGCTATCCAGTTTCACAAGCCAAACTAAGTCCCATAGAGATGGAATGACCACTGCTGTGTAAATAGCATCACCAGGGTAAATCTGTAAACATGCAATGTTAGGAGGTGATCAGACCTGATACTTCCAATACCAGACCATAGTTAGTACCTCTGCTATGATCTAGGCACGCAGAAATGAGTCATTGCTGACCTTGAACTTGGTAAGCCTCTGAGCTCACAGGAAAGAAGATTTATCTTGCTTTGCAATAAAAAGTTTCTTAATATTTGCACAGTCACATGAAATGCAAGATGTAGGATGCCTCTTGGTGTGATAAATTGCTCTGGAGCATTTGAAGATTCAGTAGTTACACTTGTTGCGATTATAATAATTCCATACACACAAATTATGGTCACTGTGTTTGTTCATCTGACACAATGCAGTCCAAATCTTCCCTGATGCCTCCAAAAAGTACTCAACTACATTTGTGTTTCTTACATCAAAATGCATGTCTCCTAGTATTCCAATGTTTTTAAACAATTACCCAGGAAATTATTACCCTGCAACTTTATTTCATTTACCCTATTTTACAGGGCATCTTTTTCGGAACCCAACCTTGGCAGAATACAAAATATACTCTGGTAATCTAAGACAACAGTTCACTTCCTGAAACAAATTTATCCACTTAAACACATCTCAAATGAATCCAGGGATCAGGAGCACTAAACAGGATAAAGTCTAAGCAATAGGATTCTGTATACTGCATTTGCATTCTTTAATTATCATCTTATTTTAAGGGAGAGAAGGTCCTATTTTGCTAAACAAGATAGCTGGCAACATTAATGAAAGTGTATCATACTAATTTCCAAACAGTTTGGAGGCTGCTCCTGAGCAGATGTGCAAGTCCAGCCAGTGAAATTCTTACGAGCAGGACTTTTACGTATATGTTTCAAGAGCAGCTTTCAGCTATTTTTTTTCCCCTGATACTGTTGTTCTCTTGGTTTGACCCTAAGGAACTGCTAGTATTTCCACTAGTCATTGGCAAAACTCCCATAGACCTCAATGCGAGTTAAATTTGTCTGCAGAAAGAGACATGCCATTTAGTCTGTGGTTTGGTCTCACATTAACATGTGCTGCCCACTGCTATGCAAAACCAAATAACAAGCTTCTAAAAGGAAAGTTTATTCTTTTGCATATGTGTTTTCTAACCACATAAGTAACAAATAAACATGGTAATTTCACTGCTTGCAAGTGAATGTCTGGAGCTTCTTGAAAATGATATTTCAGAGGGACCACATGAACCTGTAGGGCTCACTGGGACCCAGGTGCTAATTCCATGACTAAGCTGTGTTGAAGTGACTCAAAGGCAACTGCAAAGTGACATTCAGTGGCTTACCATCTCTCAGGTCAGTGAGTGTCCCAGTTCCTCTTTTTTTTGTGTGTAGATGTGCCCCAGGGCATCTGTAATCCATGTTAGGAACTAACTTGGTGTTGGCACAGGGTACCACAAAAAAAAACCACAACCCTCTGCCCAGTCTGCAGCAGTGATGACATGAGCTGATTTTTGTCAGAATACAAAAAGAAGGTGATAGAGAATAGTATGAAATATGCTCTGTGTAATTTCATAATTCAGGGAACGTTTCTTGTGCAAAACACATTTTTAATCCTATTTTGAGAGAGCAGAATGCTGTTGGAGACAATTCCAAAGCATAGCTAGAGGCAAAGCAATGCTTGAAAAGTTGGGGATATAAAATGTTTGGAAATAAAAAAAAATTAAATAAAAAGGAAGAAGACTGAAAGAATATAAAATGATGCACACAGAAGTTAATCAAGAAGACAGTGAAGGCAGCTTCTTGGAAGGAAGTTTTTAACCTGTTGTTTTGGGGTTTTTTTCCAAATTAAAGAAAAGCAGGTTAAAAAAAGTATATTTTCACCACATGCACAACTAACCCATTTTTCCATTAAAGCAGACTCCCCTTCATGCAGAAAGGCAAGTTAAATGTATTTACAGCTTAAAGCAGTGTCCAGAGTTGTAACGGGACAAGTATGCAGGGCTCAAATGCCAGTCTTGGTGGGAATGCAGCTATAATGGGGGATGTGAGAGGTGTAGGTTCAATTTCCTTCTCTACCATGCAATCTCAGTTTGGCCAGGGAAGGATGAAAGACAATAGCTGGGCAGATGCTGAAACTTGGTTTGGAGACCAGAATCCCACATAAATTCTCTGGAATTACATAGTTCAATGCCTTTAAAACATTGGTCTCTCTCTGCTTCTGCTCTCCAGCTACAAAGTGGGAACAATGTCTCTGCCCCCCAAACAAAACATATGAAAGAGATGAGCCATCAATGTGCACAGATACATACTCCTGCATCTGACAATCAGAGAAACATTATCTCTGGAATGAATTAACTCATGTTCCTACTTTTAGGGATTATTGTTGTTATTTGGTTGTGTTGTTTTCCTTTGTTTATTTTCCTCTCCCTCCCACAAAGTTAATGAAGCTGCTGACTGCTGCCAAGGTCTAGCTGGGCTTGTACTGCAGCTGCAGCCCTACTCCTGGAGGAGTTTAGTCAGATGCCAGAGTGTCAGGAGGGCAGAAGCAGAGCTTGATGACTCTTGCCTGCACCTCAGCATTCTTCTCTTCTGCCTCTATTTTTTGAACTTCAGTGATTGAACCCATTCTTTTTCTCCAACAAGGGCCTTCACTGACAAAGCATCAAACACGGAAGCAAAAGCAACCTCAGAGTGGATCTAAGTATGAACTATTGTCAACAATGTGCCATTCTTTTGCTTCCATATACTGCTATAGTGCTGAAACTACAAGTCCCAGTGTGCAATAGCACGACTATATCAAAATGGACTATTGGTTGCCTAGCAATTAAAAATATTGCAACAAAATATCTATCCTTATGGCTATGGAAGCAAACATCTGATTTGGTATTGCTGCCCACTCCAAACCGTGTTTGATATAACCAGTATAGCAAAATTCAGAAGTCGGGAGGTTCCGAGCACAAAAACACTACTAGATTCACAGCAGAGGAGACAAAAGGGGTGCAGCACTTCTTGACTATCTCCTGCAGTATATACTGATATATAAATCACACAGCAAAATCAGAAGATGCAGTTTGGCATTATGTCCGACCATGCTCGAATAATCAGGTCAGTCTTATTTGTTACTGCTCCAATCTCTCCCAAATACTAGCTTCCTTGTTTTATTCTGATTCACACAGGCCTCACAACCATCTGTGATTTGGCAGCTTCTACTGAGTCAGAAAATGTCAGCAGGAAAGGGGAGGGGTGATTAAAGAGAAGAGACAGAAACTTTTCCAGCCCTCTGCTTGCCTGCCTTTTTAGCATTCTCTGTGTGAGCTCTGCTGGCAACACCTACAATTCCTTTCTTTCATTAGAACATCTGATTGTGCTAACAGCACTTGATTAAAGATGTGTTCTTAACCAAGAACAGTGCAATTAAATGTGAGAGTTGTATGGATCCAAGACCTCAGTCAGGAGCAGGAGAATAAAGTATAGCAGATTTAGAACCTTATGCATGGAATCTGTTAAATCATACTGACAGTCACAGACCAATCCAGCTTGGAATCCATTATGCCTTATATGGTAAATTCAGCAACATTTTAATAACTATCTCCTAGCCTGATAGTAAGTTCTTTTCATGACATTGCAAGTGCAGTTCTTTACATGCACTGTCAGAGCTGACCTTTGGGACACTATCCTTTTTCCCAGAACTAGGACTAACACTGAGGAAATTTTGCCAAAGTGTAACTGGGTGATATTTGTTAATCAAAGGAAAGAAATTGTCTGTTCAGGTCCTTTTCCATGGCTAATCTCTCACAAATTTAGTGATAGGAAATGCTAGCTAAAAGATTGATCTTAAACACACGGGGCATGATCCAAGATAGAAAGGGCTTCTAATGATCTCAGTGGATTTTGGATTTGTTACTGTTCCTTCTGGGCCAAAAAGAAGTTCCTGTTGTCTCTCTTCTGTGGCTGCAGAGTGACTAACATAACCTAAAGAGAACAGTCAGCCAAAGAAAGCATTATTATAACCATTGTTTTGCACAACAGGAACACAATCTGGCCTACAGAGCCATGAAAGTTCCTCACTCACTCCAGCAGAAATAAGCAAGCCCTAGGTCCCTATTTGAGAATCTCACCCAGTGGTTTGAGCCAGATAAGCTAAGGCAGGTCCTGGTAGATGAAAAAAATGACAACAGGTCCCCAGAGTCACAGTCCCATAATCCATCTTGATACTGTTCCTATTCTCTGGATTAAGCCAGAAAACTTACTGTAACATGCAGTCATTAGACCAGACATATGTGTACAAGGAGGTGCCACAGGAGAGCATACATCTCTTTTGGAAAAAGACTCTTAATATTGTAAATAAAGATTTATAGAACTAATTGCTCAATTGCCACACAGTTTGAAATGTAGAATAAGCTTGACAGAGTTATCAAATTACTTGGGATAATGACCAAATCTCTAAAAAATTTATTTCCTTGCTAATCTATGAAAGCAAATGCAGACTGTACCCAACCAGTAAATTACTCCCTGTGAACTGAGTCTAGGCAGAGCAAAAGGTACCTCCTCTCTCTTCAATGAGATCTACTGTTAATACAGTGTAGTCCTGATATTTCATGTTGGGGAGAGAAGAGAGAGAGGCCTAAAGTCTGAGGTTCCCCATGGAGAAGCAGGATGCAAAGCTCAGGCAAAAGGTCTTGTCTTCTCGACACCTGAGCCAAAGACCTGCCACTGGCCCTTGGCTAGCCTGGTACAGCTCACTGGGGACTGCTTTCTGACCTCACCTGCCTGTTCTGCCTTTGACCATAACAAACCAACCTGCTGCAGTGTGTGCCCAGGAACACCTTCTGTGCTGTTTCAGGCCAGGATGGTGCATTGTCAGATTTGACCAATTTTTCTGGGCCGTAGTGACAGAAAGTCTTCTGCACCACAACAAAGGCATGTTAATGGCATAGTAATATCTTTGGTCTGGAGCAATGTTGTGAGCTCCAGTGAGCCATCACAACAAGCACAATTGTCCTGGCTCAGTAGCACAGATCACCTCTCACCATTTGCCTCCTTTACCACTGCAGAAGGCATTCACCTTCCCAGGATGAACTTTTAGAATGAACCAGAAAATTTCCTCACACAATTCAATGCAAAATCATCTGGGTTTTCTCTTCCTCTGCATTAGGTGGGTTTACATCGGTCAGAGTGTTTGGCCTGTAAGGTGGGTGCAGGTTTCACCCTTTCCCTCTTCAAAGAGCAGCAGAAAAGAGCACAGCCCATCTTACATTGCTATAGCTGTGTCTGCTCCATCTTCTGCTTCAATTCCTTCCTCCCACTTACTCCCATAAAGTCAAGAGTTCCCTGCTATTTCTTTTTCCACTTCATTTTCCTGTTCTTCAAAACTAGGATTGTTTATGCTTGCTCCACAGGACTGCAGAAAACACCAAAACAGTGCAATGCTCTAACATATCTAGCATGCTGTCACACTGTAAGCTGCTTGCGAAGAGAAGTGGTCTTCCCAACCTCCAAATTTATTACTTAGCTGGATTACAATCTTTTATTCTACTTCCAAACAAAGTGAAGTGATCAGAAATACTTCTTGTGTGATAGCATTAAAGAATTTTGCAGATCAAAGCCTGTCTGAAGTGATGGAGATGGTGACTACACCCTTCTCTAGATCCAACTTAAAAATAAAAGCTGTGTGTGTAATGAAAACCAAATTGTCTGTGTCTCTGCCAAAGAAATAAGAAAACCAAGAGTGGCATTTCCTCACTCCGGACCTGCGGCAGCTGGCCTCTCTTGTAATATGGGAAGTCAGTGGTGGGTAATATCATAGTCATGGAAAACGGTTTTAGTCAGCAGTGAGTGGGTGTGTACACTGTTTCAGAAAGAGAAGTTAGCTCTTGGGCTTTTTACAGTGTTTAGGGCAAGTAACATTGTGAGTTTCAACCTCAAACAACCCTAAACTTGCTGTGGGGTGGGTGTCCAGAAGACGCCTTCTTCCTGCTGCCTTTCTTGGTTAGTAGCAGCAGCAAGCAGTCCTGGAGCAAAGAGGATAGCTAATGACATCAGTACCCACTAATGGCACAAGAGATCATTTCAATTCAGCTCTGATACTTGTTGCTTGTTCAGGAAAGTCAGTGCAAACATTGGAATCCAGCTATGGGCACAGAGATGTTCATCTAATGCTCCTCTGTACAGCAGGAAGAGACCCCTCCTTTTTTATATCCATCTGTAGCAATAAGTCATCAGAGTTGAAGCCTGTACAGCAAAGCTGGTGGAATCTGCTTCCTTGTTTTAGTAGATGTTCCACATGTGGCTTTTTTCTGCAAGGATTTTTCTTTGGTTTGTTTGGGGTTTTTTAGGTGGGGTTTGTTTGTTTTGGTTTTTTGGGGTTTTTTTGTTGGGTTTTTTCCTGTTTCTATTATAGTTTCCCCTATGGGTTCATGGCTTTTACACAGTTGTTCTTACAGGCTAGTGATCACCAGTGTGAAATATTATCAGGAAATTTTGAGCCTCCATGAAGTGCTGTGAGATTCATTACTGTACACTGCTAATACTTAAACATGCATGTAAAATTTGAAGTTTCTCTCTTCAGTCATTTCAATGTCAAACTCTGTGGGAAGCATCAGGACTGGCAGATTAATCTGAGATTTGATTTTGGATTTTAGGGAGGTTCAAGTAGGAATTAAAATAAAACAAAAGTTTGAATTTGAAGGATCAGTTTCTCTGTGATTTTATACATTCCTGTCAGACAGTTTACATTTGACCCCTGTGTGCCAAGTGAATGAACTCAGTCCAATCTTCCTGAATTGGGGAAATCTTCACTGTTAATCAAAGTCCTTTTGATGCCTTGAGAGGCTATCTAGAACAGAGGCTAGACAGTGTCAAAGGAATAAAGTAGGTATTTATTAAAAGGCCTTCAAAGGATACACCTTGGGCAGTAGAAGAGCCTGGACAAGGCTATACCCAAGATGGACACCGGGTCACAAGTTTTCACACTTTTGTAAGTTTTGGTCCATTTACATGTTGGGGTTAGTTGTCCCCATAGCTTCAGGTTATGAAGTCTCATCCTCCCTGTTTGCTCTCCTCAATTTGCCGTAGTTTACACTTTTTGGGACAGAGGCTGCAATGGTGTCCTTGATTCCTAAACTGGAAGAGGATTGTTTTGTCTAACTAAACTGTGAAGAGAACTTGCTAACACTCTGTATGAAGTTCAGAGTTGTATACTAATGCAGTACAGAACCCGCAAAATATGAAAGCTAAAACTTAAGGCATCACTTTATCTACAGCCTGTCTTTCTTCAAACAACAGGACAATGTAGGTAGCAGGAAAAAATATATATATTCATACTAGTCCTGTAAAGACAGATGCAAACTTATAATATTTGAACAAAATATCATAAGAAATTATTAGGACTGCTTTAGCTGAAAGAAATTATAAATTACTTGGTTCAACTTCCTACCCTAAAATGTCACAACACTTCCTTTCATTGGGATTTTGGTTGGGATCCCAAGTCCAGCATAACATCCTTGCTTGTTCCATTTTAGCTAAGACTGACTATAAGACTATTTAGAGGTCTCACTCTTGTTTCCATGCAGTGCAAAAATAAGAAGGAGGCAAAATTTATTCGTGTGTATACCCATGTGATATGTACATATCTGTGTATAGAGACATAAAAGGAAAGCAGGCATCTGGAATTAGTGAGCTCTGATTTCCTCAAATGTTTCTTGAATGATGACAGAGGTGATGGCCCCAGCATTACATGAGCCTGGGTCTCCCAGACATATCTAAATGTATACAACCTATGAGACAGCAGTCTAGGCCAAAATACATGCAGGCTGGCACTAAATGGCATTCTAGGAAAAACAGAATGTCTGACACATAATTCATAGGAGGCTTTGCAAGCATCATAATGCTACTTAAATCATCAGACCACTGTTATCTTCATTTCTGAATGTCGCAAATTATTTTCATCATCCACTCTCCACTCACTACAGGAGAAAGAAGTTGGAGCCAAGCTTAAAGAGACAGTTCACTTATAAAAACCTTGGTGGGCTGACTGCAGATCACTTTGGCAAGAGATTTTTAAACAGTCTTAAATTTGTCTTGGCCCTTTGTACATCTAGTTCAGCTTTTGGCTAACTTCCAATAGTAAATGAGGAATTCTTCACTTTCTGTCTCAACTGCTGTGAAATTTTGCTGTAAAATGAACTAAAATTGCAGAAATCCATCCAAAAGGTGGCTGAAAGGAATACAGACTCCTGCACAGAAAAGGAAAAAGCTTTTTCCACACTACAGAAGAAAAAAGGACACATGAAGCTATTCAAGCCCGCTATAAACTGGCTTATGCAGTGCCTGTTGTTGCAGAAAGATAACTAAAGCCATCTTTCTGTTTTCCCTCATCTGGTTTGTAGAAACATCCTGTGCTTTGCAGGTCTGGAGGGTTGTGGAAGAGAAGCTGGAAAGCAAAAAGATGCCTTCATAGAACTATTTTTACCAGGTCTATTTCTCTTCTAAGGTGGTTGAATGGTCCTTCTGATGGAAGGAGAGGGAAGGAAGGAGTAAAACTGCAGAGAGGAGAAATGGCAGATCTTTGCATGAAAAACACTGCTAATCTTAAACTGACAAAGTCTCATCCATGTACAGGGAGACCAGTACAGCCATTTTTCTGTGCCTAAGCTTGAGAATTTTTCTTATTTCCTCTATTTTCAGTTCATTTCTTTCTTTTTTTCCCCTGCAGTACAAGAGGCAAAATCATTATCAGAGTTGTAAGGTAGGCTTATAATATTTTGAAGGAAAAGATGGGTCTCCCAGCACATTTCTTTCATTAAAATATTTGATTGCATTTACTTACATGACAGTGGGCTTTCAGAAACTGCTGGGTTCCATTAAGTCACATGTTATTTTTATATACAGATTTCAGTACCATTCTTTGGGAGGAGTCTGTTTACATACAATATTAGACATGATTTTTCTGTATGTACTATGTATCTGACTGTGGTGCTCATATATGCAGTAAGGTGTCTTAGAGCAAAAAACCAGCTTCACTGGACATTGTGGGACTTTCTGGAAGAAAAGTTCCTAAGATGTGCGTGCATCAGGTGTTTGTGTGTGTGTGTGTATACAAAGATGTAAGAGTGTATGAGCCATTTGTGAGCGGGCTTGTTCAACTTACATCTCACCATCTAACCTCCTTTGGTAGCCAGCTACACTCTGAGTAGATATTTTGGCTTCAGAACTCCTATGAGACTTACCAGCAACAGCATGGGTAGGTCAAGTGTCTTCAGCTGAATTTGGAAAAAAAAAATCCCAAACTCCCCAAACAATCAGAATAATTTCATGGAAACTAGAAATATCCTGCAAAGAAACAAGCAAGCCATATGTACACACATATCTGGCTGTGGTGTTCTTCCAACATCTTAAGCAGCTCTACATCACATATGTTACCAGAACAGCTGACCTGCTGCAGATATCTTGTGATACAGAAGAAAAATTCACTGTGATTTTCTGTGTCACCATGCCAGCTGGCAGTGTCATGTTTGCAGAGTTCACATATGACTGCAATTTTCTTTAATGACAGTCCTTTCCTACCATGAATATGATTTAGAAATTATTCTAGCTGCAGTAAACTCATTTAGGGAAATTTGAGGGGCACTGGCAGAAGTGCAGGCACATCTGCCACAGCCAGTGGGCTCCCTCCATGTGGAGGGGCAATCAAAATCAGACTCCTCAGCATTACAATCCCTGTGATACATTAGCAGGTTACTAGAAGTCTATGCATTCACTGAGATCTAATATTAATTAACCTCTGGCTTTAATGAGTTGACGAGTCAAAAGATTTTAACTCACCCAGTAATATCAGCCAGCAAAGCTTGCTTACTTGTGTTACATACCTTAGACATACCTGTGCAGGGCCTGCTCTCTTCCCACTGTTCATTTTGGGATTGCATCTACTCCACAGTAAAGGGAAAATTTATCTCATGTGACAGACCACTATATTTTGGGCTCACTCATTAGATAATCTGATTTTAAGATATAACATGTATGGACTCCCCTACAGTGTCATTTTTCAGTGAATCTTGGCCATACACACACACACAAACATGCACCATAAGGAGGAAACAAATTCCAGACCCTTTAACAGAAACATTGCTGACAGCAGGTACTAGAGAAAAGGCATTAACAACACATCCACTTTGATCATGTTGATGGTTCAATCTCTCTTATTCACAATTCTTTCTAGAACAACACAGTTAGCAAGGCACCCTTAAGTATGAGCTGCCAGGGCCACACAGCAACTGGAACAACTGGACACATCAGAAACACGTCTCTACTGATACAAGAACTTTGCCAACAGAAGAGGTCTGAGGGAGAGGGGTAGAACCAAAGTGCAAAAACAGATGAACAGTGATTTCAAAAAGCAAAAGCACAAATTCTGTATAATGTATGCCATTAACAGTGAAGTGCATTTTCAGTGATGTAAAACAATAGATCAAGATCAAATATATTTGTGAATGGCAATAGCAATATCAGCACTTTTTAGAACAGCCTGCCCCAAAAAATATTTTGGCTGCAGTACAGATAGAAAGGCCCAGGGAATGGCATACACATACAGACCAACAGCACTAAACCACATAAAAGTACACACTAAGAATCAAAGAGGGGTGGGAAGGCCAGATGCAACAAGGGGCTTTGATTTAGTGCATTTAGAGCACCTTCCAGTGTAAAGACATGTACACAACTAAAGACACCATTACAAATGAGAACACCATTACTGAGAATATCAGCATGAAATGGCTGGAGTTGTATATTACAGATCTCAAAGCCAAAGAAATTCTTTGCATAGCAGCATGGTGAGAATTGTGTAAGTTCTTGGGCCTGCCTTCTGGATTGCAGTAGATGTGTTAAAATGCTGTTGAAGACATTTGGATACAAAATCCCTATTTAAAACCCCAATTTTTTAAATAGACAACTGGAGAAATAAATTGGTGTTCTTAATGCTCTGGAAAATTCTATTACCTGATTGCCAATCCTTTCCTACATAAAACAGCCTTACAGTGTGTGTGTGTAATAGTGAGGGACAATTGTGTTGTTGCTAGAAAACTAAGTTCGTTCCTTCAGCAACATTTTAAAGATAAATGAGTCTGTCACTTTTACATTGTAAAGAAAAATCACCTAATAGAAGTGTACTCTGAGTCTTAGGAATGATATGCAGAGGTTTTGAAGGGAATTATTGTCCTCTACTCCTTCTGCCTTCAGCAGAGGGTCTGAGTCAGGCCAATTTTCTAGCCTCCAGGCAGCCTGCTCTGTTACATATTCAAGTAAGATCTGAGTGATTCTTCTCTGTATGCTTCTACCCTGCCATGCTCCTCCATAAAAAAGTCTGGTAAGATTATGGCTGTATGTCCTGGCATGAGGGAGAATGATGCTTTCTGTCAACTAAGTACCAGACATCTGATTCCTAGTGACATCCCCATTTCAATGGGAAGCTGACTCTCTGTCTGCAGGGAGTTACTAAGACGTGCAATAAAGAGAGACTAATTCAGAGTGCAAGTAAGAATAACATATATCTGCATTAAGACTTCAGATATGGGTATGAAGGAGTAAAATTATTAAAACTTATTTCAGAAACAGGCTTACAAAGCTCACCACTTCCATTGGTGACACTAGGATTAATAGGAATGTCAGGCTATGCTTGGATATTTTGTGTTTCTTGCACAGGAGTGTGTATATGTGTAGACTTCCCTGTCAGGAACAACACAGGGGAACTTGAAAGCCCAAAGAAGCTTTCCCCCCTACAGCAAATAAGTGAATAAAGCCTTTACTGTGGTTCAATAACCACAGTTATGGGAACTAGAAAAATCACCACAGTCCACTGGCCCTGTTAAAAGTCGAGTTGAAGAGGATATTTAAACAGTGACAGTGGCAATTTTCTAAAGTTAGGCTTTCCAACTAGCTGTCTGCAGACCAAAATCACCAGTTTTGATACTTTTAGGCATCAGAACCCATGTCTAAAGTTAGACAGAAACAGAAAATCTTGACAAAATGGACTCATCCTTGACCTATTCGTTTATTTCAAAAACCTTCTGTTCATTTAACTTACATACATCAGGGAATGTTGTTGGCATTTGATCCTTTCTCTGTGATTCAACAATGTGGTCTATGTCAAAGGCAACCAAAGAAACTGAAGGGAACTAAAGAAACACCTTCACTGACTAATCAAGGGAAATGCTTTTGGAGTTACATACTTCAAACAAAACTGCATCACAATTTCTCAGAACAAAACTGCTTAACTTCACCATAAAGGTAATTTAAAGAAATGTTTTTGCAGTCAACATTGACTGAAATTAAGAACCACATTTTTTTACAATTCTCTCATATTACCCTTTCCTCAGCATTAGGCATTCAAAGCTGGTCAGCTACTTAGGCATTTAAAAGGTCAATTTGCAAGGTATTTTGGTTTGTTAATTTCCACAGTTAAATAGAATATTAAACCATGTTCCAAATTTACCATGAATCATGTCTAATTTTTCTAGTGCTGAGGAAGCTAATGGAGTGCAATTTCTAAATAAGGGCAAACAGTCAAATTTATAGAACCCTTGATTCTTCACTTGAGCACACAGATTTTTTTTTTTCTCTATCCAAACTGTATGAATTTTCTTCAAATTTTCTGTCCTTGTATCTATTCCACAAATAACTTTGCAATGTCTGAGTAAGTTTTGATGAATTGTTGATTTACTTGAAGTCTTCATGTATTGTGGGATAGACCTAGAAAGGACCAGAAGTTCAGATAGAGCAAATTATACTGAGTGTATTTTTGGCCAAGCAGACAGCCACAATGGCACGATAAATTGGGATTTGTGGCTCTAATGCCTGCTCACTCCAGTATTTGCAAGCCTGAACTGTTACCAATACTACCACACAGGCTATTGCTCAGAACACAGGGCCTCCTGTTTTCTCTCTCTTCAAAATCAAAGTTGTTCCAGAGGAAAGAAGAATAAGGTCCTTAAAGGAAGGAAAAAAGTGTGAATTCTCAACATGACTGGAATAGAACAACAGATCACTACCAAATTAAGCACATTAAATTTTCCCTATATTGCCACATATACAATTCACTAGGACAAAAGCCTATACTCTCTCTGAAATCCTTTTTACATTCACATAAGAAGATGGCGCACATTAATGGATCCTGGGATGATTTTTGAAATTCCTTTGAACACACTATGTTTCTTCAGAAGAAGAAAAGTTGCCAGACAAGATCAGGCTGATGTTGAAGAAGTGCCTTTTTACTCCTTCTGACCTAGACATGTTGTTTAAAGGTAACATTTGTCATCATTACTGCACTGTGTATCCAGCAACAGCCTAACGAAAGGTGCAAAAATTCCAGGAGGAAGGACACTGTCTTTCTGAAAGTTCAGAGCCTGGGCAGCATCCATACTTCTTTCACTCTGTGAGAAGGAACAAGGCAGGCTCTGTGCATGTCATTCAGATGGCAAACAATACCAAGTCAAGTGATGGCAACAGCAGAGTCGCAATGCCATGTGTCAGGATTTCGGGCACCATTGTGATCATACTTCGATGCAGTATTTCCCTACTAGATGCAGCTTGTTGCCAGAGTGCAAGTAAACTTCATAACTGACTGCCACGAGTCAGTCCAGGAGCAGGGAATTAGCAAGTGGTTCAGGCACTCTAGTCTAGGAGAAGAGTAAAAAAGGAGTGGCTGCAGCACTGGGAGCAACGGTGCTTGTTCTCCTGCCTTGAGTGAAAGTAAACAAGTCCATTGTTATCTGACTTTGCCAAACCTCAAAGTATAATGCTAGAAGGAAAAATAAGCTTTACAGAATTGAGCATATACAACTCTTTTCTTCCCTTCATAAATTGTATGTTAGAGTAGCTGAATCTACCAAAGTGTTTACAGTATGCTATATATATAATGGCACATTTAAGCTTTGTAAAGGGTTTGGAACATTTCAGAAATGTCTCTGGTGCTGAAAAAGGCTAATGTATTACAAATCATATAATATTTTAATTCAGAAAAAATATGTTTGGGAATTTTGACCTAGCATTAGGGTTAGGAAACTGAACGAGGATGCCAAGAAGCATGACTGACAAATCAGTCAAGCTAGTCTGCTTCAGATACATATTGTGCAAGGCATTATCACTGCGATCAGTCACAAAAAATGCATATTTAGTTTTTTTACATTAAATACTACACCTGTGAACCTATGTAAAAGATATACAAAATATAAATGTCATCGGGACTGTATATTTCAAACTTTTTAAAATAAACACAAAGTATATATATATATATATATATATGTAGGCATATAGGTTGTAATTTCAATGTCAACACTAGCACAGTTTGTCTCTTCTAAATACAGGCCAGTATACTTCCTAGTCCAACACATGCACCTACAAACACATGATCATGCATACAGCTTTACATTCTGCTGTTTGCAGAAAAGTCAGAATATACAGCACTATACATTGTTTCAACTCAAAAATTGATCAACAAATTGAGAAAGATGCCGTTCAAAAGAAATTCCTTGTGAATTATTAAAAAAAACCCCAAAAAACAGAGAAAACCAGGGATATCTATATTTCATCTCAATAAAAACACTGAAGACCATGGTGATGATGACCTAAGATTCAGAATGCTTTGTCCAGCATGTGGTGGGGGTCACTCTTGGACAAAACACAACAGTGTGGAACTGGTTGCTACGACACATACCAAACACAGTTATAGTGAGGCATAGAGCTTTCACAACACCATCCAACCCAGCTCTGGGTTCAGACTACTGAGGTCTCTGACCGAAAGGAGACAGAGTTGTACACTGCTCTTCTCACAGCAGGCGGTGCTGAAGGGGATCTGGATGCCCATCTGGAAGGTAGGCGTCGATTTGCTGGCCGAGCGGGACGGGAGAAGCCCTTCTCACTTGAACATTTCACTGGCACACATATCTAGAACACAAAGGCAAGTCCTCGCTTTAACAAGTTACAGCTTTTGTGGAATGCAGTGGGAATGCAGGAAGACATTTGCGGTGACCTCAGAACAGGTGGTTGGAAGCTATTAAAAGGAGCGCAGCAATGCACAGAATGCAAAAGAACAGCTATTCCTATGTACAGGGATTCTCACATCAGTTGTGGTTTAAAATACATGAAGACAAGTGTCAGACACAAGGAAACGTATAAAATGATAGTGCAAGACAAAATAGACATTTACTCTTATCTTTTAGTTTCTGTAAGTTTTTTTGTCAATGAATGCTGTAAAATATTCCGAGTGTAGAACTCAGAATACCATCTGATATTTCTGGAGTAGGATCTACATACTTCTCAGGTATTTTTCGATAGATCTTATTTCAGGAAACTGTTGCCATTAGTTCAGTTTGAAGCTGTTTAACTTGGTAACTAATTCAGAATGGTTATGGTTAA
This sequence comes from Passer domesticus, assembly GCF_036417665.1. NCBI lineage: Eukaryota > Metazoa > Chordata > Aves > Passeriformes > Passeridae > Passer > Passer domesticus. The sequence goes on from NC_087476.1 coordinate 53,530,395, forward strand.
TACAGTGTCATGTCTACCAGCAGAGCCATAGAGATGCAGAGGAAACTCAACAGATTTTGATCATAGCTACATTGATGTAAATTTGAAATAATGAAAATAAACCCAGTGCCTCAAGCCACATGTAGTTCTTTACATCTCTGAGACATTAATTCTGCTGGACATAAAATGGTAACTCCTGGTCAGGCAGTATTCTACACTTAGTTTCTACAGATAAAAATAGCAATATAAAATGTGAGCCTGTGAAAAAAGTAATCATTCCTTTCCTCCATATCAATTGATGAAAATTTGTTTGCCTGTCAAAAGTTTATTGGATGAAAAAGAAATCAGAAGCTTCATGGCTTTTTTTATTTCTGTGCTGAAGGAAAGATGTGCCTGCTAAGCAAGACATTGCATCACAGCAAGGCTGTCAGAAAGACATGCAGAAGAAAATCTGCATGGTCAGATTCTCAGCTGCTTAAATCTATATAGCTCCAGTGAAGTCTGTGAATTTGTGCCAGTTTAAGGCATACCAGCTGACAGCCTAAACCCATTTAAGTTTCCCAGCTCAAAACACACCTGTCTTATCTTTTTTGAGATTCCAATAGGCATATCTCTTTGTGTTCTTTGTGGACTTTTACAGAACCTGCAACTTACAGAGTGTTTTCCAAACCATCTGCTTGTCTTTTCATTAAGAAAGAATGTTGGCAAAGGCAGTATTTCTAAACTTCTGAAAATAAACTTCAGCCAAATATAAATTAATTATTCATGCCATGCTCTTCTGTTTTTGTGAGCCTATGCTTGAACATACAGGAGAAGCTGGAGCTGAGACATGAGTAAGAGAAGGTTACTTTATCACTGGAAACTTTATGGAGTCACAATACTCTTTGTCATAGGCAATTCCAAGGAAATCCTGATCCAAGCAGCACCCTGGATACTGAAAAATGTTATCTAAGACCTCTAGGGGCATGGCCAAGTCTGCTTAAGCCCTATGGGAAGTCTTATGACACAACATATCAGCTAAAGGAAAGAGAGAGGGTGTTAAAACCTGGTTGAAGATCTCACTAGTTCAATCTTAGCGTAACTGCACTGTAGTAAAAAAATAGCCTTGCAGAACACCAGCAGGGATAAAAATCTGGCACGTCTTCACTGCTCATTCTTACATGCTGCTGCCCTCTCACAACTCTTAATCTGCAGAGGAAATTCTCCTGATTCATTCAGATCCTGGCCTAAAGTATCTATTTTTACATAATTAGTTACAATATAATGTTAGTCTACCCCATTTTAGAGTCTGAGGCTTGTTATGAAATGGCATTGTTTTGCTTTTGTTATTCTTATGAACCTTACCTCTGGTAACTTCTGTCTCTCTTTTCCTTGCTTGAGTTGCTGCCCAATATGCCTGGCTGAATTCCTTGGGAAGTCTTGTTTTTCTTGCTCAATCTGGAGCATTTCTAAATACTGACTCAGTGTCTCGCAACCCCCATTGGTGAATTCAGAATTTGCCTGTGTCCTCTTATCTTTGCAGCATTTTGAATTATACGGAGAAGTCGCAGTTGATTTTTCATAGTTTTTCAAAAGCTTTTCAACAACACCATAGTTGGACCTTGAGTCAGCTGAACGCGGGCGGCCGGATAAATTACTTGGTCTCCAGTCATGCTCGTGAAGCATGTGCCTATAACCACTAGTATTTGGAAGTCCATTCATGTGTTTTTGTTGCCCTGCTGTCCTGACAGCTTTGCTGGGGTTGTTAGTTTCTTGCTCCTTTGTTGCAGAGAGCTTGGGATTTGAAACACAAGATGTATTTACAGTTTCTGCCCTGCTAGCAGCAGAGTCACACAGAGTCACACAGGGTTTGTGATCTTCTGATGCTGTTTGAGGCACCTGATTTTCCTGCAGAGCATTGTTACATTTATCTGTGTGAAATATAGTCCGATTAAACTCATCAATCTTTGCTGCTAGCGTTTCATTCCTTTGGGTCTTTCCCAAAGGATACCTGGCGTCTTCCAAAAGACCATTGTGCGAGGTAGCAGGGGCATAAAAGTCATTACTGTAAAAAGGGCTGCTGTGAGACTTTGTGTTTTGTTTCTGATGCATCTTGTTGCTTTGGGCCATATTTCCATCTGAACAACTCTTTTGGGCTGACAGTGGGGAAGGCTCATTTTTATTGTCTTTTCCAAGCTTGCCCATATCATATGCCCATGTGTTGTGACAAAAATTTGTTGGAACATTGCACTCATTTTTGGTTACAGGTATTGCAGCAGTTACCATCACAGGGACTTTCACAGCCTGACCTTCATTTGCACAGGCTACTGCAGATTGATTTTTGTTTACAGGTGAAGGATTCCTCAGTTTCCCCCCATTCCAACAATCCTGAGCCTTGCAATTGCTTTTGATGCCTGGATCTCTTACGGGTGCTTCTGAAAGCTGTATGACTGCAGAAAGTGAGTTAGTTAGGTGCCGAGAAGTGCTCCGTGGAGGAACTGGTGGAGCTTCTTTCTTTTGCCAGGGTCTGAAATCTGTTCCTATGCCACCAGTAAGACTACCATAAGAAATGTCCTTCAAAGCCTTGGTGGAGCTCATCAGATTCTTTCTATTATTATGTTCCTCTGTTTCAAAAGCAACTGAAGTCTGTGATTCATTGCTGGACACATGGTTCATCTCAGGCAGAATAACTGTGTTTTGGGTTTCCTCAAATTCCCCCAGGAAAGGAAGTGACTTCATTCTGGAAATAACAGAAGAGGTGTTTTAGGGATGAGCAATAAGGAACATTACAGAGGATCTCAGCATGGATTAATTCTCCCCAGAAGCAGGTGTTTTAACACTGGCTACTTAAAAAGGTTTGGGAGCAGTTTTGCTGCAGCTGATGTACCCAGCACAACAGAAACACACACAAAAATTTTGATGAAAAGTCAGCAAAAGGAATTTGCATTCCTTTCCTTTGCCACTAAAATTCTTGTTCTGAGTTTTTTAGATGATGACTGTTTTCTTATCTCTGCTACAGTAAGTACAGCAGGATCTTGTTTTAATGACTTCTAGGAGTCGACCTGACTATGAACTGAATGAAGAAAGCTGTAGGACACAGTGTGTCACTTGTTTAGGTTCATAACCTTACATATGAGATCTGCCTTTTGATATATGATAAAAAAGCATCTTTAAAAGTTATGCATCAGCTATGAATCCATTTGCTCTAAAGATACAAAGAGTAGCCCAGTTAAAATAATGAATTAGTGACAGACTTTTAACTGATCACATGGTGGAATTTGAGAAATCCCTCTGACCTCTGGGACCACCTGAGAAGGTTCAGTTTTACCCGAGAACTTCTGCACACCTCAAGAGGCAGTCTGGTGTTTAGCTTGCTAGAGAAGACAATGAACACTGAATTTTTAACAGATGATGGAATGCTCATTTGCCATACTTTTCAGGGTCTGACTTGCCATCTTTCCATTAGTACAAATGTATGGTTGTTCTTCCCTCTCTTGCTTTCTTTCTGCTCTTGGATCATCATCATCAGTTCCTGACACATCCCCCATGCTTAAGGCTAGATTTGGGCTTTAAGTAAGAAATTCCCAGCCTGACAAACCCATACAGTACTGTATAAAATTACATGGCAATGGGGCCAGAGTAGACAGAAATACCTGTGCACTTTCCCAATCCTCTGTACAGCCGTTAGAAACAAATACAATTTCATCTTATATAAATACTAATCTGAATTTGTATGTTCTGTATGTAAAATCCATTTTTCTGGTAAAACCTGCCTTTGTATCATATTTCAGCATATTTCATGTGAATATTTTATGCTGAGCACTGAAACACTAGCAGGGTAGGAACTGCCCAACTAATAAACCCAACAGCAAACCTGCCTTCAAAGTGAAAAGCATAAGGAGAATTATTCATTTCCTTCCTCTAACATAAGTCCAAAGATGTTTTTACCTTCTGTGATTGGATTTCTTTCGAATTTCCTCTTGATAGCTGCATAATTCTTCACTGACTCTGGCAAGTTCTTTAAGAGCCTTTATAAATATAAAAACAGGCCTTTAATATATACATTTAAAATTGTATCTCCAGAATTAATTTGAAACTTGTGGTCATTTGCATTTAAGATTCACAGCAGAGGGAGGTAGTACGAGAAAAGATACAAAAGTGCCCCCACCTTATGAACACAGGTAAAGAGCATGCTGTTAACACATTCAAACAGTGAGAAGACACTCATTGATAGCAAACCTAGGAGCAAGTAGAGACAGTGACTTGTGGAAAGCTAAAATCAGGGAGATCAGTTCTTTAGCTTAACCTGGCAGGCCAAAGTCCTCAGTGTTTTCCTCCCCCTTGTAACTGAAACATGCTCATACTTTACTTACTACATTGAGATCACCAATATAATTCTTGGTATTTTGATCAGAAGTTTTAATGGTGAGGCTGTCTTCAGGTTCTTTGTGGTTCTCAAAGGCCAGATTGTCCACTAACAGAATATGGTTTCTGCTGGTGTCTTTGGGCTCCTTCCATTGGTGTACACCAAGCAGATTCCCTTTCTCCATTCTGTTGTTTGCCACATTGTGTTGACGGTTCAGCTCTGCTGTGTCAGTTTCTTGCAAAGCAGGGGAATGCATGGACAGCTGCAGCATCTTGCTCTGAATGGCCTTGCTATCATGGACAGTCATATTGCTCTCCCTTCTAAGTTTTACCTCCTGGTAAAGCTGAAAAGACAATAGAACCTTCTATTAAATCATGGTATTGTAATGAGCTTTATGGCAAAGCCCCCATATTCATCTTCTGTCTTGAATGATGCTTCACTCAGCAGCACTGATTAAAAATATTCTAGATGTGTTAGTAGGAAAGTGCTGAGTCACTTAATGTGACAATTCAAACACCAGGATTGCCACAGGATAAGGCTGATACCATTCTCAAACTCTCTGCCACAATTTTAATGCATGGCTTCCACCCATGGTTGGGACTGGAAGAGATCTCACGAGATAACTGGCCCTGCCTTGAGCCAAAAGATGCATGGTTGTTTTCCAAGAAATATCAGCACACTCTGTGGTGGACACAACTGTTATCTGATGGATAGGGAATGTAGGGGAATGTGACAGAGAGAGAGTGTTCTGGCTATGTTACAGCCTATTAAAACATATTATTTGAAGGAGAGGAAGTGAATTCTCATAAAATACAGTGCCATCTGCAGTAGAGCACACTCTTTCAGTTCTCAGACAAGTGGAATTCTTCCCTATGATTGGAGTGATAAATCAGTACTGCAGAATGGCATTATTTGGCAATGTGCTGCCATCTTCTTCTTTCACGCTATCTGCTGAGATCCAGTGGCTTCATTAGTAAATGGTGTTAATTCTGGTCACCCAGCACATTCAGACTAGGAACAGTGGTAAATTATAAATTAGAAAAAATAGCAACATCATAAAAATCTCTTCTGCTTACAGTATAATTTCCAGTGCCAAGAATCCCACAGCTCTGTATAAACATCCATTCTTAACTTGCTCTCACGAAGAAAGCACACAGGCACCTCTGAACAGCCATCTGCCTGCCCTCTCACAGTGCACAAGGCCATCACAACAGCTTTTGGAAGGACAGTGGAAAAGAATAACAACATGCAGAACATGTGGCCATTTCATGGGTAGTGCTGAGGATTAGAAGTATTCTCACGTTCAGAGACTTAACACTTGACCTCATCCTGGGTTTTCAGATTTCACTCCCAAAGCCCAGCTGCTCATGGAAACTGAGGGCTGAACTTTGCCATTTCCTAGAAATAAGAGCCTCATATGGATTCAGCATACCAGTAAGAAGGAAGGATACCACCCCATAATATCTCCTAAACACCACAAGTCTTTCTGGAGGAATTAAGTTAGGTTTGGTGGGCTATAGAAAATTGCCAAATTAAAATACAATCTGATAAATAAGCACAAGTTTTATTGAGGACATCCTTCTACAGATAATGGCATTTAAAAGGTGTCTATCTCTCCTTTTCTCCAGACATGTGGCTTGTGGACAAGACATGTCAGGCATCTGAAATCAGCAGCAGCTATAGTCACAGATTAAGAGGGGATCTTAGGATTCCAATAACCTTGATGCCTCAATCTGTAGTTTTGTTTGGCCCTGCAGTAGCCAGCAAATTGCTTCATTCTCTTCCCCTTAGCCCCATTCCATTCTTTATCTCTTTTTCTGTCTCTCATGCTTTCCTAATCTTTGTGCTAATAAAGCACATGATGAAAAACAGTCCTTGCTGATATTGTCAGGTCTGCTAATAGCCAGAATACCTTTTCATTACTCTTATTCCAAATCAGCTCTTATACCTAAGAAAATGAAATTCAGCTACATATACAGATCACATTACTAACTTTTGACGCATTCTCAGCTTGGCAATGAAATTAGGGAAGGCTGCACAGAAAAGTCCTAACACAAAAGACAAAATGTGGCAAAGACCATCATACCAAAGTCTGCAAGAATTGTGGGTAAAATATAAGAGAGTTGACATTATGGAGTTCTGCTGCAGGCTGGTTTCATAGGCAGTGTATGGCTGCCATTCCTTTGCCCCTGACCATTTTCCTTCTCAGTTTCATGTGAGCAGTCTCTGCCATACATTCCTGTGCTGCTCAGCCACACGACAGTGCTGGCAGAGAGCAAGTGAAACTATTCCATGTGTATATTAGATGAAAAATGTGGAAAGCTCACTAGTGAAAAAACTTGCCTCTACAGGCTGCCAAGCAAACTCAGTTAATGCATTAGAGAGTGTCAGAGGGTTTGGCTGCAGGGACAATTTGGGGATAAAAGAGTAATAAATAATTGCTGTGACTATTTCTGGAAGGAGATGCACTGCAAATAGCAGGGTCTGTTTGCTAGTATGTGTAAACACAAGTGGTTTCAGAACTTTCATGCTATTTACTGTACCTGTTTTCTCTCCCAAGAGTCATCCATAAAAGGAACAAGTTATAGCCAGAATAATTCTGTGTCATGCAGTATTTCTCATATTATGATACCTAATTTTTTTTTTTACAAAATATGCACTTTCTAAACCCCATATTGTTCAGTATTTACTTGAAAAAAGCATGTGTAATATAGGCAACATGGCTCATGCCCATGACTGAATTGTCAGCAGTATGTACAGCCAATAATCTCATAGCTCACAAAGCCACATTCACATCCTACCTTGTATTCATGACTATTAAATGATCAATTGCAAATACTGCTTAATCCCAGGATTTTCATCCTTCCATCAGCTGTTAGAAACTTCCCTTGACACATAAGAATTAGGATAAAATATAGAAAAAAATCTTGAAGTGACTCAATGTCACTTCACCCCAAGAAAAAATGGTAGTGTTCAGATTTTTGTTTAAAAGTACCTCTTCTATTTTCTTCTGCATGACCTTCCATTGACATTCCCATTCTTTCCTTTCATTGTCAAATCTCTCCAGCAATTCCATTTTTTCTTTATTCCAGTTCCTCTCAGTATTATCCAGTTGTCCACGCAGGTCCATGGCTAAAGTCTGCACAACAGCAAAGACAGCTCTCCTTTTTTTCTTTCTTCCCTGAATGTTTCCTGGGAATTTAAGAGAATAAGTCGTACTTATATTTTATTTTACCTTTCAGGGAACAAAGACAACCAATAAAATTCCCAAAAATAATAACTGAAATGAGCTTGCAGGAGACAGTATTATTGATATTTGTCTGGAGTGTGACTCAAATATGGATGAACATAGGACATAAACCCAAAGGTAGAGATGCCCAATCTGGAGAGGGGAGGTGGAACACATTCAGCATGACAGAATTCAGTAACATCTGCCACAGCAGGCTTTGTACCATGATCACTTTGCATCTTTGCCATTCCTCTTCACCATAAATGTGTTTTCAATGAACTTGGGTCTGTACAATATTGAATGGCGCTTCAGGACCTTGGGATTCTGCAATATCTGCCCTTGGGGGTGAAAGCTATTTTTATATTTGTTCAAAAGACAACTGTAAAAGTATCATGTTTGCTCACGCACTCCCTGCACACACGCAAGGAGCACGACAAGGACTTGTACATTCTTTGGGTAATTGAGGACTGCAAACTTGATATACTCAGGGAATTCCCATGGCTACATAAATGCTTTGGAATTCATGAAGAAAGACAGCACAGGAAAGTTAATAACAGGTACAAGCACATAAACAGTAGAAATTGTTTACATAGAAGGGACAGAAGGTCACCAAAAAGGGTTCAAGAATTTTGGGTTTACAGATCTAGATCTATAAATGTTAGTTTCATGATCAGCATAGGAAAAACTAGAACACATTCTTCAACAGCACTAACTCCAATCTTGTTCAAATCTAGTTCAAAACCTTTCTCAGAATATTTGACTAATTAGAGCTTCCGTCTCCCCCTTTAGAAGTCTATCATCTTAGTGTTTGCAAATGAAAAAAATATTAATTGAACCAATTAGCTGGCAGGTTTTAAGGGAAATATTTTAGATCTGCTTATCTGACTTTGGAGAAAAGCAGTTACAAATCTTATGGGCCTGGTGATTCTCTTGCTTCCTCTTGCTTTACACTAGAAACCCCATTACCATCAGCACATTTACTAAGCCAGCAAGTCTGAAATAACACTAATTCATTCCGTTATGATGGCTCCTGGGATATAATGCCTCGTACAGAGGCATTGATACTTGAATTTGTTAACTTCAGCTCTCAAAGCCAGTTGTTGTGCTACCTAGGTGGTCATGGAATCTAGTTCTAGTAATAAAATGCCTCTGCATTGCTTTCCGCTCCTGCCAGAAATCAAATAGGTAGGCAATTGAATTATCAGAGAGTCAAGTAGGAGTAAGCCCAGTTTACCTTTCTGTAATTTGTGCAGACTGATGTGCTGACTGATGATCAGTGATTGTCAACTCACAGGAACTGCTGATTTTACTGTCCACATTTTCTATGATAGAGTAAAAATTAATTCCTGAGCAAAGTTCTTCCCCAATCCTTATGTTACTGGCACATCTTGTTGATTTAGCTGTGGTTACCATGTAACCACCATTTACTGCGTCTGCTTCATTTCAGCTGACTAGGAAGACAATGTCAAACTTAGAGTCAGCTTCTTTCATGTACAAGTAAGCAGAAGAGCTCAGATGAAATCCAACAGGTTACTTAGGTCTTTGGGTCATAGGAAGTCCTCCCACAGTACCTCCCAAGCCACCACAGACCCAGCCCAAACTCAGGGCTTGCAGAACAGTTTATCCCAAGTGCCTGCCTTGGAGCTCTGAAATTACAATCTGTCCCTCAACTACCTACAAACAGATTTCAAACCCTTCTACTTTCCCCTGCCTAAAAACACACAGAGCAACTCCATAAAAACATAAACCACCTTGAAACTAGGAGCTGCTGAAAGACAGCACAGAATTCTCATCAAAAAAGAAGCCAAGTACTGGTTTGCTCACGGCCTCTTAGGGAATGCAGCCAGGCTGCAGAGACTGCACCTCTCTAGGCCAGTGTTTTAGCTTTGTGCCAGACTCCAGTAAGCATTGACCAAAAACAACTTGCAAAAAAATTCTATAACACTTAAGATCCTTTGCAGTCTAAACATCTATTGCTAATGAACTTTAGGAATATTGCAGTACTTTCTCACCTTGCTAATTCAAAGGTTGCAGTTTTTAGCACCGCCATTGATTTTTTTTTTTGGGTACATTTATGTCTTTATAACCTTTCAGAATACCTCTGAGAAATAAACAAAAGTCAGCTCTCTGCTCCACCATAATCCTTATACAAATACATGTCAGAAAAAAACCGAAAAAACCCCATGTGTAAATGCAGTACAGTCATGAACAAGACAGGCAGACATAATCTGTCAACAACTTGCACAAATTGTGATTTTGTTAGTGCACTATTAGTAATAATGACCATGCTTTAGTCAGCCACATATAATTAGAAATGTCAATACTGTATAGCATATTTGTTTTTACACACATAAGAATAGATATAATATGTACTCCTTTCAAGCATGAATATAGCATTGAAAAGGCCTCTGGTGTTCCCTTAGTGCTGGAAACTACTATTGCCATGTTGGCACTCATCTTAACAATTTTCAAATTGTTTCATATGGAACTCTGATTATAAAAAAAGACTGAAGACAGTCAGAAGGAAATCAAGTCTTGAAAGAGGATAATTACAGAAGTTACAGATGGTCACTTGTAGCTCTAAGATCCACAAAAGGCTTGTACTGTTTCTTAGGCTTCTCTGATTTCCTCTTGACATAAATTCTGAGAAGAAAACTCATGTTTATTGATGTTAGCAGCTGGATGACTATACAGCTTTGCTGCTATTGTACAGTGGATCAGTTCCTCAGAGACTTTGACTCCCATTTCTACTTCTCTTTGCCCCCAATTTTTCTTGGTGTTTCCTTTGGGGTTTTTTAGGGTTATTTTGGTGGAGTACAATGTGCAGTCCTGGTAATACACACTCTCTGTGTATAGTGCATTGAGATTTCCCCATGGGTATTTCACATGGCTAAAGCAACCCAAGGCATGCAAAATGTCACATTATCATTTGCTCTGTGGATCAGAACAATATCTATGCTCTTGCAGTATTGGCAATTTCCCCATGTCCTAGACAAGGTCAGAAGCTCATTACAGCAATCAAATTAAGCAAATAATCAATTTTGTCTGCACCAGATGCATTGTGCTTTAACTTTTCCTTTAGCCCTTCCTTCTCTCAAGCAAAAAATGTTTTAAGCCACTATTTGATGTTAGTCATTATTCCCCCATATCTTACCCTTTCTAGCCAGATATTAAAAATGCAAGATACTTTGAAAACAACTCTAGCAACTTCTGAAAATAATCAGCTTGACATCAGCTAAGAAGTTATTTTGCACCAGAGTTTAATCAGATTGGATGTGCATAATCATTCAGATACACAAATCTTCCCTTGTTTTTATAGAAGAAAATGCAATCAAATTATTTTTTATTATTATTTCCAAATAAGTGCTGTATTTTGGATGACTAAGAAAATTGTAAACCTATGTATTTGTTCAATTATAAATGTGTGCCATGTGTCACGATAACATGCACTTTATACATTAAAAGAAAGTACAGTTGAGTGGAAGAAGGAAAAGAAAAGAGGAAGAAATTAGAGAATGAAAGAAAAAAGAAAAGGGAAGAAGAAAAAAGAAAAGGAAGAAGAAAAAGAAAGAAAGAAAGAAAGAAAGAAAGAAAGAAAGAAAGAAAGAAAGAAAGAAAGAAAGAAAGAAAGAAAGAAAGAAAGAAAGAAAGGTGCACACAATACTGTCATCCCTGTTCTGTTACTTTATCTCTGCCTGCACTGAAAAAACTAACTGAACATTAAGAATAAAGACCATACATAACATATATGAACTTCACATTATACAAATGACATTAAGAGGGATGTTTAAATAACTGTTTGCCACATTAGAAATTTGCCTTCTTTTTTAATCTTAACTGTTCAAAAACATTAAATTTAAAATAAACTGCAACCATACCTTTCAAGGAATAAGAAATCCTTTAGGAGTTTTTCAGTCCATTTCCAGGCAGCAGAGAAAGCAATGAAACACACAGCTAGCAGGGATCCTGTTCTGTGAATCTTGATCTTTAAAAGAAGTAAGAAAGCTAAGCAAGACACAACCTTTCAACTGGGGCAGCATTTGCAACTCTCTTTGAATAAATGCTGAACTTTTGCAAACTGGAAAACAGTTCCGTTCAGCATCATCCCCGCAGCTGGCTTCCACGTGACGTCAGTGCACGGAGGATGGTTTTAAAGCCATCTCTTCCAACCCCCAGCTCTGTAACTTTATATCTCCTCATATTTTGTGTAAACAACTCCAAGTCCGGGACATTTTTAGGTTTTATAGTTCAGTCCAGTCTTTAAAGCTTGCCGAAGCAGCTAGTGTTAATATCAAAGCTGTGACAATAGGCAATTTTAGGTTTCTTTTATTGTTGTCTATGCTGTAAAGGAAGATTTTTTTTGCTGTCTTCCAGACCCAGTTTTCAGGGTTATATTTTTTAGTATGATCATTTTGAGCTTTGCAACTTGATCCTCCTTAACTGCTTTGTAAAAGGAGTTTTGTTTAAAGCAGTGATATTGTTGGTTAACAGTTATCTTAAAGAGCTAAAAGCAGACCACTCCTCCCTAAAATCCCTCTGTACTCTAAATATGCTCTCAGTTATGAAATGCAGAATTATTGGGCACTGTGTAATCCTACTGTCTTGCATTCTGGGAATGGCAGTAACGGTTTCTTTGGGATATACCCAAATATTCTTGATACTTTATAATGTTCCTGGATCAGATTCTACAGTCTGTTAATTCACTTTGTATCTCAGCAAAGCAAAACACTTGAAATTGGATGAAGAATCTCCCTTGAACAAGGAAAATCATCTCTGGCACAAGGCTGGTAAAGAAGGTCCAAAAACACCTTGGGCTGGATATAAATCCCTAGGAGTGTCCACAGCAAGTGTTGGCATGGGATGAGGGAAGGGAGCGTGACAAAAGCAATCCAGCAAGCGAAAGTCCACAGGAGACCCTGAAGCCAGAGCAGCAAAATTCAGCTGCTCCCCCTGCTGAGCTGCAGGCAGGAGGAGCCTAGCTCGCTCCTCAGGTCTCTGACCACCGCAGTAATTCTCCTGCTGCACTGTGGGTTAAACTGCTCCCATTTTTTGGCAGCCCGAGAGAGACCCCAGGGGAGAGCTTCGCACACACCGCCCTGCTGGGTACTCGTGCTTGAGTGTGTCTGCGGACAGCAGCTGAGACCGAGGGCAAATTCACCTTTTGGGAACATTTTGCCCCATGTGTGCCTGGAGAAGGGCCACAAAATACTTGATTGAGGCAGCATAAAACTGGACAAATCCTGCTGTCAGACAGATGTCTTGGAATGCCCTAAGCAGGAATATATTTCTATGGGCAGTGTGGCTGACGACAAGAGGATCAGTGAAAAAAAGAGCACGATATGAAGATTCACACATCCTTTGCTTAGTCAGCATTCTCCTCATTAGAACAGTAAGTTTTTATCTGAGAAAATCCTTGAAAAGATTCAGTATAAAGATTTGAACTCTGGGTGTGTTTTATAGTAAATACCAAACCAGGTTACAGGGAAAACACATTTTTCATCCTTATATGGTCTAGCTGTAAGTCTCAGCAAATACATTAATTGGGTGCTTATTCTGCTCCCATGTAACTTAAATAATGGGACTTGGGCTATTTGTGAAAATTGTAAAGATGATCTAAAAACTGAACAAATGTGCCCCAAGTACACAACTGAATGTTCCTGAAGAAAATCCCTAGACTCTAAACTCTGAAGATTTAAATCTAAAGAAACAGTATGACTTTCTTTGGTGAGGTTAGGTCTCAAGTTCCAGCTGACATGGCTGGGAGTGAAGCTGGAGAGCTTGGGGGCAGAACTGAGCCCACAGCTGGAGGCCAGGCATCAACGCACTGCCTCCTCCCTGAAGCCAGCACAGCTGCACTACTGCATATGTAGGCAGACTCTTCAAACATGCTTTTTTACTCTTATCCATCAACAAAGGCTATTATTCTTATGTCTTTAATATTGCTAACTCCATGCCTCTTGCCTTGCTACGTGGACTCTTTGAAGTAAAACCAGTAAAAATAAATAAGACAATGGGCTAAATCCCAGGCTTGAGTTCTCAGTCAGGAAAAAGCCTACATTTCTGTCAGTGTGAGGAATTAGAAATGTGTGAGACTCAGGGGCTCACTGGGAGACAGGCACTGGACACACCGCATAGGTCAAAAGAACACATTAAATTCATCCTTATATGGAAAAGGTGAGACAAAGAAAACATGAAGTGAGTTGTGAAAACATGGGATCATTGTTCTATATACCCTTAAGTGTAGCAGTAGAGAATTCTGCTTTTGAGGATAAGAAATTATTCAGTAGAGACTGCCCCTACTGTCCCTCCTCCAGCATCAATAGACAAAGCAGCAAATGTAGCTTCTTGGTATCTGGCACAGATAAAATATGCAGGAAGACTACTGTAGGCTTATTACATCCAACATATTGCTTCCACAGGAAATATGTATTTTGTCCATGTCTGGTACCAGCACTGCTTGGGTCAAAAGTCAGCACCTCAACAAAAAAAATCCAAAAGGTGCAAAGGCATTTTAAGCAAGACCTCTGCTAAATTTCTCTTCATCATGCGAGACTGGAGACAAAGCAGCATGAGTTTCATCATGAGCTAATAAAATCTATTGAAGACTACTTCAGGGCATCTTTGGCTGCACCAGCTTGGTTATGGCAGACCCATTCTGCCGTGGCCACAAAAGCTATTGACAAGAAGGAAGAAGAGCACTGCTTGCCACTGCAATCAACCCAACCTCACCATTAGACTCCTGAATTATATGCACCTTGATAATGCTGGTATATACGCCTTGGGAGTGGCTATATACAACAGGAAGTGGGCAGAAGGGAATACAAGCTCTGTCTCCTCTTACTGTTGTGTGCTTCTGCAATAGGATATACCTCAGAGGAGAAAGAGAGCCAGCTAAGTGTTATGTCATGTCGCTGCTCCAAGGTTACATTGGAAATCTGTGGCAGATACTTTAGATGTTTACTTTAAATAGAGCCACCGTAATTTTCCCCATAGGCAACTGCATGTGTAATGGCAAAAGCTGGATTTGAATATCACTTCCCCTGGCATTAAATCAGAGACAGAAATGTAAGCCAATGGGAACTACGTCCCTGATACTGATGCCTTTAGAAGTCTCCTACTCACCTATCAGATTCTGGGGTGACTAAGGAGAAGGGCATGTAATACCCTGAAGCTCTGCTTGTTTTTGTAAACAACTCCTGAAGTTCATGTGCAGTTCATCTCTTTTTATAACACATATCTAGACAGCCATGTTTTTGGCAATTTTCTATTTTCCGACTGCCAGGCATAGCTCTGCACTATAGCACCTGCTCTCTTCTAGTTTTGATTCTGAAGCACTGGTGACATGTGTCAGCAGACACTTATCCTATCTCTCAACTGGAGCTTCAGGCATGGATATTTTTGGTTGAAAGAAGTATTTCCGAGCCTGGAGAAAATGGTCATTCTAACACAATGGGAATTTTTCAGTAGCAGTAAAAGAGAATATCTGTAGAGGGACTTTGTGAGGGCATTCAGAGCCAGCTCTAAGCAGGAAACAAATTTAATTGAATTTTTCTGGTAGCATTAAAGGAAAAAATGCACCTATTCCCTAAAGTACATAAAAATTCACTGGAGATATTGCCAATTTCTACACGTGAAAAAATATCATAATTAGATCTACAGAAGGAAGATATTTTCCTTTTGAAAGAATACAGACTAAATCCCCTGGGAACATAGGAAACAGAAATTTAATATTTCAAGGAAGTGCTAAATGAAGGCAATTTCACGGTTCAAATTCAATAGCTTTTTTTTCCTGGAGCATTAATTCTTTACCAGAATATTCCAAAATGGGAACAGTGAATCTGCTAAATGAGATTTCAACTGATAGGTAACCTGGCATATCCAGCTCCTTGCCACATGCAAACAAAATCTGTATTCTTCTTACTGTTTGTCTTCAGAACTCTGAGCTGTGCAGCAGGCAGAATCAGTGAATCAGCAGTGTTCCGGCTGTCTCTGCCCTGCCTGACTCCAATGCACTCCTGCTTGAGGATGCTGATGTATTCAGCTGCACTTGCTCACTCACCTGTGAGATGGTCTTCAACCACCAGGCCAGTTACTGAGTGGGGAGAATCTACTTTCTTTCTTGGCAAGTATAATTATTGCATTTCGTAATATCAAGTTATTTCAATTTAGCAAGACATAGAACACTTATTTTTTTTGCTAGATCTTATCTTCTGGCTATGGATAAATGGCCATACTCATTCTCTTAGCTTTCTCAGCATCTTTTAAAGTTGTGCAATATCTGGCATGAAACAGATCAGCAGCTCAAATCACTCCCTTCAAATCAATGCAAAAGGACAAGAAATACACATCTCATGTCTCACTGAGATTTCTCTGTGAGGATCCTCACCATTCTCCTTGCTCATGAGAGATTTAAAGATTGTGTGGAGCTTCTAAAATAATTTTGTATGCTTTTGTGTGCTTTAATTTCAGACTGCTGCTTGTGCAATAGCTCCCTAAATGTCCCAAAAGGTCTTGGCCATGATTTTGCTGTTTTGATGCCTGATGGAAAGCTCCACCTTTTATGCAAGAAAAAATACAGTGAGAAATCAATGGTGTTGTAATTGCTGTGCAGGGATTACCTCCAACTCTCATCTCAGTAATTCATTCTTACACTTTCTGATTTCTGAGAAAGAAACAAATCTTTCCCAATTAATTTCCAAGGTTTATTCAATGCATGAATTCAGTGCATTACTACTTTAGAGTATTACTGTTACTGATACACTCTCTGTAAATCAAACCTTCTCTACTCATTTTTATCGCATACAACACCAAGAAAGGTATAAGCAAGTGTGGGTTAAAAACTAAAAGCCCAGAACTTCAGATCTTAGAATAAGTACGACTTTTTCTCTCTAATGGAAATTGAGTCAGTAACATTTAAGAAAACACAAATTATTGTTTTTTTCTCCACAGGAGATATTAAAGCAGAAAGAAACTGAAAAAGTGAGTCTTGTGCTAAGATTTGGTATGACAAGTTTAAGCTTCAAATTGTTGTATTTTTATTGTACAAATTGCAAATCCACGGGGAAAAAGCCCTCTAGTATTTCCAGCAGCTGCTGAAAAACAAAAGGCCTTTTCCAGTTACAGAAATTCACTGTGATTTGATCATATCTTGCCATAATAGTTTTAAATATGTGGAACTTAATTTTAGGTAACTGCATAAATTAGAGCATCTTAGAAACTCCCCAGAATTACTTTGGGCCTGGCTTTATCCTTAACTGGGAAACCAGTCAAAGCTTTCTATTAATCTCACATATATTGATTATAATTTCCTTTAAACATCTCACTAACTATAAAATGGATAATGATGACAACACCCCTTGGTAGAAGTATTTGGATTAAATCAAGGAGTTGAATGATTTAGCTGATCAAAGTTACTTCACCTGCAGAGTGTGTTGAGGGAAAGCTAGACATAGAGAAAAATACTGTATTTCCTAATAATGAATATTTTTAGTATTTTTTCATTCTCATAACAAAAAATTTATTGCCCCATATCTTGCCGCTCTCTGAGGATTTTCTCTCAAAATGGTGTCTCAGCTATTTCAGGTAGCAGAGTAAAACCTAGGCATGGAGATGAACTGTTCTCACTGGGGAATGAATTAAGTGAACAGAGAGCTAACATGATAAATCAAATTGAATCCTTACCACTAGCTAGAAAAACAGCTAGTTTATTACCACTCTTTACTACTACATTATTCAACACGGAAGCTGCAGAAAAAGAAGCGTCATTAATACACATACTTGTTCACCTTCTGAAAATTCATATTTGTGGGACTCAGTGGTTTCAGCATGGGTTGAGTAAAACAGAAAAATGAGCTCCATCAGGCATTTCAGATGAGGTTTCATAGTGGAAGATTTACTCCTTGTAGCAACTGCTATGTAAGTGTGAAAGAAAGAAAGGAGTCACCTGTACTCTTACTTCAGCCTCTCCCAGGCAAGAAGGGAATATTCAGTGACTGTTGATGCACACCCATGTACAGAAGCTTCCCTCACTATGGCCACTGGCTACCAATGGCAGGGTTAGACAGGAGTCACTCAGCAAGCCAAGACTTACCATGTCCATTCAAAACTCCTGCTGAAATCTGGGGAGAGAACGTAGAGCCGTGGCGGCCACAGACTGGGAAATATTACCTGACAAACTCGACACCAGCCAAGGTGACCTACACCACTCCCAGTCATCATCAGTTCAATCAATCATCAGTTCAACATCAATCAGTTCAAGTCAGACAGTAGCATGGCCATTTTTCTAGAGCGCAGAGAGAATGCAGCCAGCCTATATCTCTCAGAAGACTCCTCAGCTACTCTGATACCTTCTCCTCATGCTTCTCATTCTCAGAGGCTCCAGCTCCTGGCCACCATTCCAGATATAGTGCTCTATCTATATAACAACTATTTTGATTGGGGCCTAATGCACATAATACAGTGCTGAAAAAACATTATCATCACAGTTATGCAAAATACACATACAAGCTCCGATATGAAACTGCAGAATATACACAGAATGTGGCTTTACTATTCATATGTGGCTAGAATACAAATTATTTTTCTAGGAGTGGGAAGAGGAAAGTAACAGAATCCTCACACCCACTCTACATTTTTCTGTTTTGTTTCTGTTTTGGTGCAAATTAAGGAATATTAAATTGGTTCCAGTACTCAGGAAATTTTCATTCAAAAATTATAAAACCAGACGAAGTGAAAAACTCAATTTTCTGTTTGCTTACCTGGAATACCACAGTGAGCAGGTGTCCTATTCAACGGGGTGACTTTTTGGTATGTTTTTTTGCAGTTCTTTTGGTTTGGATTTGGTTTTGGCAAACAAGTAGTCTTCAGTGTTTTTACAGCAGTGGCTATTACAGAAACTATGTCTCTTGCACTTCTTATCTCGGAGGGTGGACAAAATAAACAAACTGAAAATAACACTACAATGAACAGTAAATGATGAATGATTTACAGTACAAAAAACAGTGTAAAAAGGAAGACAAGTTTAAATATTGTTGTGTATGAAAGGGATGAAAATAATACAAGGATGAGAATAAGTAAAATGATAGGCTGGAACATCTGGGAAAGTAAATACAAAGACAAAGAGAACAGTCAATTAATGGAATAGCAAGTCCAAAGTTTCAACAAAATAAATAGTGAATCAGAATATGCTTGTGGAGGGACCAAGTGCCCATCTCCCATTCACTTCAGTAGCAGTTCTGCATGGTCAAGCCCTGAAATGTCCAATTGTTAAATATTCAATTGTTGTTATTTTTTTAGAGAAAATACTAATTAGTTTGTTTTGAATTTGTGTTGGCCCATGCAGTGCTCTGCGTTTAAGCTAATGGGAGCTCTACAAGCTCAGAACTACTGCTAGATCAGGAAGTGAGCATGCTAAATGCCGTCTCTGTTTGATTTCATGCAATACATGTATAGTAATTGATTAGCTTTAAACTCACTGCGTCTGTGACTTTCTGATACAAGGAAACAAAAGACTAATTAGTCAGCATAGGAATAAGAATAGCTTTCAGCTTCACCTGGCAACTACTTCAACTGTAAACTAGCAAGACAGCACAAAGTAAATTAACACAGCAAGAGACTTACAAAACATTGGATAACTTCATTAGCAATAACAAGATATGCCAACTATAGGATTGCATGATAAGATAAGGGTAGGTAATTTTCATTTTTCATGGCAAAAGATCTTGAGTCACCAAGGAGTTTGCTCCCCAAAACCTCTCTGAAACAATTCTGCACAAAAACAAACCACAACAAAGATGCTTGTTACTGCTGCATGCAAGCAGTGATCAACAGGCCTTCAACAAGATGCAATCTATTACAGAAATTACAATATCCACATTACTGTGTGGCTTTGTGATTCATAAAGTAGATTTGCATGATTTCTTTTAATCTGTGGTTTGCTATATTCTCTACAGTTTTTGAAATTTAATATTTCCTCCTGCTTAAAATTAATAAAATTTTCCTTTTAATCATTTAATAGGAACCCATCCACTAAGAAAACAATCATGACCATTTATGAATCATGTTCATATGTACCAAAAATACTGTTTGCACTGCCTTTAGTGGCAATGAAGGCCCAACTCTGTCAAATGCAATTGCAAAGCCAAAAAAGAGTAAAATGTTCTATCTCCTAGAGCATAATTTTAATTTTCAGGAGACCAGATTTATGCACTGTTCACAAACAACCCTATTGGTAGAGTATGTTTTCATATGGCCAAATAAGAATTTCAAGTAATATAAGAAACAGTGATTATTGTCCATTGCTTAGAATAAAGAATTTTCTTTTTGTGCCATATATCGAATTTGAGGTTTAATTTGCTTGGCAGAGCCTTTTTACCTGTAGGCCATAATAAGTAAAAGTCTACCTGACTCACTGACAAAGGTTCATCGGCACTTCGATCGTCCGAAGACTTTGGAACTTCGAGCCTGTCGATGAAAGCCTGGAGCTCTTTCCTGAAGGCCTTCATCTGCGCATTGATCCGGTACAGGAGCTCATGCTCACGTATTCTGCTGCCATCGTCTTCCTCATCCATCAGTCCAAAGAGGTCCCCGTTAGCCACATAAATTCTTGCCTCTGTGATGATGGTGCTTGTGTCGGAAATTAGACGATCTATTGTCTTGCCCAGCCGCTCGGCTTCAGAGCGAATGTCCTTCATCTGCTGCCTGTCAGTGAAGCTTTTCTGCCACCCCGATGGCGTTGGATAAAAAGACCTCGTGGGTGTCAGGCACCGAATGTTGCGCACCTCTTCGGAGTCACTTTCCCCACCGATGGGACCTTCCCTTTTGCGGTGAGGGGGGCGGGAATCATCATCGCTCTCCTTTTTTCCCGCATCACTTTCCGCATCACTGTCTCTCGGGCTGCCACGGATCCCCAGATGAGAGGCCAAGTCGTAGCGCTGCATGTTGGACATTAGGACTCTGTTCTCATACTGGAGCTGCATGACTTTGCCACTCAGCTCATTGATCTGCATTCGTGCAGCTTTTAGCTCCTCCTGTAACGCTTCTGTCTTGGCATTGTCATGGTGCCTAGAGCTCTCATGGGCCCCAGACTTGTACTTGTATTTGTTCAGCTCAGCTGTTATGCGTTTGTTTTGTTCTTCTAAATCAGCTACATTTCTCCTCAGCAATTCTGTTTCATCTTCTACTAGCTGCAAATGCTGTCGTAATTCTGACAGGGATTCATTCTGCTCTCCCAGGAGTGGGTTAGTGGTCCCTGAGAAATCATCTCCTCTTAAATCATCAAGCTCAGCTTTCAGTCCTCTATTTTCTACTTCTAGTTCCACTATTTTCCTCCCAAGGATGTTAGCTTCCTCCTCCACAAGCCTCAATCGAAGTTTGAGTTCAGCTTCTCTTGTGGTAGGTGGCCCACCAGCTTCACCTTTTGGCAAGGGACTGTCCAAATCCCCATAAAATGATCTGTATTTTTGCAGCTCATGTTCAAATCTGTCTTTCTCTTTATCAATTTTAGCCATTTTCTTCCTCATCAAGGCTGCTTCTTCTTTGACGAACTGTAGCTGGCATTTCAGGTCTTCATTATCATCCTTAGGAAAAAAAAGCAGTATTTGAAGAAACTTGAAATCAAACAGGAGACCTCCAGTGGATTGCCTTAACTTACAAGATTATCACAGGTACATGGCTTTAGATACTAAAATAATTTCCTGCAATATTTTTTCCCTGATAAATTAAAAAGAGGGGAAAATACTATTTTACTCGTGACTAAAATTTGCACAGTCCCCAGAAGTACTTTGAGGGGGTGGGAAAAGGGGGACTTGGGAAAAACCTTATATTTACTATGCTTGCAACATTATCAGACTTCACAGTGTTCAAAAATCGTGAAGTCAGCACAAATAGAGGCTATAAATTTTGTTTCACTGCTGCTGCCATTTACTTTGCCTAGAATACAGAGTAGGTGAAAGCTGGTAGGTTCTGTTGCATCACCAAGTTTGTTTAGGTGGTCCTTGTGATTAGTGGTGTCTGACTGCAGATCTGGGGTAAGAGCTCTTCCATTTCACAGCATACAGGAAAACAAAGGGCAAAGCAAAAAGCAAGCCAAGAGCAAATATGTAAACCATATACTGCATTTCCATAGTTCTCTGAAATCTCCATACAGGAATCAAGGCTACAGTTACTTGCAACATACCTCTGTTGGTGTCTGCTGTGACTTTTTTTCTGATTTTGGTGGATCTTTGCTTCCTCTCCTTTTCAGTGATTGCTGCAATTACAACAAAAGGACATGCACTGAATTTTTTTCTAAAGGCAAATTTGTATATCATTAATTTTAAAATGGAGCAAATCAAATGCCACTATAAAGGAATTAATTTCTTGCAATTTTTGAGATACCAAGTACAGAGGAAAGATGCCATAGTCCAAAAATGAAACAGCAATGGTGCACAAATAAGGTTTTAGTTTAATCAGTCTGTTACCTTTTTTATTCAACACATTTTGAGACTAGTGCATTACGAATATTTAACACATGACAAGAATGGTAAGAAAATGGGCATCCCAAGTGGTAACTTACAGATGGGAAAGCTGAGACAAGCAGTGAAACCCAGCTCGCCCATTTGATATTAACCCTGGTGGGGCCAGGGCACTTCAAAAAAGCCTTAGTCTTAGACTTTGTGGTAGGACAGCTACACAAAACAGTCACTGAGATCTGTGGGCACCTACAAGCATGCCTTTCTCTGTGTCCCACCCTCGGGCTTCAAGCTTGCAGCGTACTGCAGTCATACCTCCCTAAGTGCACACTAGGGACAAACTCACACATAGCTCTGATCTCTAGGTTTGTTCTGTTTTCAGATCATTTTGAAGGAAATGCCATTTAAAACTGCTTGGACTACAAAATTCTAAAGAGAAACAAATCATACCAGCTCAAGAACAGAAACACACAAAACACACAAACACAGGTCTGCACCACCATATGAGTGAGATTCTTTGGTGTCCTGTCATCTGCTATGTAGACCAAGAGAGCAGAAAAGAAACTCCTGCTTTCAGAGTAGGATGCACTGGGATTGAAGCCAGCTAGTGTATCCAGCAAAAAGCTTGTAGCTGCTCACAGCAGAAACTTCGTTATGGAAAAGCAGCAGCAGTGGAAAACAACTGCCACCATCCCACTGGCACCACTCAATACTGATCATCAAGAAAACAGCAGGATAGAGGCACGCGAATGAGAGAATATGTTAATACATAACACCCCACTTGCAGCTGTTCCCAGTTTTTGTGTCCCCCAGGTAAACTGTAGGCCCCAAGGCAGAACAGTGATAATCAACACCATCTCCTTCTGAGACTGTGCTCTGGTATAAACATCCTGTGAGAAACATTCTCTTCCCTGCACCAGCTTGGGAAGAATCTATCTCCATCTAAAAGCTGTCCAGTTCCACAGACTGGGAATTAAAATATGTTCATAATTCTCAAGAAACAGAGTACAGTGGGTGGGTATGCTGCAAATAACAATCCTGTGCACTGTTTGCCTGCTGGTACTAATCATCCTCTTCCTTCTGCAGATCAACTCTATTAAAAATTCCTACACTCATGGACTGCTCACTAAAAAGGAAAAGTTAATGGCATAGAAAGACTCACACGTAAATCAAATTTTTATGTCTCTTGTGGAAACATTGAATGTTCTCAGTAACCAAACAATAAAACAAATCAAAGATCATAGCTAGATAGCTGTAAAACACAGGCTTCTAATGGAATCCAGAAAAGACATGAAAATAGTTCAATTAACTAATTTATTCCTTTAAGTATAAACCCAGGAACTTTGGAATTCAATCTACAAACAAAATGGTTCTTTTCCAGAGTCACCCACGAACTATCATGTTGTAGAAATGGTACATGGATTTTTGAAAGGGTTGTTTTGTTGTTTTCTTTTAGAATTGGCATGTTTATAAAGCCCTAAACCTTCAAAGGAGTAGGTTCTTCCTTTATATTACCATTACTTATCCACTATGTATCACCACTTTGTAAAAATTCTTTTCAAATCAGTTTACACTGAAAACTTTTCCTTGCCCTGTATTTATGCCAATATCACCCACTGACAATAACAGTATTAAATAAATTAATAAATAAATAAGCTATAGCTAAACTATATTTCTGCTTTATTACCTAAGTGCCTTTTGCTCACCTTGTTGGGTTCAGCATCACTCCAGAAATAATGAAGTTCTGGAATGCTGGACTGAAACTTCTTTTGTATCCTATGACTTTTCAGAAGATAAGAGATATAACAAAAAGTACTTTTCTAGGTTTGATGTGAAACAAAACCCCCTGTTTTTCTCCATTCTTGCTATATTTTTTTGCTGTTCCTTTTAGTAGTCAGGATAGCAACATTCAAATTATGCTATGTAACGATTAGGCACTACTTTCTATTCTGCTCTACTTGAATTACAACCAACTCTCCAGTGCTTGTATTGTTCACCAACAAAATCCCAGCATTTAGCAAAAATTTTATAGCAGAAAGCAATGAAGAACACACAGAATTCAATTAGCAGGATGATGTGGGCAAGCAGATTAGGTCCAGCTGGAACTGGTATGATCTCTTTTCATATGAAAATTGTCTCACCATGAGACAATTGTCTCACCATGAGACAATTTCTGATCACTAGAGGTTAAGATCTCACACATCTCAGCTGACAGAAAATATCCTCACAATCACAGTGTTCTACAACACCACGTCAGTGTCCTGAGGCAATGGCAATATCACACTAAACAAAGAATGCCACAAATCAAGAAGTATATTCTGTTATAAATATTAAAAATTTGCTATAAATACTAAATTTTTGAGCGTTTTTTCCAGATGTACATTTCACAATTTACAGTGGCTACTCTTTCTATCAATTCTCTCAAGCCTGCAGTACTACTGCAGTCTTCCAGTTCCATTTTCAAGATGAAATAAATTATTGCTGCTAATGAAATAAGCAATGATATTCATCACAGCAAAATGGAAAAAAGAAAAAATGTTCAAACTAACATATGGTAGAATGAAAAAATAGCAACTCAGACTCCTGCTCGCAAATCTTCATACTAAACTAAGACTGGCCATTACTAAAATTGTCTGCACATTTTTTGTCACTAAAAGCCACCTCTGCTGCTTTCTCAGTTGTAGCAAAAAATCTGCCCTTCATATGCTAAAATTGTGGGCTCAGATAATTTTTTTCCATATAATAAAAAAAATCCTATTCAGAAGTGTCCACAGCCAGGATAAGACTGCAGATGAGGTTTGTATTAGATGCAAACCAGATCGCACACAAAGAGCGATTCTGCTGCAGTGCTCAGCAGCATCAGTTCTCCAGTGGCCTTCACTGGAGTTTATCCAATGTCTTGCTGGAGATGCTAAGCACTTCTCAAGATGGCATAATCCTTCTCTTGCCAGCCCTAAATTGCAAGCCAAGTGTGCTGCCCTAACATCACCTGTCATGCTCAGTGCTTCTCAGGTGGAAAGAGACCTGAAATCCACTCTGAGAATAACACAATACAGAGATAATTTCATCACGCTCTACTGAGTAGTAAAGCCATAAAATGGACTCAAATTCTTCCTGCCTTATTCTAAGCTACAATCAATTTCTCAGCAATTCTCTAGTGAAGTAGTAAATATTGTTTTCATTTTGTACTGCTCCTCAGCAGTGTTTTTGAAATAAGCCAGTTTAAATACAAAGAGAGTGTTGGTACAGCTAATAGGGATATGCTTACTGTTTGCTTTGTGGACAGGGAGGCTGTGCTTTTTGCATCTCAGTTATCCTCTGCTGTTTAATTTGTGGTTTAGTTTTGCAAGCAAGTAGAATACAGAAATATTCAATACTTCTGCTCTTGAATGGTGGTGGAAGGAGTATTGTATCATTCTGTGTACATGTGCTAATGACAGACAAAACCAGGATCTTGAGCTGGCAAATTGCACTAAGATTTGAAGAATAAGGAAGACATTTTAAAAACAAAGATTTTTTTTGTTGTTGGCAAATATAAATTTTCAATCTGCCAACATAGATAGTGTCAATTTAGTTTTTACTACATTATATCCAGTGGCAGAAAACTGAACTAAAAAATCTGTCTTGTGTCTGATTTGATCCAGCTCCATGAGTTGCACAGCCATATTGATCAAAGGGAAAATGCAGAGAGAGGCTTAGGGCAAATTTACATTTCCCTGGTCATAGTCTGTGCCACAAAGAGGCAAGTTTGTGCAGCCCAAAAATTGTTCAATATTCACTGACTTTTCAAGACTGTAAAGTTGGGTTTACTCTGATTTTCAAAAGCACTGCAGATGTGTTAGAGCAGTTGGGAGTCAGCTAACCACAGCCAAGTACAGCACAGTTTTGTGCAAATGAGAAGGTTTGTGGAGATTCAAGGAGCTGCACACCCTTTGCCCTGTTCTGTGAGGAGGGATAAAGACTGTTATGGGGCCTCTGTGCATGCATAAATCCCTTGATGTGTCAGGAATTCCTCCTGTGGTTCCTACCATGACTTTTAGATAATGTACCCCTAGATCAGGCTTGAAATAATCAAACCTAAGCATCTTGAAAAAATGTGTTAGGTTTTGCTTAAGGATTCTTTATTAATTGCTGAGATATTTATTGTAGCTTAGAATAAGGCAGGAAGAATTTGAGTTCATTTTATAGCTTTACTACTCACTAGAGTGTGATGAAATTATCTCAGTATTGTGTTATTCTCAGAGTATGTTTCAGGTCTCTTTCCAACTGAGAAGCACTGAGCATGATAGCTGATGTTAGGGCTGCACATTTGGCTTGCAATTTAAAATAAAAATTGAAAAAAAATAAACCATGGAGACTAAGAGCTGAAATAGAAGGAAGGTGTTTTATAAGTTTAGACAGCCCCACACCTACTTTTCTCACTCTGGTACCAGTCTGATTTGACATAACCTAAACATGCATCCAATACTTTTCCTGGTACTTCAACAATGGATGGAGATGAGGGGAAGGAGGACATTGCAGTGCTGGCTAGAGCAGGGTGTCCAGCTGCTTCACAAAGTTCTAGAAGCTCATAAGACCTGTCACTTCATCCCCATGTCCTGTCCTCCTAAATAATGACTCTTTCCCCTACCTGAAACATGCTCAGGTTCTTATAAGAAATGCTTACTCCCAGCAAGGGAATGGGCTGTGACTCTTAGGCTGACATAAAACCTTAATGTAGAGATTGACCTAAAACTATTATTTAAATGTTCCCTTTGCTAGAAATGTGAAAATCTCATTCTGAAAAGAAGGTTGACAGTTTTCCACTCATTATAAATATTTGATCACTGGAATGTATTTTTAATTAGCTATCATGAACAAATATTTGACTCTTCAGCATTTATCATAAATGTCACTGAACCAGCAAATCACCTGCAAATTAATACCACAGCAGCCCTAATGGGGTAATGCAAGAATCAATTCTAGGTCCTACTCAAATTAACTTTTTTTTCTTAGTAACTGGAAAGAAGACCCATAAAATAACATTGAATAAAGGCTGCAGGGTAAAGGTTGGAGAAACACTAAATATTAAAAAGGAAGGTCACTGATATAAACCTTTGTGCAATCAAATAAAATCGGTTTCAGTATGACTAAATATGAAGATACAGATGTAAGAACAAGGAATAAAAGCTATGCTAAGACAACAGGAGAACTGCCTAGAGAAGACAGTAAATATGTAAATTTAAAATAATTTAGACCAGCCTGTAATTTAAAATACTGCTGGTAATCAGGGCAATTGGATGTCATCATCAGTCGTGGTTTGCAGGGAGATAGAGTCCTCTCATTATGGACAACACTGATGGAAACAGTGCATGGCAAAGATCTTCTAAGTGCAAGTACTCATCTGTGATCTAAGCAAAGGGCTTTGCTGTTATCCTAACCTGGATTCATTGCTAAGCCAGCCAAAGTCAATTAAAACAATCATGCAACTAGGATCAAGCAAAGCAAAACAGACTTGATACCTGCAGGTCTTATTCTACACATCTTGATATATTCAAATCTTGTTAATACTAGCAATGAGGAGGAAAGGGGAGAAATCACATCACATGTCAAGAAATATAAGCAGAAACAAACACTTCAAAAAGGTACACCTGCACATCTAAGAGGTTAATCCAGTCCCTTTTACTTCAAAATAAGAAATGCAATACTTAGAACTCTCAGCTATGGATCATGATCAAAATCTGAATTTCTCTAATGCCAGGATGTTGCATTTCTTGATACTATGAACAGTGAAGTAAGTGGAAAAAAAACCAACAAAAACAAACAAACCCAAAACATCAAAAGTCTGGTGCTCTTGTTCCTGGTTAGCATTAGTTCCACATGATTCAGAAGAGCTGCTGAGCTGATCCCAGAAGTCAGCACACCTATAGCTGGGTTTTGCCCCATCAAGTGACACATATTGGAGCATATAGCTATAAATATGTGCAAATTAGAGGGTCTGAAAGATGAAAGGGTCTAAAAGAAGAGGGTCAGAACACGCCATTCTGCTCCCTGAAGTGCCATATTCTTCCAGGGCAGTTCAGAGGTAAAGCACAACCAGCACACCGCCAGTTTCTGAAGAATCAGCTGGCTGCCTTGAACAATGGCACACAGAAGCCATTTGCTGGGCAGCGTTCCCCACCCCTGCATGTGTACAATACTCCCCTTGTCTCACTTTGCTCTGCCTCGCTCGCTCCCGCACTGCACGTGAGCTGCATGCCCGATGGAGAGTTCAGTGCTTTGCACACAGACACACACGTGCACAGCTGTATGACACAGAACACGAGCAGAGGCACAGACCTCTGTGCAACATCAGTGTCACAGGGAAAATGCCCTTCTTGGTAGCATGTAGCTGCTTCAGATCTCCTGTTCATTTGCTGTGTTTTGCCTCGGGAAAAAAGTCTGCTTGGACAGACCTGAGCTCTCCTGTTTAGCACAAGTAACCTGGAAACCATTTCCTTTCTCCCTATCCAGAAGTGACCTTTTCTACCCCTCATATGCTCCACAGCAAAATGGGAAAATAGATTTTGCTTGTTATTAACAAGAACAGATCAGAACAGTTGGGGCTGAAAGAGACCTCTGTTATGACCAGCCCCCTCAGCAAAGCACCCTGGCGCCTCCACAAATGGACAAATGTTTTGAGTCATTAATCATTTAATAGTCCAGTCTCTCACAACCTCTGAAGATCTAGTCCAGTGTCCCCTGCTCAGAGCACAGACAGCTGAAACAGGCTTCTCAGGGCCATGTCCTGTGTGGTCTTGAATTTCTCCAGAGGTTGAATCTCCTTCCTCTATAGGCAATGATTTCAGTGTTTGAGCACCTTCACGCAAATGTTTGTTCTTGTTCTGTCACTGAACACCACTAAAAAGAGTCTGCCTCCTTCTTTCCATCCTATCAGATATTTCATGGAAACACAGATCTGGGGCCTCCCCAGACAGCCTGCCCCCAGGCCCAGGAGCCCTATTTCATCTCAGCCCATGCTTCAGGCCCTGCTTGAGCTGTGTGAGATGTGGTGAGTCTGTCATTAGCTCACCACAGTTTTTCCTGTCACAGTCATACACCTGTGACAGAAGCACACAGGTGTATTTGTTGATACACCTGTGTACTGGTTTTCCAGCTGAACCTTAGACCTGATTCATCACCTTGAGCCTGACTGATAATCTGCACTTCATAACCTTTCATTTCTAAGTGGACTGCAGGCAAACACAAGTGACATTATAAAGCACTGGCAACAAAACATTACATTGGGCTGATTTTTGGGGGTATTGAGTGGAGGCGAGGGCAGGGAGAAAGACATGGGAAGATAGTTTTAAAGAAGAGAACCAAGCCCCATCAAAAGGCTGGAGTATCACACTACATCTTCTGCATCCCACTATGTGCCATTAGGATACTAGTTAAGAAACAGTATCACTTCTCCTTCAGAGCAGCACACAAAGCCAGGCTTCCTTCACTCAGTTTTTCTGATTCTGGAAGTACTGGGTAATTTATGCCAGCCGCCTAAATTCTCAGGACCATTGTTCTGAAAAAAGTGATGAACAATTACTACTGAATAGTAAATTTTGAAATACTTGTGATAGCTTTATTATACATGTCTCTCATGACATGTTCCATTTGAGGTCATGCCAATTTGTTTCACCTGTTTTTACACTGGAAACTGCACTTAGGTCACACCCTGAGGGCCCATGACACGTTCCAGAACAGCCATCTGTACTGTGACAGGACAAGGTTCCCTTCCTTACACTGACAGCTGAGTTCAGCCTAAATGCAGAGCAGCACATACTTCGATTGTGCTACTTCCTATTTACTCTCCTAAAGCCAGGACAAACTACCTACAGCTGTGAGGCTCCGCCAAACTCCTGTCAGGAGCACCTGAAGGATGCATTTGGAAATTCCATGTACAGAATAACTGAAAAATCTATCAGGCTACAGAGTTCTCTGGAGGCTTTTGAAACTGTAGATTTGCTAGAACATTCAGAGAATGGAAAGACAGAAAATTCTTTCATGTGGGATTTCTGAAAAGCTCAGTTTAATACTATGAGAAAGATAGCCCTGAAACCAGCAATGACCACATACACTAAACAATAACAGAGCTATGGCAACTTTTCTTTCAGTCTAAAACATGCTCATATTTGACCTGTATCAGCACACTGCAAATACACTGTTATTTCAGCTGTTTCTTTGAAGGGACAGGTGGACTTAAGCAGGACTAAATACAGTGGTACAAGGGACAGAAAGCATATGTATAACTATTACTCATCAAAGCCTTGGCGGGCCTTCCAGTAATACAATGACATCTGGTGTACATTGATTCCCTACAAAACATGTATCTAGACCTCTGGTTCAGCACCTAGAAAATGTCTCTGTTCTGCTTCTATAAAGCCTTCCAAGTAATAGAAAGCAATTTTGCAAAGTCATACAGATTTCCTTAAATCTAGAGAATCCTAGCCTACATCTATTTTCCCATTCGTGTTTTTGTACTAGTACAAAGATACTGAATTTGTCCTCTCTATCATGCAATCTCTTTCTTTAAGATCTAAAGTAATCATACATAGTGTCTTACAACAAAAAATAAATTTTCCACCTGCCAAAATTGAAAAATTGAGCAAAAATGAAATGTGACCTGGAATTTGAAAAGCACAATATATTATTTTAAATAAACTAAACAAAACCAATTTAGGCAAAACAACAACAAAAGAACCAGGGTGGATTATATGCTGTCTCTGATACCGTGAAAAGTAACATAATAGAGCTATTTAAGAATCACCTAAACAAGGGAGCTCATTTTTACACCTTTAAGTGACCTGGCAACTTTTTGTTTCAGTTGAGAAGTAAAGTTGGTACCCCGATGTCTAAATTGCATATAGGGACACTTGAATGTCCATTAGAGTAAAGCAATACTGAAATTGGGAAGTACAAAAATAAAAACTTTTTTCTGTGACTGAAGACCATTAAAGAGCCTTCTAATATTGTATTTCTCAGACTTTCCTCCATTTGTTAATGTGGTATCATATTTTGGCAGCCTTAGTGAAGTTAGTAGTGAGGCTGCCTACTCAGCAGATAAAAAAGGTTTTCTTTCTCCTTTATATCTTGAGGAAGTCATACCCTGATGTCTGTATTAAGAGAAATACATCTTTTACCACCTGCCCCATTGAGAGTTCATGTTCACAAACCATTTTCTGTGATAACCAGTTACCATCTACCACCTGACCCACAGTTCCCACCCTGTCCATTACTTCCATGGACAACTGGGCATGCCCATGATTGCCCCTTGCCAAGTAATTCCCAGCAGTAGGAAATCACATGGCAGCAACAGACTGGACTTGCTGTTCTGCATCTCGTTTGCCATCTCCTCTGGCTCCAGACCAAGTCACAGAACCTTTGCCTGGTTTTTACACTGGTAAATGAAATGGCCAGAGACTGTTCTCAGGACCCAATGCCAACTGGCTCTTCACAATTCAGTCTCCTTTCAACTGTGATGACAATACAGCTGAACTCCCCTACAGCTTCCTTTCAAACAAACAGGAACACATCCAAATTGTCAATCAGTAACCGGCTCTGACCCAGGCTAGACCCCAAATCATGCCCAAGCACTGAAGCAGTGGTAGCTGACCCAGGTCAAAACTATCTAAAGGACATGTTTGGAACTGCTTGTTCAGTGTGTGGGCCCTTCCTTAGCCTGATTTACTTTACATGTATAGTTTTTGACTGCTGGAAGTGATTCTGTAGCAAAAAACAACTTTGAAAAGAATGACCCAAGCAAAAAAAAAAAAGGTTTCAGATGCTTGAAACCCGAATGTTGTGACTGGTGTCCTTTCTGTAAAACATATTTTCTATGTGTTTGGAAGCTCAGGTTTTATTCTATGCTTCTGTTCTAGTTAGGTTTTTTTGGTTTTTTTTTTAAAGATAGTCATTACTTATTTTTTCCCCTTTAAAATACACCTTACTGCAAAGAAACTCTAATTTTACCTGGAGACTATATATAATATCAGTAAACCTGGAGACTATATATAATATCAGTAACTCTTTTGACAAGAGAGCTTGCAAATCTAAGGCTGCTGCTATCTACCACACAGATGAAGGAAAAAAAAACAAGATTCTGACACAAGGAAAGAACCCTCCCATCCCCACGCAATCAGAGTAGCTGCATTATGTTTACAGATTCAAAGGAACTGATCAGTCTTTATTTTGTGATGGCTAAATTAGTTTCTGTTTTAGACCTATTCCAGATATACTCTTTTTTACTACAGCTGCCACTCCTTCATTATTACTTCCTAATTAGCCATCAATCCTGCCACTTCTTTTACACACCCTTGTCCATTTTCAGACCATACAGTAGAAATTCACAAAGCAGCACACCAGCTTCACTGACTGAAAAATATCCCTTCCAGGCATCTTTATTCACAAAATCTCTTCACAGTAAGATATTTATGGAGCTTTATTCCTTTGAAATAATTCCATATTTATTACCAATGTTTTGGAATACATTATTATTGACCATCAGGCTGTTTATATTCAATTTTGAGTAACTCTCTTGAAGCAAATGGCTCATGTGAATTGCTGATGGCTGATAGATAATTAAAATCCAATTTTACAAAGTTTAAGCATCAGCTGCTTCTCAAATGCACTTCTTTTTTCCTGCTTATGGCATGACATTTTCAGAGAATTACTACAGCAGATTCTGTCACACAGACTAATTTCTTTCTCCATTATGATGCTTTTCTCATATTCAAAGAACCAAACCAAAGCAAACTCTGCTTATCCCAGTCCCTATGAAAATTCAGTGTGCTCTGAGCCAGTATGTCAGAATCACACCCTCACAGGTTATGAATAGCATCCCTGCTGAGTACTGTTTTTAAAGGAACAAAATACTTGGGCAAGACACCAAAGGTAACAGAATACCACACATGCAAGTCTGACTGGGGGTTATGCATCTGCTGGGATGTGGTGCTTAGAAATCACTGAGCTGTGCTTGGAGATAGAGGACTTTTTCTCTTTTTCCTGTACAAATCCAGGCAGACATTTGTTTCTCATCTCTTTTTGAAAAGTCATCTAATTATCCTGTTGTTCTCTTCATCAAAACCAGTTGCCTTTTTTTGAGACAACAAACCGAAATTCCTGATTACAGAAATCCTCTGCTTAAAGGTATTGTGGGTAAAAGTGTTGCTGGTAGACTTAGTATTGGATACTCCCAAAGACACAGGAAGGAACTGGTCTTGTGAGAGCCCAATTAAATCCTCCCCTGCTGCCATCTGGTGCCGGGAGCAAGTAAATTACTGTAACTCTCCAAAGAGTTCCACTTACTGC
Organism: Passer domesticus; assembly: GCF_036417665.1. NCBI lineage: Eukaryota > Metazoa > Chordata > Aves > Passeriformes > Passeridae > Passer > Passer domesticus. The sequence goes on from NC_087476.1 coordinate 53,563,720, forward strand.
ACTGAGCCTGTGAGGATGAGCAGCTACAGCAGTCTCTCATCTCACTCTGCTTAACCTTGCTCTCTCCATTACCAGCTGTTTGAAATGAGGCTCTAACTCTGAGCAAAAATGAAAATATGAGGTGCAATTATGATGTGCTTGGGAGACAGCATGATGGAGGAGACTTTCTCTTTCAAACCAGAACAATCAAATATCAATTTCCAGTGATTCATAAGCATGTAGCATGGGCAACAAACAGAAGCTAGAAATCCATGAACATTCACATAGTTTTGACCTCACTGGAATCACAGAGGTCTGTCAGGATAGCTCACATGCCTGGAGTGCAGCAATGAATTGATGAAAACTCTAAAGGTGAGGAAGAAGGGTTTGCCTCCACACAAAAGAGCAACTCAATTGCATTTGGTGTTGTCCTGTGGCAGGTGATGGACCAGCTATGGGCAACAATCAGAAGACAGAGGAGCACCCTCTGAAGTGTCTCCTCCTGATCATCTGATGCACAAGGGGAAATAGATGAAGCATTTTCAGACAACTAGCAGTCACATGATTTCTGCAATGGATTGAAGACAATTTTTTGCTACAGGTGATTAATAAGTCTGCTGTAGCAATTACTTTGATGGACCTCTTGCAAATCACTGGTCAGAGGTTTAATGGTCAGTGGTAGCACTGGCTGTGAGATGGTGAAGTTTAAGGTCCCGAGAGAAGGGATCAAGACAAGTACCAGGTGAGGAAATTCTGAAAGCTTCCAATTATGGAATGTTACTGTTGGACATGGCTGCCTTGCCTGTTGGAAGTGCTGCAAACCACCACTCTTCATGAGACTTGTTTCCAGTTTCTTGCAACCTCATTACATTTTTAAGTATTGCAGATTTTCCACACCAAGCGCCTGTCCTGGGATAAGTTACCAACACTCTTAATATTTTGGGAAATTTAAGCAAATTATTCAGCTCTTTTTAAGATGACAATACTCTTGTTTGCTCACAGTAAATTATTCTAGCAACTGTTCTCTTGAGACATCCCAATATGTCTGTGTTCAAGACCATTTTTGTGTTTATATACAATATATACCTCATACTTTCCTAACTCATCAAAAGGATGACATAACCTTTTAGAAATTTTCCATTCCTATATATTACCAGGTAATTACTCATTGGAGCTTACCAGTTTGAATTGCTGAAAATTCAGTATTTATAAATTACCTCACTCTCTCCCACTGCCAGCTATCAATCTGCACGTTTTCTCCAGCTGACAGATTATGTTCCAACTCCAGGGCCAGAAGGCAAAGCCAACGAGTCCTGGAATTGCTGTTCCATGAGGGTCTGGATAAAGCTAAAGCCAGACATTAGAACCAGAAACCTTCCTTCAGGTGCTCACAGAGATACAGTTGCTGTTTCCTAGCACAGAGAGTGATCCTCCACTGCTCTCAGTCCAGATGCAAAAATGACGAGATAAGGCTTGGAAACAAGGAAAGGAACAGAACAAACCAAGGAAGCTGACAGCTTTGCATGAGGGGGTGGAGGAACCAGGGGAAAAGTAAAAATTTCACAGCAAATAGAAGTTGTAGCTAAGAAATGGGGATAATATATTTGAAGCAGAATAAGAGCAAAATTAACTGGAAAATTCTTGAAATCTAGAGAGGAGACTGGACACTCATGAAGAGTTGGAAGGATGCAGGGAAGGAAGGAACAGTGGGAGAGAAGGACAAGACTAGGACTTAGGAATCAGAAGACAGCAAAACAACTACCATCAGACATAAAAGAAAAAGAGAAAAAGAGAAAAAGAAAGAAAATGAGAAAGTGAAAGAGAAAAAAGAAAAGAGAAATAAAAAAGAGAAAGAGAAAAGAGACACAGGACCAAGACTGAGTGAAAGAATCTGGAGAATGTGAGACTTTGTGAGTTATAGTAGAAAGACTTGAAATAATTGGTTGTGGCAGGAGAAGGGGCTTAAAGAAAGAAAGGGTTATAAGAAAGAAGAGATACTGGACTTCCATCCTAGAAAAGCGAGGCAAGCTGGTATTGGTGATCAAGGGGACTGGGACAGCATCTTATCAGGTCTTTTGCAATGTGGCTCTGTTGGTTTGAGGTGTTCTTTGGGGGTTTTTTGTTGACTTTTTTTTTTCCCCAGGGGTGGGGGGATTCGAATTTGTTTGGGGTTTTTTTATAGCAGCATTTTTAGTGAAATTTCCAGCTATCCTTCTGATGTCTATGCAGCATGAACACTCAGAGATGTATAAAGAGCTAATCTGTGCTTAAACAGGGCAGGCAAAGGTTGCAAGAGTAAGCAGAAAAGTGTAATTACATTCCTGTGGTCCCACAGCAGGTTAGTGTCAAAATAAGGAACAGAATTCAGATTCTTCCTCCCAGCTCCAGTGCCCAGTTCCCCATATCTAGTTGCCTTCTTCCATTTGCATGCAGTGTATGAGCCAGATTGACAAGACAGGCACCACTACAGCAAAACACAGACCCATGTAGAGAGGCATAGACTCCTCTGCCTGCAGTCTGAACTGGAAAGACAAAAGACATCTCTGGTTCAGTGCCATGGTTATCACAGGTTCTGTATCTGAACTAAAAGTCTATGCTTAGAAGAAGAAAATGGTGGCTTGACAACACCACCCTAAAGCAGCTGTAAGAACTGAGCTTCCCTGCATCTGCCCAGCTTGGAGCAGTAGCAGAGCCATCTATATCCATCCAGAGAGAACACATGTCCCTGAAAAACACTGTGCTTCTTGCCATTGCATATCTGCATTGCAATGAGGATTTGTAGAGCCCAGGGTCCAGCACAATTACCATGTTTTCTCCCTACTTCATTTGTCTCACAACAAACCACTAAACCTCAACTAATTGGGTGTTTGCTGCATAGCTACAGCAAACATATTAATCTTCAGTTCATGATAACAGAAAGGTCTACAAGCATTAGCTAGGCTTTACTTGTTGACAACAAATTAATGAAAGTTAATTAATTAATTAATCAATGAACTTGTTCATTAATATATTAATTTTTTAAATATCTGAAAAATTACATCTAGCTACTGTTGGTTTCTCATTCCTTCTAGGAAACAATTCCTCTACTTTATTTCCAGCTTCCCAAAAAGGATTACAGTTGATAGCAAACAATGTTAAAGAAGAAATCAGAATCAGTTGCTACAAATAAAACCAACACAGATTAAAAATCTTGTGTGTCTGTGTGGATATATGCAGGAATAACTTTCCATCAAATAGCTGCAGTTTGGGGGACTGAAAACAAAAATAACTGATAGAAAATGTATGCATTGTTGGAACACCTTCCAAATCCTGGATGCTTGCAAGCTTCTGTTGCCATCAACAACAATTTCTAACTTATTGTGGAATTTATCACAATCTGTTTTTTCCAAAAGCTCCAAATCAAGAAGGCAAACTGCAATTACATCTTCATATAAATGGACAAATACATTCACATGTCTATATTAATCCAAATGTTAACTGGAGAACTCCAGATTTGACTCTAAACCAACACATCTGCTAGCTTTTATCTTTTCTACATGTTTTCAGTCAAGTCTCCACGCTTTTTGAAACAACAGAGAATCCACAAAGAAAGAACTTTGGCTTATGTCCTGCCCTAGAGACTATCTACCAAAACATTATGCTTTCTTTCTTTCTTACATTTCCTCTTAAGTCATATTTTAATCCTCTGATATCTCACACTGTTCATTATTAAAGAACAAGAAATTTCACATGGCAGTTGTACATAAATAGATTTTAAGAATGGAAAGGTTTGGGTTTCTGCAGTACATCTGATGGCAAAAGCAGAGAAATCATAATTACATCTGCAAGCATTTTTACTATGCTGTGAAACAAATATGTTTCTTTGTCTTTAGAGATACGTTTCCATTAATTCTACGCACAATAAAGCAAAGATCACAACCCAGAAAAAAGGTCTTCCCCATACTTCAATTTAAGCTCAGTAGACCTCCCTTAAGCAGGAGGTTCCATTGGTTATAATGGCTGTATTGAAATGAGAAAGGGTTGTGAAATTAGAGGAAATAACTCAGAAACAAACAGAAAATTAACATTATGACTGCCTGACAATGACATTTAAAATGCATGAAACCTTCAATTGCCAGAGAAAAAGAAAAATTATTTGTCATGGAAAAATTCTAATTCAGACTGCTTTCAGTTGTTTTCATGTTTTTTGCATTAACATTTGAATAGCTTCTTTACAGATTCTAAATTTCAATTCTGTAAGATTTACTATACTTTACAAGCATGTTTCCATGGGTCCCCCAAGTCATAATATATTTGCAAAGTGCATAATAATTTGGCTTTGCTTCAAACTTGTTTTTCCTCTGACTTGCACCTCCTCCTCACCTATCCTCCAACTTCCCCATGCTGTGCTGAAAGTCCTGGCCTGAAAATCAGCATTCAGCTGCTGAAAGCAGCTCAGCAGCCTATTTGAAATACATAAATCCTGCTGATTATGATGACACACATAATGACTTTGCAAGACAGTTCTCCCTACTTCAGTACAAGGATGTATTTCTGACTCTTTGTCCACTCCACCCCTACTATGGTGTCAAGTCTTCATGTTTTCATTCTGGCTCCGCGCCCCCATTCTGTCCCACTGGGAAACATCCATCTGCTGCAGCTTCATGCAAACCATTATTGTGTAACAAGAGACCCTAAACATGACACCATCTCTTCTGGAGTCTCCAGCACCCTTTCATTGATACTGACAGCAAAAACAGAAAGGGCTGAACACTTAAGCCAAAGAAGGGAGTGGAGAGCAGTGTGGGAGCAACAGAATCATAGTTCCACATAGCAGGCCAGAGGGAAGAACCATGATAAGGAGAAAATGACTAGTGATGACAGGGATGAAGAAGTCCATTAACTGGCTTAATATCAAAGAACACAAACTATTAAATTGCCACCAAACATCACTGTAATCTGAAGATGCTTCAAAAAAGCGAGACAAACAAATGTTACATCAGTATAACCCATTAGAGAGAAGGAAGAACCAGAGATGAGAACCTAAAAGAAAGTAGAGTCTGAATGCACAAGAATAACAAAAACTTTGGAGTAAAGCCAATCTTAAAGACAAGTTATAAGGATAATTACAGAAAGATCATGCTCTTATCAAGAGGCTAGTCCAGGAAACCAAGCTCTATTTAATGGCAGTAGCCAGAGAGAAAACAGAAGGGGTAAGTTTCAAGGAGATGAGGGGAAACCAGACTGAGGCTCAGATTTTTTTCATGCCATTTTAAAATCAGGAGTTATCTGGGAAAGCAGCACACAGTGGAACAAACCACCTGTTTAACCTCTACTAACATGCTTGAAATTCAGCTCCTGTAAAGAAAACATTTTAATATTTTTAATACTACATCACATAAAGGACTCATTTGCAGTTCCTAAATATGCCCTATCATCATACAACTGAAAATTTCCTGCCTTTTTTGACAACTGAAATACATCTCTTCTGCTTCATACAAGATCAAAGAAGACACTGGTGTTCCTACTAGGGTATATTCCTAAAAGTGAAAATCAGGGGCATTCATTGAATTTTAAATCTTGAAGAGGAAACAGGAGAGTTGTTTTTAAAATCTCTTCTGAGAAGTCATTCTTAGTCAACAGTTTCTCCTTTTACTGCTGCTTTGTTATCTCTGTCAGCCTGGCTAATACTGCTGTAATGCAATTTTCTGCTTACTTAATGGCTCAGTATCTTGCATCTATATAATGGCAGCTGGAGTAATTTTGAAGATTAATTAGATACAATGAAAAATTATGCTTAGATTGAAAAGCCAGGTAGAGTCTCTCACTTCCCAGTACTCCAAAGAACATGACTGAACAAGATGGGGAGGTGGCTAGATCCCCAGTCTCCGTGTGCCTGCTAGTCCCCTGTAGTAGTTACCAAGGGAAGAACTACTGGTCTTTGTAAAAACCTGTGGGAAACATCAGCTTAAAATTAGATGCCTCTGGCACACTTAAGCACACTTCCTATATGAATATTTATGTAGGTACAACATATCAAAGCCTCTGTACTCTTGTTACCACTAATTTCACATTTCCCTTCTAGTAGAGAGAGAAAAAAGGGCACCACTTGTTTCCTGTTTTGCCTAGAAAACACCAAATATTTCAGTTTATTCTCAGCTTCACAATCATCAAGTTGTACTCTAGCACTCCTTGCAATTTTTAACTTTTGACTGCCATATTGTTTGCCCCCAAACCAAGTTGTAGAAGAAAAACAGTTCATCAGTAAGAATCTTAAATCTTCAAATAATTGGTGTAGAAATAAATAGCAATACTAACCTCTTTCATTTTTTCCAGTTCATTCTGTAGTGCTTGTTTGGCAATTTCAACTTCTATAAGCTGCTGTCTTAATTTTTCGTTTTCATCTTCTGTTATAGTACGTTTTTCCTCCACATTTTCTAACTCGTGATGAAGTCTCACTGATACATCTTTTGCAACCTAAATGAAATGGTATATCAAAAGAAGGGTTAAAAAAATTTACTGCTGCAGGGCTTAGTGCCTAAGCAACCATTTAGAAGTTAATTCTGGGTGCTTTGATGGAAGAGGTATGTAAGGAAACAGGCAGACAAGGACATCCACAGACAGAATTCTAAGTAATTCCAACATCTAAAAGCAGGGCCCATCTTCTCCAGGCCTTCCCTACCTGTGTCCACCTGTGACCACAAATGGACACATGTTTATTTTGACTCTGCTAGTTTCTCTCTCCTTGGTGGAAAATCAGTGAAAATATTTACTACTATTGGCTCATTTTAAGATTAAAATACAAAGAAACAACATTTTTACTGACATCATGTTCACACAAATTAAAATGAACACTAAGGTTTTTGGTTGTTTGGGGTTTTTTTTAATGCATTTTCACAGGAATAGAGTTAAAAGGCATATGACAAGATCTAATTCCTCCTCCTCAGGAAAAGTAATGAGAATCTTGCCCTGCAAGCCACTTGCACTATATTTTGTGAAACCGCCAGAAATTATAAAACATCAAAAATATTTAAATATACACTAATCACTGTGTTCACGGTCATCTAGACACACAGACACATAGTTTGAAAGCCTCATTTCTTGCTTTTTTTAGAACACTGGAAAGCATAATTAATCCAACTTAGCATTAGCTAGGGGAGTTCAGCAAGCTGTCCTTTACGGCTTTCACTCAAACCATCTTTATGTTAGTATGTCAGAAGTTCTTTGACATACTAAAACCCTAGAGAAAAAATAATAATGGTAAGCAAGCATCTAGAAAGATCCAATGTATCAGAAATCAGCAGCAGCTGGTGACTCAGCCTCCCTTGACAAGAAACCCAGTGTGTGTGAATTACAGATACAACACTGCAGTGTAGCACAAGATCACTCAATAACCTCCCCCACTGCACACGCACTCAAAACACATAATGCCCAACAGAAAGAGTGAGTGGAGGGGAATTTCAATTATAACCATAGTCCAAAGAGACTGCAGAATGAGCTGAGAAACACACCACAGGGCTTTAGCTTGATGTCTTTTCCTACACTTAGTATTAAACTGCTCATCTGATTGTCCAACCAAAGTAAATGGAAAATCATGGGGGATATTTAAAACAGCACCCTAATGGAACCCATAGTCTGTAGATACATTCTGGACAAAACAGATAAAATAGATACAGGCAGTAAACAAAACCAAATTGTAATATAATTACTGGTAGCTATTTTTTTTTTTTTACATAAAAATTGGTGGAATAGCTATTAATGCAGGGAAAAATACAGAGCATTCTAGATCACGTGGGAAATGGGACTCACTTATGCAAGATACATTTTAATCCAGGCATATGCAAGATACATTTTAAGATACATACAGCTATCCGCAAGACTGTATCTCTGAAGGATCAAGTTCCCTAGTATATTGCAAAATGAACAATGCCAATTTGGATAGTCTTTCTTCAGGAGAGGACTCGAAAATACTACAGAAACCCATATGAGTAACAATTATGGTTACCCAGCACCCAGAACTCTATTAGGCAGAAATTTGGCATTAGACATTCATCCCTACTCCAAAGCAGATCACATTCATGAACAGTGAGAACACTCTGTAAGAACACTGCTCCTTTCCAATGAGTCAGTCACACTGGGAAACACATGGGAGAAATGCTAATTAAAGCAAGCTCTTTGTCCAGCTAAACCCAAGGCCTTAGCTTCTGTCTCCTATATTGGCAGACAAGGACCACAGCAGAGGTGCCCTCAACAATTCTCTCCCCAGTCTGATGTGTATGACTTGCTAATAAGAGTAACACTGAGCCAACAAAGAAGCCAACTCTATAAACTGGAATCACAATTCACTTGGGATATGAAGACCCACCTTCAAATTCTGCCTGCAAATGTGTGTGTCTCAGCTGATCACCTAAGCATCATTCTGAGCATGCAAAACTTCTCTTGTTTCAAACAGAAATCCCCATGAGAAGAAGGTGATTTTGCTTCTGATCAGGAGACTCTATTTTGCCAAGAACCACATGGGCAGCTGTATTAATAGAACTGTCACAGCCATAACAGAAAACGTGGGTTTTGAATACGCACAGAAAAGGAATATCAAATAGAAATTTTAATAATAGTGACGACAAGCTTGAAAACTTTCAGAAAAGATGATCTAAATCAGGTCGGAGAATAACATACTCTCAATCCATCATACTTATCAGAAAGAAGTTAAAAAATAACCTTGTTCGTAATCATGTATTAAATTCACATTTTAAACTGCAGCTCACAGAGCTCATGAGCCATAGGTAACTAGAGTCCTAGGCAGACGTGTGGCCAATAAGCTCACATTTGCTATACAGAGGTCTGCACTTCCATGAGAAAAGGTCAGTTGACTGGGAGACCAGTCAACTGAAACATGTTTAGGTGTCCTGATTCAGCAGGAGTACTTCAATATCTAGTGAATGGAAGCAAAAATTAAACTTCCAACTGTATCAAGAAAGGTTTTTTTCTCTGTAATTGGACCAATCTAGAATGGAGATGATGGGTATTTTACCAATGACAATCTTTAAACAAGGACTGAAACATTTCCTTAGCAAGAGGCAGTGGTTCATTCAGATCTAATGGATGAAATGCAGTTGAGGACACATTGAAATTTGATTGGTTTTGTCTACAATTTCAGGTAGATGTGAAAAACCCTGGATTCATTGAATATGATAGCAGTTTTTTTACTGACAGAAACAAAGTAAGGATTTAGTGTTAATACTGCAAGTATTCAATCTGCTTACTCTGTAAAATCTTTCACCAAAGAGTAACAAAATCCCCTCAAAGTCAATGGGGATGTTTGGTGAGGTTGGTTTAATTCTGCAGTGGAAGGGTATGTTTTGCACTTATCATAAAGAGTTCAAAACCTTTAGCTTCTAATTTGCTTTTGAGTAATTCCTTGCACATTACAAATATGATAGCAAGAGCTACATACAGCAAGGACTTCTATTACCAAGAAGAGCTTGGCCATTGCTATTCCACAAGCTGTGCTGGGTGCACAGCGGAATGCATGGAAACACCTGAGTCATGAGGACCAAGAGCATGGCTGTGTCTCCATCTGAGACGCTCCCTTCCCTTTGACACCTGCTCATGTCTGTACCTTGAGGTCCTGCTCCATGCTGCGTATGAGCTCGTTGTCGATCTCGCCAGTCTGGGCATAGCGGAGCCTCTTGCGCTCAGCCTTGCGCAGCCGGTACTGAAGGATCCGGCAGTTCTTGTTGGCTCGCTCCAGTTCATGGCGCATTTCTTGAAGCTGACAAGCATCCTCCTCAAAGAAACTGTCCCTCATCTCGTCCATCTCTGTCCTCAGCTCATCTATTTCGTTCTGGCACGGGGACAAGAAGGGGACAGGGACGCAACAGGTGGGTCAAAAGCACAAATGTCAGCACGTATAGGGGAAGGCAGCCAAAATGGAGCTCCGCCCCGCAGGGAGGGCAGGTAAATACAATCCAGCTCATTATAAGCAACTCAACGAGGGAGGGAAGTGGCTCTGCCCGCACACCCCACAACAGAGCCATCTTGACGCTGCTCCAGTGCTCCTGCTGCAAGAGAAGGAGGCCAGGAAGGTCCTCCCGTCAGGAGGCAGCCCGGTCCCCGCCCGGCCCTGGTTCTCCCCCACCCCCGCCGCCGCCCCGGTCCCTCACCTTAAGGCTCTCGTTCTCCTCCCGCAGTTTCTCCATCTCTTCCTCCATCTCCTCCTGCAGGTGGGGGGTCAGGGCGACTTCGGGGCCGCAGCTCCTGCCGTTGCCTTCCGCCTCGCCCTGCCGCAGCCCCTCCGCCCCGGTCGCCGCCATGGCAGCGGGCGAAGAGGCGGAGGCGGCCGGGGGAGGCTCGGCCGGGGCGGCGGCCGCGGAGGCGGCGGAGGCAGCGCTGCCGCCGCTGCTGCTGTGGTTGCTGCCCTTGGTTTGCATCTGGGCGGCCGCCGCCAGCCCTTTCCTAAGGTGGAACTGGATGAGCTCACTTTGCAGGCATCCCTCCTTCCAGTACCCGCCGCCGCCCGCCGCCGCACCGCGGCCCTTCCCCGCGCCCGAGGAAGATGGAGGCGCCGGGGCCGCCTCCCCCGCGCCCTTCAGCGGGGACCGCCCCGCTTTCCCCCGCCACTGCTTGGGCGGCGGCGCCGCCGCCCCCTCCCGCTCGCCCCCGCCGCCCCCTGCAGGGGGCGCCTCCTCGGCGGCGCCGGGCGGCGGCAGCGGCTCCTCGGCGGCGGCGGCGGCGGCTCCTCTCCCGGCGGCGCTGGCCGGCGTTTCAGCACCGGCGCCGGGCTGGACAGCTCCCCTCCCCGGCTTCTCGGCGGCGCGGCCGCGGGCGGCTCGGGGGGTCTGGCCGGGCGGCGGCCGCGCCGAGGCGGCTTTAGCGGCGGCGGGCGCGGCTTTGGCGGCGTTGGGCGGCGGGCGCGGGGCGGCGTCGCGGGCCCGGGCCGGCGAGGATGCCCGCGGCTGCTTCCTGCCGCTGCTGCCCTCGGGATGCAGGCGCGGCTCGGCGGCCGCGCCCCCTGCAGGCGGCTGGCTCATGGCGGCGGCTATCTCGGGGACGCGTCCATCACCGGCGGTGTCCTCCGCCTCCTCCGCCGCCGCCGCCCCGAGAGCTGGGGGAGGAGAAGCGGAGAAGCGGTCGGGGTGGGGACGGGGAGGACGGGGAGATGGGCTTTCTGGCCAAGGCGGCGGCCAGCCTGCCCGCTCCCCGCCGGCCCCCAGCCCTGCCCCGCGCCCACCTGCGGGCAGAGCGGTGCCCCGGAGAGGCCGGGGAGAATCCGGCCGAGGCCGCAGCCCAGAGCCGAGCGGAGCGGCTCATGGAAGGGCCCGAAGGGCTCGGCTGAGGCTGAGACCTGTTCCCACTCCGCCTGCACCTAGGGGCGTGTCCCCTGCCCCGATGCCGAACTTCCCCCACCGGACTGCCACACCAGGGATGAATTTCCTCCCACACACAAACTTCCCTCTCCCTTGTCCTCACCACCAAGCCTGGGTTGCTAATGCACCTGTCTGCCTGCTGAAAGGCCTCGTCCCAGTGTCTGTCACAGCCCAGTGGGGGAAAGCTACTGTACAAAGGCTGCACACGTGGAAGCAACTACAGATTTCCCTTCAGCTTTGACAGCGACTCTTCCGGGGCAAGGTGACTCGGGAATCTAGGGTCATAAAGGGAAGGGGTTTTACAGTCAGCTTCTGAACACATATTTGCCCCAGTTTGTTATGCAGAGGTACTGTCAGGACTTAAGACCGATTCATTTTTGTTACCAGTTATGCATATCAATAGGTTATACAGGACTCAGACACAATCACTCCAGCAGATTTTCAAAACAGAGGAAGCAAGGAATACACCCTCACCCAGAACAAAATGTTATGTGGCATTCTCTGAAGGATGCTCACTTGGCAATTTGCCCCTATAATGACACAACCAGAGTTTTCATGACAACAAACGATTATGAAAAAGGGCTGTTAAAAGCCATATCATGCTGTTAATGTCCCCAGTATGTTCTGAAAATAATGGCTATGATCCATAAACTGTTTTCACACAGCCTTTATTCAACTCTCCTTAGGGAGAAAACATGGGCAACAGCAGAAATGACAGCATTCCTAACATGGCCTGCCCATTCCCTCCTAGAACACGGCTTAACCATTCCCTGCTAGAACAGGGAATAAAGAAAGAGGCACGACTGGGCAAAATCAATGTAGAGACTATACTGTGCTCTGACAATTGGTTTACTCCCTCGAACATACTAGACAATGAGGCTGTGTTTGCTCTGCTGTCACTGGCAGGAGGACATCATTTCCTCTCAGATGCACTGTCATTAATAACCTGATTTAAAGCAATATTCTGGAAATTAATGCTCAGAATGACACAATTTGGCAGACACTTCCCAAGCATTAATTAGTTTAAAAAAAAGCGTATAGAGCTATAAAATTTGTATGACAACACTTTATAAAAGATTTCCTTGCATTTCTATTAGCCATCACAAACAGAATTCCCACCCTACCATTGTTTGGAGCTATACAGGTATGAAAGACCCCTATGTTGTACCTGAATCTTTTAGGGAACTTTTACTGCAACTAAGACATCAGACTCAACCGCGACCTGCCAGAACACAACCCCTTACCCTGCATGCCCGAAAATCCAAGATCCGCTACTGCCTGGGGTTAAGTTGGCTAATCATATATATATATATGTAATTTTCTACATTTTTAACTGGCACAACGAAAGCCCCGTTTGAGACCAAGTCCAAAATCTCTGTCCTTACAAAACTCTACAGCTCGACCTTCTCTCCAGAGACAAACCCACGTGGCGCCGGGACGCGGCGTCTCCGCAGGTTTTCCTGTCGGGAACAGCTGTCCAGGCGGAATAAGGGGTAAATAAATGGAAGCAACAAAAGGGAGCAGTCCGGTGGCTCCACGGGCCAGCGCGGGACTCTCCCGTGCCCCGAACTTCGGGCGGGGCATCCCCCTGGCCCTTTCGTCCTACCGGCATCCGCCTCTGCCCCGCCGAGAATTCGCAAACGCGGCTTAAGATTTGGGAGTGCTTCTGCCTTTTGTCCTGGTTTAAAGGTGCGGACGCGATTTGTGAAGGTACTCCCCCCCATACCTGGCGGGTTTTTAACATCTTCACTAGGAATAATATTTCCTTTTTGGGGAGAAGGAAAAAAAAAAAAAAGTAGAAGGGAAAAAAAAAAAGGCTTGGATCTAAAGCATCTGCATTACTCACCACCACTTTGGCCGCTGCCCGGCTGGCGAAATGCATGCACGGAGAGCCGGGCACCGCACACGAGGTACCCGCCGCTGCCGGAGCCTCTCAGGAAAATGAAGCAATATTCATGAGCTGACCTCACCGGGCCTGGGAGACGGAAGGGGTGGGGGGGCGGGAGGGGGGAAGGGAAGAAAGCAGCGAAGGGAAGAGAAAGGAAAAGATTAAACGGCGAGAACCCCGCCCAGGCCTGAAGGCTGAATTACGTCCCTTCATCTATCTGCACATGGTGGAATAGGATTACAGCGCAAGTGGGGGAAGGAGCAGGCTGCAAGCAAGAGATGCGCCCGCTTTCGCTTCCCAATGCGATCGATGATGATCCATTATTTAGCGTCCCCGTCAGGGGAGCCTGCTCGGGCCGGGCAGGGGTGCCGGGCACCTTCTGTGCGGGCAGGGCTGCTGTGACAGAGCTTTCTTCCCTTTGTTCACCATCCTCGCCTGCGCCCCTTCGGCAAGAGCCCGCTGCCGCCGGAGGGGCAGGGACAAAGGCAGCCCCGTCTCTGGGCTGCTGGAGACCATTCCATGGCGTTATTTACGCGCCTCAACACGGGGACCAACGGGTCACTGACCCTTTATTTACTCGTGTCGCGGGCAAATGTGTTTTACCTCTCTGTTCTATCGTGAGGTGAATTTACCTTTGTTCTGAAGCACCTCAGGAGGCTCTTAGGACTTTGCGCTTGAAGTGTTTCCCAATTACAAACAAAGAAAAACAGGGAAAGGCTTGCTTTCCCTCCCCTCCCTCCGAGGAGGGACCCTCGCCATGTGATGGCTGTGTGTGGGAGTGTCCCGGACCCACCTGTGTCTGTCCGAACACCCAGCAAGAACAGCCTCAGGGGGAGCACCGCTCCTTTTGGGGTTCCTCTCTCTCCTGCTGCAGCAGCTGACAGGTTCGGGAGAGCTCCTGGGCTCTGCCTCAACCCCGGCAGCGCCTTCACGGCAGGAGGGGCGGCGGACACTTCCCTGCAGCCGTGGGGAGACTGGGTTTCCGCGCTGGAAACTCCTCCCGAAGGTTAATTAAGCGATGCTTTCGTGCCCCTTAGGTATACTAGCATATACATGCCTGCATACATCTATATATAAACTGTATGTACACATATACACTGGGCTTACATTTGTACGCTAATGTACGTGCATACACATGCGCTAGCACGCCTACAAAATATACAAACGCGCATGGGTTTGTACATTGCATGTAGATACATACTTATCTCTGAGGTTCTTGTGCGGTCCTTGGGCGACGGCAAGCTCAGGGGAGACAGGCTGCCCCCTTTCCAGCTCCCCCTCTCCTGACAGTCCTCTCCACCTCTCCTGATATGCCAAGCAGGACTCAGCTCATCTAAACCAGCATGTCTGGCGTGCAGAAAGGTACTCCCCCCATGCAGGTGCATGTCCTCCATACTCGAGCCCTGGGACTGCATGAACAGGATATATATAGATGTGATGAGTTGAGGGCAATCAGAAAATAGGAAATGGAACGTTGATGCTGAATAAGAAAATCACTGGGGCGATGAAAAGATACTTTTAAAATTATTAATATTTAATGATTTTTTAGGCATTTGAAACTCATAAAAAACAACTGCACTCATACTAAGTAAAGAGAATAATTGGATGAAAACATGAGAAATGAAAATAAAAAATATTTCTGGAGTAGGAGTTGAGAAAATTTCCTATGAAAGAAGCACTAGATAGATTCTGCTAGAACATCCTGATCTCAGTGAATATACAGAATAGAAGTATCAAGGACAGCATCACACAACATAACATTTCATTGACACAATATCATTCAGAAGGACAAGCACAACAGTCCCTACTTTTAAGCACTGGACATTATTTACCATCCTTTCTGCTCCCTGGGTGGGTGAGTTGCCTGGATGAACTTTTTACAAAAAGCAATTATGCAATGTGATGGCATCTCATACCACCTACAACAAGTTTGATCACACTCTTGGAAAGGTACAGATTCTTATTTTCTCATAGTAGTGTCCAAATGAAAACCAGGTCATCAGATTATCTTCACCTACATTGTCAGACCATATGTCTGATAGTAAAGATCAATCTTATGGTGGTAAAAATTGCCAATTTCTCAGTGTGGTTTTGTATGGTTGACTTAATTCTCAAAATTTCCGTTCTGTCTAAACATCAGTGCTGACAGAGTTATAAAAATTGACATGGGCACAAAAATATTCTACTCATATAATTTACTTTTCTGGGGGAAATGGATAAAATCAATACAAATTAAAGTATTCTTTTTCTAATACAAGATGTATTTTCCACTAGGAATTTTTTTCCCAGATCTCTCTGGGCATTTTCTATTACTAACAGATCATGATATAATAGATACAATAATGTATCTACCCTTGAGTAAGTGCAGTATGAAGAGACCCATATATACAAATTAATACAGTAAAAATTCCATTTATGAGCAGATCTTGTTGTAGAGTCTCTAAAAACCTGTGGATTGAAATAGTACAGAAAGAAAGGTCTTAACTTCACACAGAAAACAAGAGGATTTCAGCTGACTATTGTCATTCAGAAATGAAACACTGACACGGTGCAGAACAGTTGTACAAATACACTGGCTCAAATGTCAGGGAAAACAACAGAAATTGAATATCAGAAATTATTTAGTGAGAAGTAGAGAACAAACCAGAAAATACAATTAATGATCCTGCGTAATTCCATGGTGCAGAGCGATTTTGATTACCGAGAGCTGTTCTGGTTCCCCATCTCAAACCAGACATGGTAAAAAGGAGTAAGGTTCAGAGGAGGGTGGCCAGGGCCTGAAGTGTCTCTGCTCAAGGAATGATGAGGTATGAGAGGAGTCTTTAGACTGTAGACAGGGTGACTGAGGGCAAACGTGATGCAAGTCCCTAGGATCTTTAGTAAGGAAGATAAGCAAGTGTAAAAGGTTCACTGTCACTCACAGTATCTTCCCACACAAATGGTGAAGAGATGCAAACGTGAAGGAAAGAAACAAGCAGGTGATGCATTCCAAAAACCTAGAAAACAGTCCTTGCGGTTAAGCTATTCAACTCCCTGACACACAGAATGTTGTGAATATAAGGGTCTAGATGAGTTTAAAAAGTGATTGAAGAAAGCAACAGAAGAAAAGTTAGTTGAAGACAAAAGATGGTGAACATGCTCAAAATCCACCTTTTCTCTGCCTATTTTTTTGATCTGAGAGATGGTCTGGGAGAGAGCATGTGTTTGTGCATTCTCTTCCAACATCTACTATTGACCACAGCTGGACACCTATCAGTAAGATAAAAAACCTTTGATCTGGCTCTGTATGACAATTCTTATCCTGTTAGTATCATGCTAGCTTCACCCCCTTTCTCTTTTCCACCTTATTTTGTTTTCTTCATTTCTATTTCATTCTTCCTCCTTAGATTTATTTTTGTGCAGAGCATTAGCAACCTGCTGCACCCTGGTAGAGCATACCTATGACTTTTTCATTACATTTTTGCCTTTAATAGCTAGAATTGTTTTGACTCAAATTAGATTTGTGAATACCTTGTTTTCTAGTCCCCATTATTGCTTGCTCATGTAGACACATTTTTGTGTTCAGCCTACAACTGAATTAAGTTGTATGTAGTTAAGCAAGAGATGAAAGTAGAGGAAGAGAAAGGAGAGGAAGAATTTCTCCTCCAAGCAGAGTTTAGTTTAAGTCATATAAGTTTGTTTTCCTAAGTTAAGAAGAGAATCCCTTTACATAACACCCTAAAAGTGTGACCGAAGTATGACCTCCTAGCTTTCAGTAGAGAATACTTTAATAACAGATTTCAGAAGCGGCTTGGAGAGGATGCTTTTCCAGGAAAATGCCTGGGTTGCTCACAATTGCTGTACTTTCTGCACTTGCTTACTCACCTCCTCTGCCCTTTTGGGAATATGCTGGGTTATGCTTGTTCAGAAAGAGAAGCTTCTGGAGCATGCTGTGCTAATTCATGGTACTGGCACTGCCCCAGCTGGCAGAGGCTGCAGTTTATCTCCCTGCCCAGGAGGATGTGCTGGACACCCCAGGCCAAGGCCCGTTCTCTCTGTTCATACAATAAAAAAAAATTAAAAAAAAAGTTTGACACTTTAATTCTTTAATTCACCTATTTTCTAATACACTGAATAATCAACTCAAGTGGAAATTTGAGAATAAACAATGAATATATTACAACTTTTCTATTTTCTTATATACTTGTAAATGGATAAGCTTTTGAGAGGCTGCATAGCAAAATTGTACAGCACCAAACCATCACACTTCAAAAAGAAGAAACCTTGATGTTAGATAGAAATAATACTTGGCTGAAAAAACAAAGTTAAACCCCAAGTATTTTAAATTCATACAGCTCAGTAGGATGGAAATAACAGCACCAAATATTTTGTTAAAAGACACAGTTTGGCATACCTGTTTAGCCAGATCATTATGTAAAGTCATGGTGGTCTGATTGCCATTTCTCCCTCCTTTTTCCTCCTCCTTAACAGCTGCTTCTCAGCCAGAGACAGCTATAGCATGGCACACTGAGGCTGCACCTTCTGTTCATTAGCAGACCCTACCTACAAAGGGGACAGGATGCCCCACCAAAGGTACAGAAATGCCATCTGCACCCTCCCTGGCAAGTCATTCCCATGGGAAAAGTAGGTCATGTTGCCTTTTACTGTTTTTTTACTGTTATGTAAAGGAAGCAGCTTCAGCTACCATACCTGTAAGGGATCACCTGTATCCCAGTTCAGGAAGTCTGTATCTCATGCACTCTGTCAGACCTCTCTTGGTTTAACCCTTGCATTCAAACACCTCGCTGGATTCTCAGACTCACAAGATTGTGAGAAGGCACAAAAAAATTTAAATTGTAATGAAAATTAGAGGCATATCTTGTTCCAACAATGAGGAATTAAACTAGGTGAAATTAGGTCTCTTGCTTTTACTAACTAAATTATTTTAAAATAAAGGCTTTGTTTTAATTTTGCTATCCCACAATTCATTCAGCCTTTCCAAAGGCTTCAGGAAGTTTCAAATCCTGGGGGTTTTTTTTCTGTAGCAATCAATTGTACTTATTGTTCAGAGATAGTAGCAGAACTGAACATGCCCTGAAACAGGCCAGTTCTGCTCAACCATTTCTAATGATAAAAAAATTTCTATCAATCTCTCCTTGTCTCTTCTGGAATTTCTATACTTTATGTTACTAGAATGATTAAAAAATAGTATCAATTTTGAATTTAAAACACTGAAAAAGGTCTCTATATTGTCATGTTTGCTGCCATTCTACTTTCTCATACTCTTTTCAGAGGATAACATTACAGCAGACACTCATACATGCATATATCTGAATAGTCTATATATTGCATTAGTATCTAAACCTCATTGATTATTTAATGAGGCTAATGGTAGAGGAACAGTAGAGAAAATTTTATAGCTTAGACTCTGGGAATGAAAGCCAAAATATGGAATTCCTCTGGATTAATCAGTCTCATACCCTGTCTCATTGCATCTTGTATAGCATGCTCACTGGCTGCTGAAGGTAAACAATATTCCTTTGGACACTAACACAGTACCAGTATGTTCAAACAGCTTTTCCAGGAAGAGATTTCAAATATAAAGTATTTTTGTTGCAGATAATCAATTGCAGGTGGTCTCAGACATAAGAGATCTCAGACTGGTCTTGAAAGAAATTAATCATGAGCAGGCTGTGTTCTGGGGTCTGCCTGCTTCCTTCTCAAAGGGAGGCTGTGCCACAACCTGTGCATCACACTGAGAGGTGTCCCACAACCAGTATGAAGGTCTTACTGTCTATCTTAATCTTTAAAGTCCTCATTGTGACTTTTCTGAGCAGACTGCAGAGCTTCTTACCCCATGGTGTTCCACCCCAGCTTAAAGCAAGTGAAAACAGTGGTTCTAGCATCCCAGGGGGGTTGCAGACTCCTGCCTCTGTGACTAAAGAGAGTTTGGGAGAAGCAGGGCTATCCTAGTCTCACACATCTGGTGACCAACAGAACACAGTACTTTTCAGGGGTCTCCACAGTAGCTGATTTTTCTTCATTTATTTGTAGGAACTAGAATGCCCAATTCCCTTTGAATCCTAGGGGACTTAGGTCCTTAGCTTGGAAAGGCAGGGAAGATGTGAGGAAACAGGTGAACAAACAGTCTGCATTTTGTTAACTAAGAGGCTTGAGAGTGTTTTGTTTTTATTTATTCCTCATTTAATGTTAATTAAATTTTTATTTCCTCCCTGTTAATTTGTTATGCTTGTTTTGATAACTTATGGATGTGTGTAATTGTTTAGGCTGGGACTGTATCTTCCTACTCTGACTTCCAGGTGGCATCACATTACCATATACATAAGCTTCCAGATGAAAATTCCACCTAGATTTTCCAAGACCTGATGTTGGGTAATTAGTTTCTTTTCCACCTTGATACCTCCTGAATTATTCTCTGCCTTTTTGTCCTCTTCTTATGGATAATTTCTCTTTATTTTGTCTTTGGTTTTTCTGCTATTTTTTCACTATAACCTGCATTTTAGGATCAGTGGATTTTTGTACATACCCTTTCTAAGCTTAATGCAGTTTTCAGAGGTAACTTTTGGACTTGAAACATTTGAAAATGCTGTCAAATTTATCTCTGTTCCTTTTTTGTCCTAAACACCTGTGAGACCTCAACATAAGTAATCCTGAAAATAAGGGGGGGGGGGGGGGGGTTTCTATGTTTTACTGGATTTTGTGTATGATGACTGGACATTTTAGTTGCTAATTCACACTTGCAAATCCATAAAAAATCACTGTATTTAGGCAAATGCTTATTAATAAATCAACAGTGAATGAGATCCTTTGTTCAACAATTTGCTGGGCTTTTTATCAGGCCTGTTATGCTGTAATCTACATCCTGGATCATATCCAAGCTTCTTACATAATGCCCTAGTACTTTTAGAGAAATTAGAGGACTCTGGCACACATCAAAACAACAAAATCAGGATATCAGGCTTTCCAGCTGGTGCATGTGCACAGAAAAATCTCTGTAGGTGTATTGAGAAGTACACATAGCAGTTCTGTTGCAAGGCTTTTGTCTCAGGGACGGAATTTTGATTCTGATTTAAAGAGCAAGCGAGGAAATTATCTTCTCCAAATCTGCTGCCGGGTGTGCGCTGATATTGCTTTAGAAGGTTTTAAATGGCAGACGGTGGATGGGTTGGCTGTACCTAGAAGAGCTCCCGTGCTCGCTGCGGGCTGCGGGGGAGCCGCTCGCTGCGCGAGGGAGGCCGCAGGCCCCGTTTCTATGGCGACCTCACCTGCCGTCACCCCAGCGAGCAGCCCCTCTTCCATTCCGGGGAATGGTGCAGGGGAGGGAGAGGAGCGGGAGGCAAGGATGGAGTATTTCCAAGGAGGAGCCTGAGAAATCAGTATTGGTGTGTTGTAGTGTCAGAGCGTCACGGAATGGACAGAGGCAATTCCTGCGGGGCAAG
Organism: Passer domesticus; assembly: GCF_036417665.1. NCBI lineage: Eukaryota > Metazoa > Chordata > Aves > Passeriformes > Passeridae > Passer > Passer domesticus. The sequence continues at coordinate 53,584,371 of NC_087476.1, forward strand.
TTCCAGGGGCATGCTGGGCTCCTCCACCCTGACCCCCTCCTGCACTCCTTGCATCTCACAGAAAGCACGGCAGAGACATGACGGTGATGGCCTGACCTTGTTTAGAGTCCCTGTAGAGAAATGTTTTTCGGCACAACACATCTACCTTGGTGTAATTCTATTACGGCCAAAATACCAATCAAGCTTTGTGGAGTAAGGACAATCCCAGCGACACTGCAGTCCTGCAAAAAGGCTCTGGGTCACATTGCCATAGCAATATGTAAACTCTGGAGAGCTGATGCTGCTGCCCACAGAGAATCAGGATGTTGCAGGACAGATCTGAGATAATCCTTTATTGATCTGAGGTGCACAAGACCATAATTGAAGCATAAATTGATCCTTAAGCTTAAGGTAATGCCTTTGTGTTGAAAAGGGTGCTGCAGAATGAGTCTTTCTGCTCCCCCTGTTCTGAGTGTGAATGTGAAGCTAACTTGGTATCTGTCCCAACAAAGTCAGCAATAAATCCAAGTGTTTCTGTCTGGCCAAGTTAATCAGTTATTAATGAGATATATGTACAGGAGAGGATGCCCTCCAGGTTTCATTCATTATTGAGGAAGGAAGTCCAAAGAAGGCACATAAACTCATCTTGCCATAGTTGCTCAAAAGAGCTCTGATCCACTCTTTTCAAACCCACCTGCTTTTCCCACAATTCAAATTGTCTTGTAATTGTAGAAGAAGCATGTGTAGAAAGCAAAAATCTTTGTTATACAGAGATATTAATTTAAATCTTCTGGGTCTAAATCTTGGCTCCATTAAGATCAATAGCTAACATCACACTCTTGTCAAAATGACCATCCCTAATATTAGGATTTCTTGGACATTTGGTCATTGTCTCCTCTAAGCTGGCACAGGATTCTTCATACTGATTTGAGTACTGACAGATTTAATTTAGAAGCTTTACTAAGCCAACTGCTATAAAGTAAACATGTATTTTCAAATCACTGATTTTTTTCTGCCATGACTAGAAAAAAAACAATGTTCTGTTCACTTGAAATACTTCCTATAACCTGAGAACTTCTGTGAATAATAATAATGAATTGTAGTAATGGATTTTATTAAAACATCGTCTTTGCATTTACAAAATTTTTGTATTTCTTAAAAATATAACAAAAATAAAAATAATTTAATGCAGCAAAGTAAATGTTCCTAGTTTTATAAGGAAGTTTTCCCTTCAAAATGAAATACGTAGTTACTGGAAAGGAAGGCTCTCTCTTCTGAGCTGGAGCTGCTGATGCTCAGGCACAGAACCAGGCAGTGAATCCCATCTTCTTTTTTGATGCTGGCCACGTGCCTTATGACTTCCAGTTACAGTCCTCCAAAGTCATGATAATATTTTCTTCCATGTCTTCCTCACCTACCCTTCAGATCTAGTTCTGGAATGAGACATGAGTAACAGACTAACTCAGAGAAGTCCTTTTTTTCAAAGATGACTGGGTTAATTTCTTTTAAGGAAAAAAATCCTAAAATGTTTTTACCCACTTTTCATTTGCATGCACTTTCCATTAATCCATCCTAATTTTAAAGATGCTTAACTGAGTTGAAGCAAAAATTCAGTTTTCACTTTGTTTACCATACTTTTAGTAGCTTGAATACCAGAAACTCTAGTTCTGTAGGTTTCTCTACCATTGAAGCCCACAAAAAGACGCATGAGAAAACTCTCCTTGAGCCCTCTTTAAAGAATAAATGTCTTCTTCAGTGACTGTTGTGGTGGCACTCTCATTGTAGGATGTTCTGTGAGCCATTGGGAGTCCATGTGCGTCTTGTAATTACTATCAGAGCCTGGGCAAAGGGTTGAACTATTTCTTCAAGCAGTTTTAAAGTGTAACTCAAGCCCATGTGCTGTCATCAACTACCCTTTCAAATGGCCTGATTCAAGCCCTTGAGGTAATGGTGCCCTGCACCACTGGTGTGGAATGAGCACGACACAGAGTTATTTCCCTGGCTGCCTGGTGAGCACATTAGTGCATGGGCACTGCCCCTGACCAAGGAGCTCTGGAAACAGCATAGATCAAAACCTCTCTGGGGCAAGAGCAGCTGCTAATCCACTTCCCAGACAGTAACATTTGAGATTCTCCCATTCAATATTTCTGCAAATTATGCAAGGCTCACCATTTCTGGACAGGGACCTGTTTGTGTCTGTAACTATATCCACCCTGAGACATGGATTCATCACTTGGTCACCACCCTGAGACATGGATTCACCACTTGGTTAGTGTTTGAACTGTGTCATAAGGACATTATACACATGAGGGTCATTGGGATCAGAGGAACTGTTTCTTACAGGAAAGACAGAAGCCACAATAGCTCTAAAGCCTTTCCTCTGAGCCAAAGCCCTTTTTTGTACATTACCACATTACCTGGTAGCACAAGTTTCATCTGGGCCAAAACCAAGCTAACTTTGTGCAAGTACAGCATGTGATGTTTATGCCAGTTTAAGGAATTATCCTGACTGCAGCAAAGAGTTGATACCTGGTTCTGTATAAAAACTGCTGGGCAAAGAGGTTTTTTTGCCAAAGCATTTGGAAAGCATTATTGCTATTAAGCATTTGTTTAAAATCCTTCTGTAGCACATTGCCACAATGTCTGGCACAAGTAGCCCTAAAAGTAGATGTACCCTCTCTTTGCATCAGTCCTTTGAGATGGAGACAGCTGACTGGGAGAGAAATATAGGTTTTTTACTTCAGTGGTATGATTTGGTGTATGTGCATACTTGCCAGCATAAAAAAAAAACATGTTCTAGTCCAGTCTTCTGATTCTATATAATTTTTATTTCAGTTACATGTGAAAGTGATGGGAGATTGAAAAGTTATATAGCATCATCTAGTGTTCATATACAAATTTACAGGAGCCTGCAGTTTCATCACCCTCAATTATTCAGATTAACTGGCACCAGTGTTGACTCCAAACGAAAATGTGAGATAAATTCCTTACTTCCAGCTATTGGCCTGTGGACTCTAAGGAAGGAAAAAAAAAAAAAAAGAAAAATAAAAAGAGCTGTGCTATACCCATACTGTTAGCATTCACAGGAGTGGGACAAGAATATAAAGTATAATTTCTTGCAAGGGTTTTTAACAGATAAGGCTAAGCCAAAGAATTTTGGCGTGTGATTTTAATATAAGGATGGTAGAAACCCAGGAGCAGATCCTGCTGTACCCACTCTGACTTGACAAAATAAACTAGAATGTTTTATTTTTTAAACACTTGTTCAAAAAAAAATAATCAGAACAGGAATCCAAATATTCTGTCTCCAAGGCTAAGCATTTTAAATTAAATAACCTTGAAGGAAAAGCAATAGAAATCGAGGAGGACATCACAGAGTATAGAAAGCTGCCTTCTATAAAGCATGTCTGCTTATGTTCACTTTTCTGGAGGGGGGTTGTCTTCTCCTTCTTAAAAGTTTAAGATTTCAAAATTTTAAGATTTTTCTTAACTGTGTACTGCTGTTTTATGTGTAGAATAGCTAGCAGAGAGGTCTGTGCTAATGCAAAAAAAAAAAAAAAAAGAAAAGGAAAAAAAGTACTGATGCCTCAGGTTTTAGCTTTTATATTTTTCAGATTATGTGCTGCTTTATTGTGTAGTTCTGAGCTTCATATTAGGGTATAGTAGGCTCTCTTCACAGAGTTGGTAGACAACAATTCCTTCTCTAGCTGGGGTATGGGACAAATTATCCAAATCTCAGGCCCAAGAGCATAAACAACAGCAGAATGAAGAGAGAAAAACAAGAAGGATGGGACTTCATGGGCTAAAGCTATAACTGCTTTAGCAATACGCTAAATGGACCAGAACTTATAAAAGTGTGAGAACCCCCCATGACCGGTTGTCCATTTTGTGACCATTTTGGGTTCATCTTGGGTGTAGCTCTGGCTGGGCTCTTGTGCTGCCCAACGTGTATCCATTGAGGCCTTTTAATAAATATCTACTTAATTCTTTAGCTCCATCTAGCCTCTGTTCTAGGTCAGTCTTCACAAGGCACAATTACCCCGGCCTTTCATTTAAATCTAGGCTACAGTGTAAGACTTTCTTGTATCTGTGTCAATGACACTCCTAAGCATCTCCAATAGGTCTCATCACTCTGGAAAAGGCAACCTCTGTTTCTAGGGAGCACAGCAGCTCCCTTCACCACCCAAACAGCAGAAAATATGCAGGTCACATCTCCCCAGGCTCTTCTGCAGGATGGTTTCCCATGGTCTGCCATCCCCTGTAAGTAAGCATCATATTGTGGCTCCCTGCAAAGACCACAGAGCATGGCCAAGTGCTGCTGCAGGCAGGGAGGAGACAGAGACAGGTTATACTGGAAAATAATGTAGGAGCAGGACAGCCAGCTGAGGCTGACGGAGACAATCCTTACCACCAAAAAACCTATAATTTTCTTCTTGACGAGAATTAAATGGGACAATTAAGTATGACTCAATATGAGTAAGGTCATGTGACACACTTATTTGAGGAAATGGCACTTCAGAACAGGCCAGGAATATTTGGGAAGCTGGACAATTTTCTAGTGAAATCAGGGAGTTCTCAGAGGTTCTTGTTTGATAGGAACATCTGGGGGTTAAATGAATTTCTTTCAAACATATTTAAAACTAAACATGTGTTTCACTTGCAGCCTTTTGAAAATCCAAGGCATAATATTTTGATGATTTGAGACAAGGGACTAGAAATTCCTGTCCCACAATAGCTGCCCAGATGTGTGCCTTGGGATTTTTTTTTTATGGTCCCAAATTCAGTGGCCTTTGTGGATCTTAGTCATATTTATGTTTGCTGTATATCAGCAAGTGGCTGTTAGATACAGGAAATGAATTTCACATGAGTCTTTATGCAGTGGCTACTTGCTTTATAGAATAGGTATTGATATGTATGAAATCATGCCATGTGAGAAATCTCAGAAGCAGAGTTCTCAGGGGCACCCAAACACTGGAAGTTTGGGTTGTGCTCTAAAAAGAAATAAAAGTTATGGGAAAGAAAAGCATGAAAAACTGGGCAGTGGAAATATTTATCAGGTTTTCCAGAAAAAAGTATTCTGTTTGAAAAAATGTTTGTTTTCTGACATCTCTCAATTTGGTGACGTGACATCTCTCCATATATTATCATTAGGTCTCATTTCAATGTTCGCTTTTTTGTGCAAGCATCTGTGAAAACCCAGTCATTTCTGTCTTTTAACACTTATCCATGCACACGTTTGCTCCTTACACACCTTTTTTGGGTTTATAGTACCTTAATTATGCTTCAAAAATGACTGATTTGGTTTAGGAATAATATGTTGAATATACATTTTAGTTAAAGCAAACAGTTTTGGAATTTGTTTTTCGTGAGTTATTCAGACTTCTCTAAATGAGACTGAAATCTGTTTTTCTTGAAAATCACCCTTATTTCCTCTCTCATTGCAAATGAACAAAAGAACCAAAATAATGTGTTATATACCAACACAGAATACCAATTAGAAACAACAAGAGTGTTATTCTTTCCCATGTCAGAAGCAAAATTAGACAATAAATGTGAGACTAATTTATACCTCATGTTTTATTTTACAACATTTCTTTCCAGTTGTCTTGTACGAAAATTTATTTTTCCTGCTTACACAGTGAAGATTATTTATTTGAGAAATTTTTACGTTAGCTGTCCTTTCCTTTCTTGCAAGAACGCTTCTCCCCTCCTCCCCCCTGCCTTTTATTTTTCAGTCTAAGGAAAATGGCTGCAGATGGAAAAAGATGGTTGACAGTCTCCTTAAAATTTTCTCTGCAGTCTCTGAGTTTTGAGAGCTGATTTTAATTCTTGAAATAATTGTTTACTCCTTCCAAATGGCAAAAAAAAAAAAGCTGTTTTGGTCCAAGTTTCTAATTGATGCAGTCATTTTGCATATTTCACATCAATAAATCTGGGCACTAGCATCTAGCCACAGATTTACTGCTTTGGATACTTGTGTCTTTCTTTTAATGAATCTTTTTCATTATGTTGATTTTTTCTGATTAGTTATTCTCATTTTCACCTAACTAAAATGTTATACTAAAATTATAAGTGAAGATTCAGTTTATTTATCTTATAAATTAATGCATAATTAATGACAGATTGAAAAATAAACCCCACTCACAATGTGATTCTAGTAATTTTTGCTGCCGTTTTTTCTTTCCCTGGTGATATACAAATAAACAGCCAAAAGATTTTCTTGCCTTCATAAGCAATCTTAGGGCTGTATTTTACAACAATTTCTAAGAAAAAATAGACATATTATATTAAAAATTTACTATCATCTTCCTCGATTAAACAGGTGTTTACAACTCAGATGCTGTCAGGAATGTATCTATTTTGGTTATATCAACTTTTAAGTACATGTTTCAGTGAGTGGATCTTTGGTGTAGTCTGACTCAATGGAATGAATTCCATCACACTGTGAAAATAAGGCTGAAGTATTTTATAGTAGGTGTTGAAAAGGTGATGCTGAAGACCACGCTGTAGGTGCTAAATTCTACAGATAGCTGACTCTATGATCAGCTTCACCTTCAAGCTAAGGATAAAAAAAACCAGTGAAGATTATGGTACAATCTGAACTGACCTCTAAGCTAAATATACCTCCATAATACCATTATAAAAATGAAAATTATAGGTTAATTACACTTTTCATGGTTTGGGTCTGATAAATATTTTTTTTATTGGCTGGTTTCTTTCATATGTATATATATATATAAGTATATAAATGCACATCTTAACATTGGTCCTGCAAACAAGTCTATTCAGGAAATTTGAGCATGGTCTTGACTCCTCTGGAGCACTGTGATCTGGGAAGTACACCTAGGACACCACCAGGTACTCATTACGCATCTTGTGTGTAGCTTGCTCCTCAATCCATATTTTTACCTTGGTGGTAATTAATCTTCTTTTACTACTATGAACTGGAGCTCTGGAAATGTTGGATTTACACTTGCCTTTGTAGCCATTTGTCCAGCCAGACTCCCAGCCAGCCAGCCTCATGGAAAGAATACTGCTTTGTCTGGGGAAGAAAAACTGCATTTGGTAAGATCCCACCACAGATATGAATCTGGCATTTCTCTGTGTGCTGATTAATTACAATTTATAGTCTGAATTGTCAGGATCTTCAGTGTAGGTTACTCTTTTTGGTGAGGCAAGATCAGCTGGGAATGCAGGAAGGCTTTTGCAGAGGGGAGAATGGGATTAATAGACAACATGGGAATGATGTTTTCCTAAGAAGGAGAAATGTTAGCTTCAAGGATGTAGAAAAGAGCCAGGATATGATGATGCAGCACCTCCTGCTAGATCCACAACACACACAGTATAATTTCCCCTCAGATGCTCCTACCACAGCGTGTCTTACTGCATTAGTGGTTGGGTCCTCTCATGTGACCACAGGGTTTGGCTGTTGACCTTTACTCACAGAAACACCAGTAGCAATTTATAAACCCTTTTATAGCCCTGTTTGCTGGAGGATACTGAAGCCAGAGAGATCCTCCCTACCAAATACTAAAGGCCTGTCACAAAAAAAATAGAAAGCCTATTCAAGACAATAGCTGTGGACAATAACAACAGAGATTAGTAAAAAACCTAAATATATCCACTGCTTTTAGCTTATTCAGTGAATTACATGAAGAATACTTTTAGCTACAGTGTAGTCATTTTTCCCTGAAACAGATCACAGACAAGGGGCACCCACAATTTCTGGTGCAAGAGTCAGGGCATGAAACAAGGTGCCGTATGATAGGGAGGCTCATAGCAATATCCCATACAAATGAAAAGTCATTATGCTTCCTCTTAGGACTGTTACCTTAAAGTGAAGTGGGTGAACCCTTCCTTTCAGTGCTATTTTATGTGGCTGAAGGGTAATGATATACCCACTTTGCCTAAAGGTTTCTCACCTGCAAAACTCTGTGTCAGTTCTGAATTAATTCCACCGGGAGTACTGACGTCCCTTCCTTACTGCCTTTCCAGCTCCTTCCTCAGTTTATCCAACTAAGGAACCTTATGTTTTGAGAGTTTGGGGGCTTAGGGCTGCCATTTCTTCTTATGGTCACCTCAACTAATCTAGTTGATGCTTATTAGCTTTTCTGCAGTTATCTTGAAGCAAAATCTGTAGCTCACTTGAAAACTGCAGCATTCTCTCTTGAAACTTGATAATTATGTATCAGACCTGAAATTACCACCAATCATATCCTACAGTCTTTTCCAGCATGTGATTCTGCTGCAATGTCTCCGGGAACACATCCTTACTTAGTAACTGGGAGGATACTTGCTAACTAGGGTACTAGTGGTGAATAATGGTGTTGGCATTTCTAATAGTCTTCCTTAATCTCCCCCTTGCTTAAAATGCTGGCATCCCTGGAGGGGTGCTATGGCTCAACACCCAACACTACTCAAGTCCAATTGAGATCACATGCACCCTCCCCTCTCCCCTCTCAGGTCAGCCAAACCAACTGGACTGGATTCCAAACTGGAAACACCAACTCAGATATTTCTCAAAGGAAAACTGTTGTCCTTAAAGTCTTACAGAAACTTGTTTGCACACACAGACAAGTGCAAAGGTGAAGTAAGGTCTATAAACTGAATTATAATATATTTCGGGAAGAATTTTTTGTTATATTAATAAAAATTATTGTTGACGCTTTAAAGATTAACTGGGTTATTGAAGTCCTTCTATTACCATAATAAGGTGAGAGGCTGAAATTTCTAAAAGCGAAGGGACTCAACACTCTGTCTAAATAGATGTGTTCTTGTTCATTATTTCCCATTTAGTATGTAACACAATTTTTTTTTTCTACCAAATAGCTCAAAAATTTATATAAGGCAAGCATTATGCCATTAATTTATCTCAATTCTATACTATAAGTCTTTTGAGAAAGTGTGGTTTTGCATTTATACTAGTGATTAATATTTTCACGCCTGCCCAGGTTAGTATTAGTAGGGTTTTCCTTTCTAAATGGCAGAGCAGGAGAACAGTTTTTCATGCACAGTAAAGTTCCACACAAACATGGAACCAGTAGTTCACTCCCAGGTGATCTGCCATGAGGATGTATGTATATGGTATCTCTACAAAAAAAAAGTGAAGGTGTTTATTCACCTCTCTTTATCTTACTTACCTTAAGCAAAATCACTCATGTAATACAAATGTCTGGTATCTTTCATTAGAAAAATCCAAACTCTCCCCTTTGACTAAAGAAAAACAGAAGGAGTTTAACTTCCAAATTTGGACACTTTTTTCAGTGATGGTAAAAAAAAAAAGTCAACCACTCTTACTTACTCCTTCAGGTTCCTAAATAGGTTGCCTCCATGTATCTTGGGCCTTAGCTGATGCCTTTCATCGTATTTCCTTTTTAGGTGAGCCTCACTGCCCATTGCCTCATTTAGAGTCTAGTGTGTGAGTGTATCTATTTCTATATCATCTATATCATCTATATCATCTATATCTATCTATCTATGTCTATATCTATCTATCTATCTATCTAGATATTTGAAATCAACACAGTTCTTGGCATTTGTCCTCAGGATTATTTAATAGAATGCCCTATTTCAAGAAAAAAAAAAGTACCTTTCAAAACATTTCTGAAATTATTATTGCAGAATATAGATCGGAAATTATTACAGAAAAGTAGTAGAAAGAATATCGATTTTATTTAACCTAAAATATTTTTTCTATGTCTAAAGATAAACTTGTAATTTCTACTCCCTTTACAGTCAGTCAAGAAAAATACATGTCTCAGTGGTGTGCTTAAAATGAGTTACATTCTGGATATGCCTGGTTCTCTGATTTGGTTATCAAGGGGATCTACATAGCTAGGTTAATATTAAAATGCCCACATTTCAGTTAGGTAAATGCCATCCATAGAAGTTAATGAAAGAACAACTTGATTTTTCAGAACTTCTTCAAGGCAGCATGATCAGATCTGTGTTAATTTCTGTATTTGAAAATCATTTGGGTTTCTCTCTCAGTCACCTGGGGACAAGCAGACAAAAAAAAATAAGTGATCATTGAAAAATTCTGCTATTTAATAGAAAGTCTTAATAAATAAATGGAAAAATTTTGAATTTTGAAAGTGATACATTTCTTTTGAATTTACTATCAGAAGTTTGCAGCCAGTTTTGACTTGCTCCCACCCATGGTTAAAGGTACTTTAGGCACACAAAGCCCAACCGAAACTCACAGAATTACTTCAAAGAAAAGCAGCATTTGGAATTTTTCTCATTCAAATAAAAGAATAGAGAGATAACAAACCACATGTTTGTTTGCTGAGTGTTCTTTTGCAACATTGCTTATCTGAGAAAAAGCAGCTGAAGATTATAAAGTCCTAGAGTTCCTGGCAGTAGGTGAGATGAAGGCAGCTGGACAGTTTCACTTTTGTTGAAGTATAACTCAGACACCAATTTTATCACTGGAGGCATGGCCTTTGTGTTCCCTTTAGAGTCTTCTGGATCATGGGGTATTAATACCTTAGAACTTTATAATGATTACCATTTCTACACAAGACAAACCAGTACTAAAAGTACAGCTCACCAGGTGCTACGTGGCCTGAAGGCTGGTCTGGCTACTTCCAACACTCTTATGACCTCAAGGCTGCAGGGAGTTGTCCCAAGGCCAAAAGACAAAGCTGACAATGGCAGCGCCAGCAGCATGTCGCTGCTGCTCTTTTGTCAGTGCCTGGAGTCCTCCTCAGTATGCCTCACCCATAGCCTGTGCGTGTGTTGAGGTGAGATTTCTGCCACTGCTGTCCCTTCTGTACCCAAAGGAATTGGGCTGGGAAAGGGAAGCTGACAGCTCGTAAGAAACACGGACACAGAATGTTTTATAGTGCAACTGTCCTATCAGTGTTGTAGCACCTCAACCTTTTGCAAATGTGTACATGTGTCATATAGACAGCATGGATTTGAACATTTTCTGATTAGATTGATTCCTCTCAAACACCTGCTGGTGCTCCCTAGATCCCACAGAGAGGAGAGAGCACTGCTCACTAATCTGGCAACTCCACATCAGGGTCATGGCTGGGAAAGGGAAGGGAGACAAAGGCTTGTGTGTCTGAGTCAGCCTTTTGTCCAGCCCTCACCTTTACTGATAAAAGCCCTGCAGCCACAATCACCTGGGTCACAAGCCTCCACAATGTGGCCCTGCTTTGGCTTACACACTCTTCTTGTAGTGACTGTTGCCCTAAGTCCTGTGACTGTTGTGGCACAGAGTGAAAACGATGTCACTGGAGATGTCTATCCCCCTCTGTGGGACCTGGCCCCTGAAAACCTGCTGGATTTCCCAGTAAAGGACAACAAAATTTTCATCAGTGCTTGGAACTATCAAGATCGACTGGGAGTGTATAAGAGCTTGCTGAATGCTTCAGCCAAATATTTTGATGCCTTTGGACCCCAAAACAGTGGCAATATTCTCTGGGGATTACCACTGCAGCATGGGTGGCAATTTCGTACAGGTATGAATTATTTCCTAAAGATGCTGGCTTAGCAAAATGTTTACTAGACCTGCTTAGAGGCTTCCTTACCAAGGTTTTTGCCTCACAAGCCCAATACAGCCTCAGACAGTGTAAACTTTGACAGAACTGCCAATTTGAAAAAGAAAAGCTGAGTGAACACCCTTACCTTGCTGAGAAATAACTATTAAAATTCCTTATAGGAAGAGGTCAGAATCCAGATTTATGGTATAGATGGGCAATATTTCAGCTAACTAAAAATCTTTGGAAAGGCATTCCCAGTTGCTTAAGTTCATGTAGACAGATTTCAGGGCATGCATTCTACAATGATGTTCTTAAATTGTTAACTAATAGGCTTTTATTTCTGTTAATGCTACAAGCTTCTAGAGGTGGTTTGAGTTTTATTTCTAAGACATATTTGAAAGTCCACATCTCCCTCTGAGAACCTATTTACATTTATTCTTCATGATCAGTTTAGAAGTAGCCTCCTTATTTTCTAAATATGTTTTTTACAAAAAATGATGGTTTTTTCTGTTTGTTGGTTTGGTTTGTTTTTTTGTTGTTGTTGTTGTTTGTTTGTTTTTTGATTGCTTGTTTGTGGAGTTTGTTTGGTTATTTTGTTTTGCTTTGTTCTAAATTATGTCCATATTCTAAGGTTTTATCCCCTAAAAGCTGGTTGTTGTCTAGGGCAGTCATTCTGGTTTTCTTGTTGTCCCTGCCAGGGGAGCAGACACAGAAACACATGTGAAAGGTTCCTTAAGGCTAAGGCTGCAACATCTTATCAGGGGTAAACAAACGCATCTGACTGCCTGCTGTTTTCTTTATTGGATGCAACCTGTAGTTACATGTGGTGGTGGTTTGGGTGACACTGTAGGTTTGAGAGAAGACGGAGATCCTGCACCTGGTGGTGAAGGAAGCACTTGCCAGCATTTAGTCACATCTAATGGAAAATTTACTCCTAAATCAAAATGAGGGAAACAACATAGTAAGCAAAATCCAGGCAGGCAACTAGCTAGCAAACAGCAACAAAAAGAATTTGGTTGGAGTTTAGGCAAGCTTTTTCCTCTTTCCCTTCTTTATCTATACAAAAAGAAGACCAGATGAAATGTGTGGCTGGTACAGTGCAAGAATTGACCCAATCTGTGGCAGAGGCAAAGATGTCTGGATGCAGCAGCTACAGCTGAGTGGTGACCTGCTGGAAAGGAAAGGAGGAGTTGTAGAGTATGGCCTCATCCACAAAGTGAGGATGTGCCTTGTTGCAGTGACAAGTAGAGACAAGGGACATAGTTTGTGAGGGGAAGATTTGCCCCTGGTTGCATAGACAGGTAAAGATGTACTGTCACGTGCCAAAGAGTCATAGGACTGACACTTAGACAAATTTTTTTAATTTACATGACCAGAAGGTTAAAAAAATACTAAAAGGAGAAATATCGCTTAGCTGGAAGTAGTTTTGCAGTTAAAAAAAAAAAAAAGTGAGCATTTTAAGGATAAATGGATAAGGGACAAATAATAACATAAGTCTGGTGCATATAGTAGTGAGGTTAGCAAGGGCTAAACCTAATCCAGGTAGGCGGTGGGATAGATTAGTGGTGAATGGCTGAAGCATTTGTATATGAGCATAATAAGCTTGGGCAAACAAAAGCAGGACTTGAGTTCATGGTGCAAGACAACAGAATTTGAAAATATTACAAAATTTGTTGAATTAACAGTTCTGTCTTGTCATGAAAGTTATGTTACTGAGAGAATATTTTTATGGAGATGGCTCTGTATAAACCATGAAGAACAAGTGAAGCTGTTACTTAATAAGTGTGGTACGAAGATTTGTGATAATCCACTCAGGGACATAAAAGGAAATCAGTATTTTGCCTACATTTACAGTAGAGACAATGATCTTGAGACAGCATAGCTATTAGGAATGAGATTGTGGAGGCAGAAATTGTCACTTGAGATAAAGCTAAACTGAGAATCCTACCTACAGAAACTGCGGAAACTGGCTAGACTCTATCCCCACTTCACATACAGAAGTGCAAATCCAGGATCAGGAACTTTAAGAAAGATTCACATGGTATTGTATATCTGCAAAGCAGGAAACATTGTGCTTGTACTTAAGAAGAAAAAAGAAGATAAGAGCACATATATTTATTTGTCTTATATCAGCAGTAAACAAGATATTAGAATAAGTATGGAGGAAAAAATATTTAAGGACATGGAACCAGGTAGAAAAACAGATAAAGCATAGGTTATGTGAATTGAAAGTAGATTGTGTCAAGCTAATTTGATATCTTCTTTCATGATACAAATGTTGGGGTTTTTTCAAAGTTCAGAACTGCATTTACTCCCTTTATAAAAGGAAAGCTTAGAATGAAATTTTTAAATAATACAAGACAGAGGAACTGCAAATCTGGTAAAAGAACACCTGAAGGAGAATTTAGTGATAACTGTTGCTAAAAGAAATCTGCAGCTAAGTGGAGGATGTGTTAGGAGCTCTTCATCAGCAAGATGAGAATAACTACATTTAGCACTTTCAGTAACAACATTTCCACAAATAAAAGTGGAGAAATCTTGTTGATGAGGTTTCACATAGTTGTCAATAACACAGCTGGAAGGCACTATCAATACTGATTAGCTTGGGTAGACCTGAAGACTGAAAAAACAATGGTGTTAAGCACAGGGAATAGGAGGAAGCAGAGACAACAAAAATGATGTAGAGATCTGTAAGTTCAGTTAATGCTTCCAGCTCCAATTTCTACATATCTTATAATTATCAGTGATACTGCCTGAGAAACCTTAATTTTCCTGAAACACCAAGGCTAACAATATTTGGTAAACCTCATGTACAATTCTTTGCAACATGTTGTCTTTTTCTTCTTATCCTTTATCCTTCCCATTCATCCCCTTTGCACATCAGTGATCTATTGCTGCCTATTTTTTGACAGTCTTTGAAGTAAAATTTTGAAAAATTTAATCTTTCTGTAAATATTAAAAAATATAATCTTCATTTTAAAAAATGGGTTGACTTGCAACCCTCATTGTTGCGAGTTCATATTCTCAGTGCTTGGCTACTGAATGATACAGGTTTGAGTAGCTCGCACGCCCCAAAGCACTAGCTCTGCCCAGTCAGCTAAGGAGAATAATTAGGATAATTTGTATGCACAATCTTGAGTGTAAGTATCAGAAAATTTGGTTTGGTAATGAGGTTTAGTTCTAATCTGACAGAAATGACACTGCCATTATTCAGCTGACTCATTGGAGGCCAAGTGCTTTGCAGGGCAGTTTGGGAGCTTCTGGAATAGCTCAAGTCGTTGCACAAGGCCATGGTAGTTGCATGTCATGCACTTAATGCAGACTTCCCGACACTCTGCATGACAACACTTAATGTACACGTATGGCATTCTTTTAGGACTTAGGCTATTTCTTCATGCCGTGTGCTTAAAGTAAAATATTCTGTCATGAGTAATTGTGAAATGTCTTGCACGTTTTCTACAGCAGAGATGCTTGCAAACTTTGTTAATTAGTTACAACAATGTTTGCGTGCTTAGCTTCACAGTAAGGCCACGTTTGTCTGTGTGATTAAGCTGGAAGTGATTCTGTATCACACAACCTAATTAGGTGAGGCAATTACTAGTACATTTAGTTTGTGCTATTTTGCTTGTTTAGCAGCTCTCCTGAACTAGCAGCCCTACTTCTACTAGAAATGGTGCTTCAGCTATGCATGTTCATGTCTGTATGTGAATGTATATTTATATGTCACTAAAAATACTGTGATGTCCTGATTTCAAACAGTTCAATAAATTCCCAGAATTCATTTACAGTGAGGGATAGCTCAAAATTTAAACATTATCAAATTACTATGCAATGAGAAACACAACTACTTTAGGACTTTAGTTTATGAAGCAAAGCAATAGTAATTGTTTTGGTCCTCTAACCAAAAGTCTGCCTGCTTTTTTCCTTTATGTCTTTTCCATCTCAGTGGGATTTCTTGTGTGAAAAGTTCGAGAAGTATTTGTTGTGTTATTTCATTTAATTCATTCAGGTAGGTTAGCAGACCCTTCTGGTGTGACTTCCTGTGGCTATGAAAATGGAGAGATCCTGTGCCAATCTGTAAGAAGCTGGTGGTCCTGTAAGTATATGCTGTCACACTGTTCTTCTACAAAATAAATTAATGTCCTAGAAAACCAGCTGAAAAATATTTCTTCCCCTTAAACTTCTCTATTACATTATAATTTCAGTACTATGTAATTCTCCAGTAATTCTCCATCACAATCTTGCAACAAGACACCTAAGTGTGATTGGGTAAATGATAGTTAATTGATTTTGACTACTTATTTAAGGAAGGAGAAAAAAACCCAACCAGTCTGCAGCCTTAAAAATATTTATACTGCAAATATTAATGTGAAAATGTGTGGGAAACACTATGACAGGTATATATATTTGTAGATATTTGCAGTTTACAATTAGTCCAGAGCAGATTTCTTCAGTTTAGATGCTTGTACTTAAAATTAAAACTTTGTGAGAAAAGCAGGAATCTTTATGATTCTTATATCATCCTTGGTTCTTCTTCCCTTAGCATATTTTCCCTCCATCACTCTTGTCCCTTGCTCCCTGAGCTTCCTTGATGTCCTGTTGTATGTTCCCCTTTTCCCCAGACCTGTCAGTAGGTTTGAGCAAGCAGCTCTGTCCCTTCCCTGCCACATGAACGTTTTTCCTTCAGTGGCCTTTGGATTAAGCTTTTGGCTGTGAATCAACAGTTAAATGTATATATCTTCAAGTGAACAAAGACATAAGCATAGATAAAATTAAAAATGTACATCTAGAGTAAAACTGACTGTGGTACTCGCTGCAGCTTTGGTTTTCCCTCTCTGTGTTTGGATAACACTAGTGCTCTGTGGGATGGTGTCCCACACAGTGTCAGGTAACAAGAGGCACTGCACAGCCCTTTGCAAGCAGGGGACCTTCCTGGAATAGAATCTTCCACTTTTACTTTCTCAGTGCTTGAATTTCTGCTGTTCATTTACTTCTAAATATTGCATGTTTGCTTGATATACATTTAGTTGCCTTCAGAAAATACAAACTCAGCTTTGATTTACCCTATTGAAGCAAGAATATGCAAAGAGTCCTTGAGACTTGATGGAAACTTCACGTCTCAGTGTTCTGAGGATATGAAAACTTTCATCTGGCCTTCAGAGCAGCCCTCTCTGGCACAAGTAGTCACATGAAACCAGGAATAAGTTTAAACCAGAAACTCACATTTAATATACCTCAGGTGTATGGGATACTACCTGCTTAAGAACATCAGTCTCTTTCCCTAGAATAATATTTAGTATACTTGTGTCATGCATTGTTTTATGCCCTCTAAGTCACCCAAGCAGGTGCAAATATATAATATAGGCAAGAACACTTAAAATAATATAATCACTTTGTGATGTGAGTTCAAGGTTTCAATACTTCTCATGAAAACAGTGAACGAGAAACACGAGCCAGTTCAGCAATGAGTGCCAGTGAAACACTATCTTCTCATCACTTGAGAATTTTCCTTTTCACTTCTGACTGGCCTTACATTTTCTCCTGAATTTCCAACCAGGTCCACATTTAGGAGCTGTGTCACATGAGACAAGGGGTTTCTTTTTATATACAACCCTTTATATTTGTTCAGTCAGCACCCCCAGAGAAGCTGAAACCCTTGTGCCAGATCAGCCTGTCAGTGCCCCATTATGGGGACCCCACCAAACTGTCCACTCTATTGGAGCATGATTTGACCAACCTGTTTAGGGTCACACACCAGCAATGTTCCCACTTGGAATTGGAAGATATTTCCAGTTTTGTCAAGTATGTTATCTGCTTCTGGCCACTCCTCCCTTAGTGCCCTTGAAGGACTCACACCAAATACTGTACTGAATAACACACTTTATTAACAAAGACACCGATGAACGCTGTGACAGGTTAAGGTTCAGAGATTGCTGTTGATAGTAACTGATTGCAAAAATTAATTTGAAGCAATATATTGACCAATTCTAATCCCCAATTAAAGCTAGGTAGAAATAATAATTTAGCTTGCACAGAATGAGGTTCAAGCCCAATAGGCATCCCTTTGGGGGAAGAAGACAAGTTCAGCCTGTTGACTGATCCAACTTATGGATGAGACCAAAGAAAGCCATCATCATAAAATAAATCTAAACAGATAAACTGAGGCATCATCCAAGCAATTTTCAGTGAGTAAAATATTTTTTAGCAGCAAAATTATTATTTTCCAGTAAAATATCACATTTTCCTTTCTCATAGGTCATGGGTACATAGAAGAGGGATTTTTAATAGCAACAATACTTATGGAATACCCCTTAGTCTTTCTATACTTAGTTTGCAATTAATATTTGAGAGACTTTTCTTGTCGTGTCTGTGACAGCCTCCAAAGGTTTAACTTTTTTCCATTAGTTTTTTTTCCTTTCCTGCAAAGTAAAGCACAGTGGAAGCTCATACAAGGTTCTTAAATGATGATGCATAAATGAACACTACAAATCATATCTAAATCAATACAAGTGTCATCTTTATTACATTTCAGTACATCTATTCCACTTCTGAACACAGTTGTATTTGTGGCAATTTGAAACAGTTGTGTTTGGTGTGGGAGAGAGTTCATTTTCTTATGTGGGAATTTTTAATTTGCTTGTGATTAACACCAGCTTCTTTTTAATTGTTGTTACAGGTATGAATTACTATCTGTCCATTATACCCTTTCTGGGGGCAGTGGAGGCTGGTCTCTTTGGGCAGCTGCCATATGAGATAGAAATATTGCCACCAGAGGAGCAAAAAGATGATTTCTGTTACAGTGTTAAGGACTGCTGGTCTCGCATGCCCAAGCTCATGGATGACTGGAAGGCCTTTTTTGAAGTAAATAATTTTTTAAAAATATGTTCATAAATTATACCAATATATTAGCTTTAAAAACTATTATTACTGTCATTTTTTAAGACTTAGAGAGCTTAGTTTGTTTTCAATAGCAGCTTCATATAAAAACAACAAGCAGGAGAAATGGAAAGCATAACATACAGTGAGTCAAAGAGAAGTAGGACAGGATTTTTAAAAGTTATGGAATTTTTCCTTTAAGACAGTTCTGTATTTTGGTCTCTGTTCCAAGACACTGTTTTGTATTCAATTATATTTGTATTCTTCCAATACTGCTTGTATTAACAATGCAAAATAAGCCTGTGAGGTGGAACACTGCCCTTAAAAAGTGGCCTTTGGTTGGTTTTATAAGGTTTGTTTATTTCTTTCAACATCTAAAAACTTGAAAATGCTGAAACATCTTTCAGAAGGACACCTATTTATGCAAGTAGATATTATCTTTCCTGCTCACTCAGCTGTTCTCTAATCCCAAAAATAACAATATTTCTTACTTCATAGATTTAATAGCTATTTTTATAGCTAGACTACTGCAGTCAATATTTTTTATTGGTAGTCAAATAATTGATAATGAGCAGGAATGTTAAACTGTAAGTTCCCCTTAAACTGTAAGTGTGTGAAAGTAAGTCTTATTCTTAAGAATAAGACTGGATTTGTCTTTATAAGATCATTTTTTCCTAGCATCATGTTTTAGAAGTTATTGTAAAATATCTACTACAAACAACCATAATGACAAGGATAATTTTCTTACGTTCAGAAGTTGTGGTCAAAAAAACATAGATCAGTTTTTTAAGATAATAAGGAGTCCCCTATTTCAGTACTGGCAGTCAGATGCAAAAGTCCACTGAATCTTTGTAACCAAATACTGAAATTATGTGAATAAAGCCTTTGCAATGTTGAAGTTGAAGAACAGCAACTATCATTAACTATTCAAATGCAATTTCCTTTAGCTTATTATTTTGTGAGGTATGTTCTTATATAAAAAAATAAGAATTTGGTTTAAACCTCCTCTCACATTCTCTGCCCTTTTTGCTCCCTGTTGCTGCAGTATCTGTTATCTACAGAACACAAGGCTCTGAGGTCTGCCAGCCTCTCCTCCTTCAAACTGGACGATGCCCTTGGCCTCATGTGGAAGGCTCACACCTCCTCCATTGCTTATGCACTCCCCAAATTCCAGGACAGGTAAGGGGAATAGAGCAGTGTCCATGCAGCATCTTTCCACCTCCAGGCCTCTTTGGAAGGATGGTATCCTAACAAAGTCTGCATGACCCCCCATACCTTAGGCACCTGCTCTTTAGGCTCTGCTCTTCCTTCCTCTCTCTCAGAGTGTGGAATGACCAGTGAGAGATGGCTGCCCAAAAACTGCAATGACCAGTCAGGCTCTGGGCTTAAAATGAGATGCTGGTTCCCCTCTGGGAGCCAGGGCCTGATTCAGGAGCTGTGTCTAATCTGGAAAGAGGCAGGGCTGCCAGGGGAAATTGGGTACAAAGTACCTAAGGAGGCTTCAATGACTGTGGTGCTGAGGCTGCTCAGGATTTTATACTGAGCAAAAACATTTGGGATAAATGATGAACTAGTGTATTCTACAGGAGAGTTCAGTTATCTGCCATTTTTTATTTTCTTCTCTTTCAGCTTAAAATATCTCTCTGATCCAGAAGCAAATTTTGGTGAAGACTGGGCTAATGCTGTAGATTTCATTGCCGCCACACACTTCAGTACAGACTTAGTGACCACAAACGAGTTCCAGGCTTTCCTGCCCCAGAGGATGCTTGTTAAAGGGGATGTTCTCCCATCCATTAGTGACTTCAGTCCAGAGCAAAATAAGGTGCTGGTGTCACTGAGAGCTCTTCACAAAGTAAATAAAATGACAGGTATGAGCCTGACCTACAGATGTCTGTTGTCCATAGGTATTTAATATCTTGTTCTCTCTACATACCTTTCTCCATACGAATACAGTGGGTGTTTGATATAAAGTATCATAACACATCAAAAATACAACCATAAACAAACAACACACCAGACAGCAAATGCTGGTGGGATAACACTGACAATATAAGGGATTTCAGTGAGAAAAAAATATATTGGGAGCAGATGATCTTACTCTTTCTTTTCCCAGTTTTCACAGGAACTTTAAAAACAGAAACTTTTTTTGTCAGTTGCATCTGAAACTATTAAGACTGTAAATTGAATTATTAGACCAGTTGAACAAAAACAAACAAACAAACAAAAAGTAAACTATCATGAGCAACAGTTTTTGTGCCCACAAGTGTTCTGGTTTCAGTTTTTGGTTTTCTCTCAGTCTTTTATTTAACAGAGATCTGTCCCAGCAAAACTGTATCCTTAGTCAATGCTGACTTCATTGTATTCACCAAAACAAATCGTACATCACCATCCAGTGGTGCAACACAGAATTACACTCTTCTGAGGATTCAGTTCTTTCATAGATACTTCTGGGTTGGCTATTTTTGTTTGACCTTTATGAAGCAAAGTTATTTCGAATCTTTAAATTAAAATAGAATGTAAAAATACACTGAAAAATTGGCATGCATAGCTATAACACTTGTGATCCTTTTCTATCTGTACATTTCCTGAAAATTCTCTCACCAGTTGGATTTAAAGCTGAAAAAGATGTGAAATAAAGCTATTCAGTGCTACAAAAAAACATCTTCCCATCACATTTTTCACATAGCATTATTTTTTGTAATCTGAATAAGGGTCTGAACAGATCTATTGCCTGCTTGGCAGCCTATGACACAGTTCAGGGTTTCTTGACATACCTCCAGGAAGGGAGAGGAGAACAGCAAGGAAAAGCATGACCAAAAGGACAGGAAGGAGGGATGAGAGCACCAGGGTAGCACATCAGGTGAGGACAGCACTGCAGGGAGAGAGGGAAGGATGTATGGATGTTGAACATCACAAATGGAAGGAGAGATAAGTTTCATGCAGGTGCAGCCATAACGAATCCTATAGCTGAAATCCCTTGCTTTGCAGGTAGAGATTTCCCTGACTTTGCTCTAAGGGATGAGCTTTGAATTCAGCTGAGAATTAAATGCCAGCTAATTCAGCCTGGTAACTAATTTGCAGATCAGAAAAATGAACTTTAAAATAAATTTTACTGCATCTAAATTCACAGCCTCAGCAGGGACCTGAAATAACCTACCTTAGTGCTCCAAAACACAGGTGACAAAATATACTGGTTTTTAAATACGTCCTGTGAGAGACAGGGTTCTCTACTGGTACTGCAAACTTCAACAGCAGATAGAGGGTCTTATTACCTCCTAGGACGGGACCCTGTCCAACCCAGAGTGAGACTGGATTTCTTGATTCAGAGTTTGATTACTCTTTATTTTTGTTCACTTGCCCCTGCTAGTCCAGCAGGAAGTGTATTGAGAGTGTTGTGCTGCTTCTAAAGCTTTTCTATTCATGGACTGTCAGATCAACTTTTTACCCAAAGGCAGAACAGGAGGAGAATAAATTCTTCTTACACTAGACATTTTTACCCTCAGATTTCCCCTCTATCCACTCTAAAGATGGGCACTGAGTGGGATGAGGAGTAAACAGTGACTATCCTGCAAACCCGTGCTAATGCTAGGCTGGGTTGGCCAAGCCACATGTCCTAGAAAGCCACTGTTTATCACCTGAACAAAAGTATTAAGATCATTTACTTCCTTAGCTTGAGGTCTTAGCCGGCAGAAAGTGAACACTCTTTGTTTTAGAGTGAAAAAGAAGGCAGGCCTGACTATAACTCCCAGGCTACTGCTCCATAAACCATGGAACTACGTGCCAGAGCAGACAGAGACCTTCCCATAAGTCTTCAATCATTTCGACCTGCAACCCTGGTGACAAGGGAACAGGCCCCGTTGTCTCTCAGTACAAAGGACCCTGAGCTGAATGAATGATCGGCGTCTCTCTGCACACTTGTAGACAATTATCACCCCAACGGCAAGCTGCAGCTTTGTCCACATTTCTGTGTCCCCAGGAGAGTGTCGAGCGCTTGTTGCCAGATGCGCACTTGGTCCTGGGTACACCGCGAGCTGCATGCGCTCCATGCTAAATTGATATGTCGTGTTGTGTTTCTTTCCAAGGAGGAGTGCTGCTGAAGCTCTGGCAAAAGGCTATGTCCACTGAAGCAGGAAGAAAAAAGGGCCGAGAACTGATTGAAAGCTTGTCTGGGAGCCAGAAGTTCGAACTCCTTGACCTAATAGGATTTTAGGATTGTTTGGAAGGGGATGATTTGAAAGTTTGCAGTTCCTCGAGAAAAAGCGGTTCCAACGTGGATTGATTGAATCTTTTAGCAGACATGTCTGGTAATCTGGCTTTGGTAATTTCTTACAGCAGGATTTTCTGAACAGCCATGCGTTTCTCTCCCTCATATGTAATCGATATTTTTAACCTTAATTTTCCTAATTATCTCATTTGTTTAACTCAATTCCTTATAAATAAAAAACCTCACAGAAAAATCTTACTTTACTACTTTTTGTGGCTTTATAAATAATGTATCCTAATTGGAGATAAAATTAAAAGCAAAATATATTCTGTTTCAGACTGGTTTTTTTCTTTTTTTTTCCTCCCTCTAGGCAGGGATTCCACCAGATATTTAATTACTTGATGGTCTAACAGATGATCATGAGAAACCTTTTTTTTTTTGAAGTTCTGGTCTAAAAGCAATGCCTTGACTGTTTCCCACCAAAGCTGTTATTTCGCAGAGCAGCTGCAATCAAACTGGAAGCTTTCAGGCTTTTCAGATCAGATACCTGAGTACAGATAGGCTCCCTTGCTGTGCTGTTTTGCAACAAGTACATGCCTCACGTGGTAAAACAGAGCCAGTCCCGAGCAGTCCTGACGCAAATTAATTTATTCCGCACCAGCTTTTACATGACAACAGAGATTTATTGTACTTCATTCATTCCACTTTCTTCAAGAAAACTTTGATCTATATATGAATTTATGTGATCGTGTGCCCTGCATAACCACAGGTTACTTTTCCATTGCCCCACTTGTTGCAGTGTGTCATATATTTGATTTGGTTACTGAGGAAAAGCTGTATTTGCAATGTTTGCACTCACAGTACCTGGAACACTCAAACCCAAGTGTTGGTAGCAGTCTTCAGGGTGATAATACACATTTGGAATCGGTTATAACTTGAAAACAGAGGTTGTGGGGAGGTGAGTCAGGGGTCCTGCATGCAGACAGGACTTGAGGTTTCTTGAGAAAGAAAGAAATGAATGAAAGATGTCTTTGCCCACAGCAGTGGGCTTGGAACCAGATGACCTTTCAGATCCCTTCCAATCCAAATCCTTCTGCAATTCTATGAAAAGAAAAAATTTCTTTCCATTCAATTTTCCCGGTTTCATTCGTCCTTTCTCCACAAACTTGCATGATATTTGCACTGTAAATTAAGAAATAATTGTCATCACATTGAGCAGTTAAACACCATTCTGTCCTTTAATGTCCCAGGACAAAGGTGTTAATTATTCATTGTCATGTAATGGATAAACTCTTAATGTACCATCATTAGCTAACAATTTTCAAAGGAAATACATTAATGAGGTGTAAGAAAATGTGGGAGTTTTTACCTTAATTACCTGGTTCATAGATCACAGTAATTAGATTCCAGCAGAATTTAGATATAATCCAAAAGTAATCACCACAGCTGCCAGCTGCTAAATATTAGGTTAGTTGTGCTCCAGAAAAGTTGGAAAAAATTTTTTGACCTTTTCTGTGGTTAATTTAGATTGAACTTAAGGTACGCTTTGAGAAAACAAAAAGAGTCATTAATACAAACTTTTAAACTGCAAACTGCTGCACTTGAGGGAGTATTTATAAAACACATTTTAAAAAAGCAAATTACTCCTTACCTGAATTTATGAAACATTAGGAAATATTTCTGAATTTTGAAAAAGTCTTCTTTCTTAAAACAGCATCAAGCATTTATGTATTTCATACACTTTGTCCTAATCCAACAAGACAACCAGTCAGGCAAAGACTTTAGAAATTGGCCAGCAATAAGTTTAGACAAAATATGAGATGGGGGATCCTTACAAGCAGAGTAGAGACAGATATCTTGAAATAGAATAGATGCATACTCACAGGAAAACTTCAGAGTATCAGAAACTAAACAGAGAAAAAAGCGTAAAGAGAAAGCTGTAGAGGTGTGGTAGGATGGCTTTGGAGAGGAATAGGAGAGCACTGAAAGAGCCTGCTTGCTAATAAGAGCCAACAAAAGGTGACGCCCCCCTAAGCTGGGGTTTGCCCAATGAGAAGGGTTCCCAAAGCATAAAGGTTTTTGTTGCTCCCCATTAGTTTGCGGTTTGCTGCTCTCTTCTCATGCCTTTTACACCTGTGGTCTCTCTACTAAGGAATGGCTGGCATTAAGTAGGGCTACTTCTTATTTGATAGAGGTGGTATTTAAAAAAAGCAAAGCCACAGCTGGCTTCAGAAAGACAGTGGGTTAAACTTCTGTACACACTAGCAAATAGCAAGCCTAAGGGGATTGGAACAAACAGTTTGGGAGTGAAGAAGGGAAATTTAGAAATTAAATTGGTACATGATAAAGGAAGAACTTGGGAAAACAAAAACACACCAGAGAAGAGCCTGTCCATCCTCAAAACTTGGGCAGTAGTGCTGAATACTGTGCAGCACCCTCTCCACAGCTCACATTAGTCAGTCAGCTCCTTACTTCTGAGTGCTGTGCAGTTTTCAGTGCCTTTGCTACTGAGCGATCAGTTTCTGAGGAATGGTCAGAAGTGAGATTCTTGTCCCTATATTTGCAACACAGCTGCTGTGCCTTCCTAAATACTGTCCTAAACTTACATCACAGAAATACATAGGGGCTTAAGTCTCCACCAATTCTTCCATAAGGGGAATAGCAACTTTCCTAGTCCTTCTCTAGAAAAGGTGCCTGTGCCTTCACAGAATAGCAGATAGGTGTCAGCAGGCACTTCTTTTACTTTTTTAGGCATCAAGACATGGAGTTTACAGGGCAAACACCCAAGAAAGTCATTAGCAAAGATGTCAAAAACCTCTTTTTTCTTTCAAGTAGGAATTGGACTTCTAGGTTTTCCCTTCCCTATGATCCTAATCTGTGGAGAATTGGGCGTTCCCTTCCAGCCTACGCTCACTAATGAATAATAAAGCACACTTTTTTTCTGATGGGAAAAATCGCACCTGGCAAGTGTGGAGGGAAGAGCATTCTTGCCCCAGGCAGCCTCTAATGTGGCAGATAAGAGGTTTTGCAGGGAAGCAGATGTAGATTTGGACTCTGACAGATAGAAACAAAACCAATCTAATCTAAGTATTCTAAGTGTTGTGCACAGCATTAAATACCTTCTTCATTTCTCAAACCCAAATTGTTCAGTTACTTTCTCTAACCAAGGCATTTTATCTGCCCCTCTCAGCAGGGTTTGGAGGCTGTGGACCTTCAGTTGCTGCTACCAAAGGCAGTGAGATTCAAGATGCTGGAGACCTGTTATAACATTTCCATCACCTTAACCTCAGTGACCTCAGGAGGAGTATGTTTCCTCTCTGGTTTTGATATAATTTAAAAATATGAATATGCTTGTAGATCTGAGTCTAAGCTTATTATGGATTTAATTCTCTTTTTTTACAATGAGACACAATGGCCATGAGGTGTTTTAAGAACAATGTGCATGGCACAAACTGCTGCAGGCAGGGGCTGTCAAGGATCCCTTGGAGGGTGTTAGGGAGCTTGGGGCTGCAGACCTGCCTAACTGCACCAGCTGGAAAGGGCTGCTTGGTTGGGAAGCATTGGCAAAGGCTCAAAATGGGGTTCAGAGGATGAGGAATGGAGGCAGAATCACGTAAAAATTTGTTAGAAGACAGGTATACCTACTTAAAACAAGGGTAGAAAAAACATGATAATGTAAAAATGGTTTTTAACTTATTAATGCCTAATCAAACTCTCCAGGACAGAAAGAGCAATAAAATAAAATCCTTAATGTCTCTCACTTCCTTCTGCAAACTGTTAGTAGCTGTGGGAAAATGTGCATGAACTGTTTGTGTGTGTGTTTGCAGGAAAGGGCTGCAGCAGGTAAGGTGGACAGATAGTGGCAGTATAAACCAGGCTTCTGCACTAGTAAAGTAATTTCAGAATGAAAGGCTCTTTTTAGCTCTCCTTTTGTGTGTCATTAGGTCCCAATATACTAACAGATGTGACCACTGAACCTAAGAGAGCAGGCAACTGAAATAAGAGGGAAAAAGGAAAAGACTCTTTTTGTTGACAAGGTAGCTGCAGTGCCCCACGTGGGGCAATCCTGAGCCCTGCTCAGATCCTTCCTCTGCACCATGTGGACCAGAGGAATTACAGAAGGGTGGGGTATTTACAAGAAAGGAAGATCATAACATCTGAGGTTGCCCTGGGAAGAGGTACTGCTTTCTGAGGCTGGCCTGAGCCTCTGGTTGCCAGCACTGCTTCATCTAGAGCCTCAGAGACAATGTCACAGAGACATGGGGATAAGGCACGTGGATGTACCAGCATTTCTCAGATCCTGGTGGAATCAGCCCCTTGACACACCATATATGTTCCCACATCTTCCCCAATGTTAACAAATATTAGGGATTTAAAGTTGCATGAGAAAATTAAATAGTCAGACTGAGCTATCCATCCTGGTACCCCCACTCTGGACAGAGCTGGCAGCAGTGGACTGGGGCAAGAGCAGCAAATGCAAGGCAAAGGCAGGGTAATCTCTCCTCTCAGCCTGCCAGCAGCTGGCAGTCTGCACTTACATCAAACCCACACGGTTTATCAGTCCCAGAGAAAAAGAGTTGTGAATGGTTATCTTAGAAAATACAAAAACCCAAGAAAAGATACAAAGTAAGTTTATCAAAGAGATTTATTATTGCAAAGCACAACAACACTCCCAGCACACAGATACATTAAGAAAACAAAGGAGGAAAACTAAAAACAAACAAACAGCAAAACCTGCCACACATACATGAAGTAGAAGCAAGAGAATATTCTCTTCAGAGACTATCAGTTTTAACATGGTGTCAGGAAGTTGAAAGTTTATACAGTAAAAGTGCACCAAAGAATAAAAATGTAAGGAAAACACCTGGACAGTCTTAGAAGGGTTTGGAAAGATATAATATATGTTAAGTGAATAAACAGTGGCTTCTTATTGGGAACATTGTGGTAGATAAGTGTTCCTGTGACAAGTGTAATTTAAACAAAAGAGTTTTGGAGTTTAAAGAAGAATGCAGGGAGAAGATTCTTCTTATCTTCCCAGGCACAAAGGCTGGATATATATAAAAAAAAGTGTGTGTTGATCATCCAAACAGAAAATTCTGTCTCACGAAGGGCTTATGCACACATGGAATGCTGTGGAAACAGCTGCTTCTGATCAGGTCCTCAGTGAGAACTCACTGGAAATACTTCTTAGCATTAAAAGAGATAAGCCTTTAAGCTAACAAGTCTGTGCAAAAGCTTATGCCAATCTTTTGCAAAGCAAATATCTTATTATTTAAATACACTTGTATTCTCTTCAGGCATAGCAATTGTGGTCTGTGTTCAACTAAAAATGGCTCTCCCTTCCTGAATGCAGTCTTCTTGAGCCTTAATGTCTGAGAGTGATAACCATGTCCCTCAAGGATTGCCATGACATTATAGCTTTGTCAAACATGTATTAGCAAACAGTATGAAATCACCGTGGCCATCTGTATGCCATAAGGGAACCACAATACTTATTAAGTCTTTAATATCGAACACAAGCCTTTTATTAGGATCTTTCTTCATGTCTCCTTCCTCCCCTCTGCTTTCCCCAACAAGATGGGATGTCCTTTCTTCACAGCACAAGGCAGCACCATGTTCTCTCTTTCATCCAGAACTGAATGCAAATGGCATTGTCCCACTGTGTCATGTAAACTGACCAGCCAGGACAGCTCCCATTTCTGTCGTAGGACATGGTGTTGGTTCACGTGCCTGAGGAAAAGATGTGGGAGACATCTCTGCTACTTATATGCTTACAGAGTTCATTAAACTGCCACCTTTCCTCAGAACAATGAAACTCATTTGATTCTGTGAGGCTGAATATACAAGACAGAATTTCCATCACATGGCAAGGGTGACAGAACCAGGCTCCTTATGTGAAAGGATCTATGCAAAGAAGAAAAATTGTTTCTTTGGAAGCATTTTGAAGGGAAGAATTTCCAGAAAGGGTTGGTAAGCCTTTGGGTTTTTCACTAGATCCCAAATGCTGATGCAGGATATCCAAAAGAATCTTAGGTTTGTTGGGAAAGTAACTGCATCCCATTTTGTTCACATCCATCCTAACACTTACAGCAACTAGAGGACACCTTGTTTTTTCCAGGTTATCTCAGCCTCTCCTTGTATGTCAGACTCTCCATGTCCTCAACTATTCTCATGGGCTTTTGTAGGACTCACTGCAGTATGTCTGTATCTTTCTTGCACCAGGGAGCCCAGAACTGACACAGCAGTCCAGTGGCTTCACCAGTAGTGAGCAGAGAGAAGAATGACCTCCCTCTGCCTGCTGGCACATCCTGCCACCACAGCCCAGAAGGCTGTTGGCTTTCCTCTGCTTCTGTAGAAACCTGGTGCTTTCCTGAAGGAAATCATGGTAGTAACATATCATACCTTTCAGAAATCCAGCAGATGACAACATCGCATTCAGCAGTAAAGTGAAAAAAAGAAAAAAAATCAGTAGAATACAAAAAATTTATTTTATTCACATACCAGGCTGTTGAAACAAATGGCATGGTTTTGAGCTGCCAAAATAGACATATAGATTTTAAAAATGCTTAATATGTACTTAAAATACCCACAAGTGATGTGACAGCCACTTTTGTACACACCTGCAAGCCGTATTAACCAGTGATATGCAAAACATTGTATGCTACATATGCATGGAATCAAAGTACTCTAAGCGATATTCTTAATACTTAAATTGTAACTGATTTTAATGAGGATGAACATTTATATTGAATAAATTAACATGAGACAATATTAAGAAATCCTAAATTAATTTGCATTAGTGAAAATTAATCATTCAGTAGAATTTTAATAGACAAGTCTGAAGATACTTTACTGTCTGATTGAAAAGACTTTTGCTTTAAAGTATACTAAAGCATTTTTGGAGTTTTTGCTTTTTAACTCCTCAGCAGAACTAGAAAAAGGGTATGTCCAGGCTTTCTAAACACATTCCCTTTCTCCACCCTGCTGATTTCTGGATATGCCACTCTGTTCAATCTTCTGTTGACTCTGGAAACCCCTGGCACATCAACTGTGTATTTATATATTGGTTCTTGATAGTTTTCCCTGAACTTCAAATCACTGCCACAGGGTTTTGGACCTATCCTAGGTGCATAGGGATGGCATGGACCCTAATACTTCAGCTCCAGCTTCTGTCTTCCATTGTGGCTGTATTTTCAGTAAATTGCTGAATATAATGGCTTTAGTGTGATTCTAGATATTAGTGGTACAAGGGGTTATGAAGATGGCAATGCTACATAATTTAGTCACTCCCAGGCCTTGTAAGAGGAGTGGCTTTGCTTTCCAGGGCAGATTACATGTTGTGCAATGGTACTAACTGTGCTTTGTTCATTATGTAAAAAAGTGGCAGAATCTGGCCATTTCCAGTTTTGATCCTTAACCTGAAGCACGTAAGACTGGCTAAAGAAATGTATGTCCACCTTAGACAATCCTTTATTACCCTTTCCTTCTCAAAAAAAACCCCAAAGCCAAAACCCAAAAGAAGCAATCATGCAGTTGTTTCAGTAAAGGATGTTCCTTTTGCATACGCCCTACAGAGGTTCAGGAAATAACCGGAATTTCAGGCACAATAAGAATGAAGGATTGGACTTGGCATCGTTCTCTGAATTCACTAATAAATATGTACAGAAGAGTTTTGTCCCTTCAAAGGGTCATGAGACATTAGCTAGCTTGACTTCTTATTTAGGACAAGTAAGCAGTTTAATTTCACAGGGGATTATTATAGCTAAATTACAGCCTTGTATGCTCTCCTTGAGTCAAGAAGGACACTTTCATGAGCAGATTTTTCTTACAGCTGTGGTCAATCTTGATGTGCAAAGGACACAGCTTCCTACTTGTTTCCAGTTAATTTCAGAATTATTTTCCTTCAGATGTCTCTGAAAACAAACAAAACATAATGACAGGGTGAAACAGGAAATTTTATATTTGGATTTAAAAATTGCACAGGGAGCACAGGTGAATGAGCTCTTGAGACAAATTAATGGCTGCAAGTTGGGGCTTGTCTGTACCATGAAATTGTTTGTCAGTACAATTACACAGCAATCCAAAGACTACAACAAAAATAAAGCTAATATATGACTCCAACACAGCTATGCCAGAAACTTTGCTTAAGTATGTGAAAATCTTACCATTAAATTTTTCTTTTACTGGTGTACCTTGTGCAGTTTAGGGAAATATTTAACCTTCACAGGACGAAAGAGCTCATTTAGTCAGTATAAACTGTGACTCCATCAAAAAGTTTTCCTAGTGTATCTCCAGTGTGATTACAACCATGGTGTCCCCTGTGTCATATTTTGGTCTGGCAGACATAGTAGAAGAGATACCTTCCTCTTGGGGACAGGCTTTCCTAAGTTCTGTGACTGATGCAACAGAACTGCAGGCCTGGAGGGAAGTTAATTAATAATTTAATTAATATTTAATGGCAATATGCCAGTGTGCCAGATTTCACCAGTAGGCTGTGTTCCCAGCTCTGCCAACTATAAAAACATGTTTGAATATGCCTGTGGGGGAATGGTAGGGCTTGTTTGAGAAGGAAGACCGTCTAGAACATCTACATAATCATGGTAGTCTTCCCTGCCCTGAGGGTCTATGAACCTTCAGCTACTTTGAGACAGGTTCTTTGAAGTCCTGCCTGAGTCAAAGCTAAGATTTGCAGCTCTTAGAGCAACACACTGCTTATTTGCCCCCTCTTGACTCTTCTCTCTGTAATCACCATTGATTGCAACCTGGAAAAAAGCTTCACTTCTCATATTAGAGAGAAGTGAAAACAGTAGGCAGCTGAAAAATTATCTAGCCATGAAAATTAGCAAGGTAGATGATGCCCGCAAATCTGCATTGAATGTTACTTAGGAAGGGGACTTTCAAAACTGCCGAGAACACACTACAGTCATGGGTTTGGGTTCCTCACTCCAGTGTACCCAAGGCTACAAAACCTGCAAAATCTGCCTCAACCATAGAAAAGCCCAGAGGCTTTTCTATGAAAGAAACAGCTTGCTCAGAGGGTCAGTGGTATGACAGCTCCAGAGAAATGTCCTAGAAAAACAGTAAAAAAGGATTAATCAAGATGCACTGGGGTCAGAAAGGGCGATTTTCATTTGTAGCACTGTCTTTAGATTTCAAATATGAGGTAACCTGCATCTCAGCACAAACAAGGTAAAAAAATAAAGAAAAAAATTGCACCTTAATCTGTTTCATACAATTCATTTTAAAAAATTGGTACAAATTGAAAATAAAGAAAACTATTTTTCCAAACAAAACCACCTCAGCTGTTGAGTTCATGAGAACAGAAAAACACAGCTGTGTAGCTTTTTCATTCCTTACTGCATTTCCCTTTCTTTTCTACTTTTCCTATTTTGTATCCTATTCAATAAACACAGAAGCTTAGTTAGCTGAGACCATTCCTTTTCTGGCACTTGTGTGCAGTTCAAGTCCAGAAAGCAACCTCCTGAAATAGCCTGACAGCAGCACTCATTTTCAGCTCTCCAGGTGTCTGAACCACATTGTTTCTGTCCTTTTCCAGCCATGCAGCTATCAGCACTGGAGACAGACTCTGCCTTTTGCTAGTTTTGCTGCTGAATTTTTTGTGGTTGTTGCTGTTCCTGTTCCTGCATGCCTCCATCTCATTTTTGGTGTCAGGGACATAGAAGGAGACATTACAGCAGCACCAGAGTTATTCCAGTTCAATGATTGCAATGGACCTTCTATCTTCCCATTTTCTCACACCAGAAAAGCCACTGTTGATATTTGTAATACCGTCCAAAAGACTGTCAAGCTGCGGGCTTTCCTCCTTAAAAAAGAAGAAACAACTCATGGCAGCAAAGGAGAGAAACTTGTCATGCTGAAAAGAAAGCCACACATTTTAAATGCTTCGGGTTGGTGTGGGTTTTTTTTTTTTTTTACTTTCGCTTGAATATTTTATGAAAGGTTAAAATATGTTAATGATGGTTGTTGCTATAGCAAACTCAGGCATCTGTAGTGAAGTCTCTTGCTTAATTGTTTGTTGTTCTGGAGTGATGAGGTCATGTTAACATCATTGACTTTCTGGGCACATTTATTCATCAAAATTAACATAGCAATGACCTGAGGCAACTCTCTGTTCTTTTTCCCTCCTGCTTGGGATGAGGACTAACTTTTTACTAGTATCACCTTGGCATGTTTCAGCCCTGATCATGGAAAGATTTTGAGAGGGTCACTAGTGGAACCCTGCAAATACTATATACTGATTTCTTTAAGTGTAGACCTAACTGCTGAGGCTTACTTCTGTATTTCATCAAAACTATTTTTCCTCCTAACAATTCTATTTAAAAGTATTTTAGATCAATTGACTTAATTTTGATAAATCATATATACCAAATAACTAAAAGTAGATATTAATAAATGGCATAAATGTCCTGAGGAAAAGAGGCACCGTAGGTGGGAAATGGTTAACTGATTAATTCTTCAAGAACTATTACGATTAGATATTAGATATTTGACCCATTTGATAGAAAGAGACAACATATTTTGGTGCATTATTATCCTGTATATAAGCCTAAATCAGCCAACTTGGTTATTTTATCTGTCTACATATTTTTTAAGACTTTTGCTTGTATTAAAGATTAATTGCATATGCCGTCGTCAAATCTTATTTCCCAAAATGCTCACAAGTGCAAGTGTGGAATCTTGATAGAAACTTAATGTGCTAGAAAAAAGCCATAGCACAGATTTCTGATGTCTGGGGGAGAGCAGCCGGCTGGAGAAGCCGCATGCTCCTTGGCTGCCTAATGATTTCAGAGAGTGGGTATATCTCTCAGCCATTAAGGACAAAATTTTTTGGGATTGCTTTATAAACCAAAGATTATCGAAAGAGAGTCATCTCCCTCTCAGCAGCAAAGGTCCTCTTCTTTCATGTTTTGCTAGTATCCTCAAAGAGGACAACTAATAAAGTGAAACCTTGCTTCCATTAACAGGGAATTTAAAGGGCAAATGGATAAAGATTTTGAAGAGATGATGCCACAACAGTAAGTGGTATAAACAGATGCTGATCCTCTAGGCTGGTGTTGCTTCTTGAAAGTATGCTTTCCCCTTAATGCCTATGGTCAGAAGGGATATTTTAGTTAGAAGAGAGTTTAATTCTCTCTTTCTCAACTTCTTTACATGACAGAACCTCAATAGCACATGGACTGAGGAAGAAATGTGTTATGTGAAATATCCTACTAAGTTCCATTTTTAGTCTTTTCTGTAACTTTGGAGTCTCTCCGTCTGTGAGTAGGGGAAGATATGGCCACACACTGTCCTGGATGTTCTGCAGTTGAGCACTGCAGAAAAAAACCCACCTTACTTCATATTCACTATGTTGCTTAATTTAAACACAGTATGAATGTTGCACATAATTTAAATATAAATACAAAGTATATTTTGAAATTAAATACTTCATATTAAATCTCTGAAATGCAATATTTCAAGTTTTTCCTGAGTTTTCAAGGGTTTCTTGCAAAAGAAGCAGTTCAGCCAAATTCAAAAGCAAAATTCGTAGAAGGTTCAGCTACGAGTGAAAAGAACTCTGACCACAGTTTCACTCATATTTAGAAAAATTTTCATCTGTACTTAGCTGGAAATGACACCCGGAGATTTTTAGAAAGAAAGACCGTCTTCACTGGCACATAAAGTCACTGCAGACTGCCAGAGCAGAACCTTGCAGATTTAATGAAAGCACAGATAATGCCCAAAAGCTATTAAAGCATCAAAACAGTCATGCACAACAAGGCATCCACTTCCAGAAAGAGGGAAAGGGCTGCATTCAGAGCACTATAATTTCAGAGCAAATTGACACAAACCAGAAAAAAGGCCTTCTATCCCCAGAACAATGATAGGTACTCCTTTAACAAAGGTGACATGGCTAAGAGGTCACAGGTGGCAGCTCAGAGAAGCCTTTTCTGCCTTATTCACAGGACATTTGCAGCAACAGTGGAAGTTCCCAGGGGAAACCTCTCTTGTTTTGGGAAGTGAGGATTACCAGCCAGTCTGAAAAATCACTCTGCCTGAACTTGTTTGCATCCACAAGTGATCCCAGCTTACACTCACCTTCTTCCTTTGGAGAGTGTATGGTCATTCCTAATGCTGCTGCCATGAAATACTTTTCTTATGTTTTCAATTATGTTTTCATCAATATAGCTGTAGTCATGCTCTTCTTCCTCTTCCTCTTCCTCTTCTGCCTCATAGTTTCTTGCTAGGCCTGAAAAATCAGCAAAAAATAACTCTAAGGAAATGGAAGACTCTGCCCTTGGCCTGGAGAAGAAAAATTGTATAAAGCAAAAAGACAACCATAAAAACAAAGAAAACAATGTTCTCTTCACTTTCATATTTTTCAGAGATCCTAAATGGTTTGCTCAATTTCCTGAACAATATCTGTAACAGAACAAGAACGAAAATGAGCTGAGCACTTTACAAGAGTGTCTTCACTCAAGAATTCCTATTTCAGTTTTTGCATGTACTTGCTTGTACTTCTAAGTACTTCTAAGTTGACCATTCCCTGCTATCTATGCATGAATAACTTTAAAGTTTATTGAGAAGTTTAGCTGGTGTAATCACTAACAGCATAAAAGCAGGCAGATAAAATTATCTGACCATCTTCTTCAAGAGAAGAGCAGTCCACCTGCCATGAGTTGCATGTCCCATCCTTGTCACAGATGCGCTCCCATGCTTTTGTGTTCCACTGCCTGACAAGAGGAGCCCTGCAGCTAGGGAACCACAGTGTTACCTTGGGGTTTCCTACAGACAGAACCCCCCAGTTGCTTCTCATTTAGAAGGTGATATAACAGAGACATGGAGTTGAGAATGGCGTGAGGTTAAAATGACAGGTTTTGAAGTGCATTTCTTTACATCCACCTAGACTGGTCTGAAGCATCACTGAGAAGAAACCTTTCAGAAAACAGCATTGTTTTCCCACAAGAGCAGAGATCCTCTTAGTGGCTCCAGCACTGTGGCAGGCTCTACTCTGCATCTGGGTACTGTAACAACTTCACTTTACAGGTCACAGTGGCTCTGGCTGCTGCCAGGAGGCCCCAGGGTCTCATCCCCTGCTTGGGAGGTCCACCTGAAGCTAGAGGAGGCTCTACAAGACATGTGGGACCACTGAACTCATGGAACTAAACTCCACAAGGATCAGTCACTGAGTGCTCCATTTCACCCCTCAGAGCCACCCCCATCCCTTAGCCCAGCCTGTGGTGGCAGCAGGACCAGCTAGAACTGAGATGATGGTAGTGATATCATCACAGATCTCCTGCCAAGGCAAATCATCAGAGTTTATCAGGACGTCTCATGGAGGTCATGGAGCTGAGAGGATACTGTGTTTTCAAAGCCAAAAATTTCACTTGAAGTTGCAAACCAGTGTGCAACACTGTTGTGGGTACAGCTATTCCTGGCTGATTAATTTTCTAGGGCACAACCTGAAACAACTTACCGTAGTGTACTATCTGATCTCCCAGCAAGCTATGTTTGTCAAATGAAACCAAACTCCTCTATTAAGAATCCTCCTAGTCTTACACTTGCAACAACCATGTGTCCCTTCAACAAGAGAATAACTATAATTTCCCAGCAGTCTCCAAATCCCACTTGTGTTCCTCCTGAGACTCGCCATGACTGAGAGAGTCAGTCAGGCTGACTGAGACTGAAAACTGGGTAAGAGTAATTTCTTTTTTAAGGTGTGATCCTTTCTTCTATAGGTATTCAAAGGCTGGAAATAAATACGAGGTTAATCAAGTATCTGTCTGGCCATACCTGTGCAGAGTTTATCACAGACCTATATAGCCATGAGTCCCTCACTACTGAATTAGCAAAGTATTTCCAGATCTAGGCATCAAAAGGAAAAAGAATACCAAAACAAAGCCCCAAACATTTGATTAGAAGAGCATGGAATATCTCACATGTGGCCACTATCTTGTTAATAAACATTTCCTGGTTTGTAGTTCATTTGCAATTTGGCTGTGCTTGATATCAGTAAAAACAAACTAATGAATAAAACAGGCACTGAAAGAATAAGCTAATCCCTGTGATTCAGCGAGGGAAATGTTGTTTGTGCACTTAGACTTGCTAATACGGATATAAGGTACAGATTGCTCATGGATGGCATAGCCAGGCTTTCTTCTTTCCCAAACACATGTAAACAAATTGATACACTTTTAAGCAAGAGAGCTCAAGGAGAAAGAACGTTGATGTCATCAGGCCAGAATAAATCACAGCTGTCCCCAGTCCCAAACCTGTTCAGAGTTCCTTTTCAAATGTATATATTTACACTTCAATAAAGCATTAAGCAATTAATGAGATAAGCTGAACAGTCCAAGGGAATTCTGAACACTGAAATCAATGCAGTTTTCTTCCCTGTTTGAAAAAAAATCTATTAGCCTCAACACTGAATTACTGAATCAGATAGGCTATCTCAGTCTGCCAAAAAAACAAGGCTTATGTCATCATGCTGTCCATCCATCCATCAATCTCCTCAGTACTTTTACAAGTTTATTTCTGCCAATTTCAGTCAGATTTGAAAAGGGGACAGAAGTCTCACAGTGGTTACTAAAGCTAGAGCTGAATTAGTTCCTCTATTGAAAGAGAAGTGTGCAGAACACAGCTGTTATCCACTCCATTTGGCAGCAGACAGCAGGATAAATCAGTCTGTGCATATTGGTTGGCCACTCAACACACACATAGCTCCAGACCTGCTCTTTTTCTTTTGATAGGAACACTGCAAGGAGAGTTTTGGTTATTATCAGGAAAGACAGAGAGGAGCAGTAGGGGACAACAGTCCTGAATACTTATTAAATAAAATTTCATTAATTCTGCTCTTCCTGGAACAATTTGTGTAATTATATTTGCCTTTATAGTGGAAGGCTAGTGCTCTGCAGACTAAAAATTTCCATTAATTTCACTTGTATCTTTGAG
Organism: Passer domesticus; assembly: GCF_036417665.1. Lineage (NCBI taxonomy): Eukaryota > Metazoa > Chordata > Aves > Passeriformes > Passeridae > Passer > Passer domesticus. The sequence continues at coordinate 53,621,874 of NC_087476.1, forward strand.
TAAGGAGGATGTATTGGCTTTTTCTTGGAATATGCTTGCTGATTTACACAAATTTCAAGGTCAGAAATAGTTGTTATAAGTCTTCATTTTGCCCTTCTTCAAAAGGTAGGCAACAGAAGTGACCCAACTCATCAATACCCTTGCTTGAAAGAAACAAGAGCTAGAGGCTCATGTACAACTCTGCACGCCTGAATGCCTCTAGCTGTGTGACCATAACATAGTTTTATAGCTGTGGTAAATATTTCAGGTCAGTTTTAACTCTGCATAAATTAACACCCAATCACACAGCATTTATTGTTTATTTATGCCCAACTTGAAAAAAACAGTTGTGAAATATTCTACATAATAATGTTATGAACTCAACATGGTAGAACCACATCCTTATTTCTGCACATCACTTAAGTAAAAATGCACAGAACCAAAGGTATATGCACACACCAAGCATTTTTATGAGCAGCAGCATTTTATTTGCTGTGAGCCTCGTTCTTATGCTCCTCAGTGCTAATGAAAACTAATTCTTTAGGGAGTGCTGCTGAAAGCTGATCAGTGATAGAAGAATCAGAGCCCATAAAACTAATGGACTGTTCCTTGAGCTGATATCCATCAACCATTACTTCATGTGATGATGTAGCATATCTTTAAAAACTGTTATGTGCCACAATCAAAATATTTCACATAAACTGTAGGGTTGCATTTAAGGTATGGGTAATATTTATCTTCCTCTGGGATCTCCTAAACTAATGTTTGGAAAAGATTAGTCTGAATTTCTTTAAAAGAATCTTAAATTTCCTGAAATAGAAAACTGTTGACACTTTTCACTGTCCTTTTACTTTAAAATGTTTTTCTTTGTCAGTTTTTTTTTCTGGTCTGTTTTGCTGGTTTTACTGAACTTTTTGAGACCTAGTTTCCACCGTTTCAATACTGCCTCATATAAAATAAATCCCCAGTGTAACAACAGCTCTTGCAGATGAGGAATGGTTGCCACAAGTTTTAAACAGTCTCATATTTCTTGTCTCATCATAAGGTCCTGCAAGAGGATGCAGACTGGGGCTCAGGGCACCATCAGAGATGTTCAAGTGCTGTTCTGCACAGGACTGGGGGAGCACAGCCAGCAGTGCTGCCAGAGTGACATGAAGGTGAAATACCCTTTGGTTTAACTACATATAACACTGTCACACCTCCTCCTTGCAACCACCTATCTCCTGCCTGAAATCTCTGAATATTGTCACATTTAAATAAGTCATATCTAATAAACCAGTGAAATTAGAAGGATTCAGAGCCTGTGCTTTCTATCTCTGACATAAAACAAGTTAGAGTTTGGTTGAGAGCAAAGCAGATTGAAAACATTTCAATGTCGTTAACTAAAGTGTAGTCACATCCTATAAAATAGTATGATCTCCATATTTTAAGTAATTTTTTTGCCTTTTTTTAAACTTACCTCAGAAGCTGTGTCAGCCAAGGATAAATTTTGTGTTTAGAGATGAAAACACAAAAAGTTTTTTGTTTTCTTTTTTAAAAAGAAAATTACAAGACCATGGGAGCCAAATAATCTAATATCAGTTTTTCCCTAATCAAAGACTGAGCTGAGTGGGGAAGCTGGAGGGAGTTGTCACATACACATACAGGAAAGAATTCCTAATTCATATTGCTTATTCCCATCCACCCAGTTTAGAACACTAATACAAAATCACTGTGATGTCATCAAAAAATAGCAGCTTTTATTTTTTTTTAAATAATTCAGAATTCTACATTTTGCTTTAAGTTTTTGGAGTTTTTATGTTTAGTTTATTTTAATATTAGTTTTCGAGCACAGTGCCATAGTCAAATGTATTGTCTTAACTAATGGGACAGCAAGCTACAGGAGCAGAAATTTCTGAAACCATCTTTGAAAATTCAGTAGATATATGCGCATCCTAAAACACAAATGGAAGGCCTAATCCTCTTTTTCTTTCTCCAGCCTACTAGCCTCCTAAATCAAGTGCCTAAAGACAGAATATATAAATACCTTCTCTAAAATATCCTGACATCAATGAACAAAATCAACATAAACACTGTTTTGTTGCAGACTATAACTATTCCAGAAACCTAAGCTGTGAACAAGAAGATTATGTAATATTATAGAAACTCCACTTAGAATAAATTTGAAAGATAAAGAAAAATTAATACAGTAGATTTCTGATGAGAGTTATTATCCTGCAGATATTGCTACCATTTTTAATTAATTCAAACTCAGTCAAATATAAGAAAATAAGATAATATCTTTAATGGCCTATTCAGGTTTAAAGGAAACAGAGGAAGAATGTTCCATTTCTTAGAATCAAGGATAATAAATCCTATCTTTATTAACATGAACTCTGTAAGGAAAGACAATAGAGGCTTTAAAATGGAGGAAAAAACATGTTTTTCTTTTCGGAACTATCTGGCCTTTGGTAAGAAATAGAAATTGTTTCTGTAACTAGGGGGGATTTTGAGAGCACAGATTCAACATCCTTATTAGGAATTTGAAACAGGTTGGTGTTTTGGAGGGTAGCTTAACATTCATCAGTAGAAGTTTAAAGATTAGTCAGTGAATGGTGCATTTCCTCCCACTCAAAACCTACAGGAGTGTGTCTGTGTTATTAGTCTTGACATATTTTCTAATTCATTATCTCTTGAATTAGCAGAGCAGAGTACACCCTCTGGAACAGGCAAGCTTGCTATACACAGCAGTGGACTCATGGGGATTCCTTGGCTGGCCAGGAAGAACAGTTCCATAATCTAATCCGCCCTCCTGTATAATTCTGCAATTATCTTTTAATCAAGCCAAATAATTTTGGACTATACTAAGATAGAACTTTCAGGAAAAACTTTAGCTTTGATTTGGGTATGTCAGCATACAATCCATCACTATTCTTTGGACTGGATTACATCTGCCTAGCTCAAACTCACACTGTATTCTAATTTGGACAGAGTTGGTAAAGGGATAAAGGGATATACTCCAAGGCAATTAAATAAGAAGCAATTTCCCAGTCTTGCAAAAGAAGTATCATTATGATACTACTTAATGATTTTCAGTGTGTGTACTAAGAGAGGTACTAGGAGTTTGCTTGGAATCCTCAGTAACAAAATCTATCCTTTATCTGGTGTTCTGTAGATGGCCTAAGCCCAAAGAGTGAATATGATGAACTTCAAATGAACTAATTGCAATTTTCATGGGAAATGAGGCAGGAGACCTGTGATTGATGGGCTTTTGAATCAGATACATGGCTAAGAACTCACATGCATGGGAAGAGTTAGTGCTGTAAATGTTTGCAGTACCAGAGTCATGCAAGCCTCCAGCAGTCCTAACACTATTTTTTTTCTCTAACACTCTTGGTTATACACCAAAAGCTACCTGCAAAGCACAGGTCTCCAGCCACAAACTCGTGGAAATACATCAGAAAAAATAAGCCTGACTGATAGCTAAAGTTTAAAAAAAAAATTCTACTAGAAGCAGGAGCAGTTAAGTCATCAGTCTACTATGACTACTGATATATGGGTCTTCACCAAAAGAAAAGTAAACTCTGTTTTCTCAGAAGGGGTGTCACAGCAAATATTAGGATCTTGATGGAATGAGGGCCAAGGGAAATAGATCAAGAACAATTGAGAAAAGATATTTTCAAACCCGGAAAAGGCCGGGGATCTAAATGAGAAGAAAAAACACTCTTCTCAATCAGATATTTTCAGAATTAAAAACAAATGAAGAATTGGCTAAGAAAAGTAGACCGGTGCTAGAAACTGAAAAATCACAATAAAAATCAAGTACTTTTTGAGACTGTGAAAAAGGGTTATCAATGACATATAAATAAGGCTTAATGGGGTGGACAAAAGACTAATGCTATTATCTCTGGATGAATAAAGAGAGAGAAGGTGGACAGATTTCAAGCAGGGCAGATGGGAAAGTCAACGATATTGCATCATTTCACCATGGTGCTGAAACATGTTCAGCAAAAGGTCCAAACCTGGAACTGTTGCAAAATGTCCAAATCTGTTTTCTGGTGTCCAGAACCATGAACTGCATGAGCTAACAATCAGCATGAAGGAAAAGGAAGAAATCTTGCTGGTTCCAGGTCTCTGCCTGAAGAGCCCCCTGAGAGTTTCTGGGTCAGGATTTAATGGAGAGACCAGTATGAGTGATGCTGAGGGTGCCTGCTACAGACACAGTGATTTAATAACAGAGCAGTCAGTGGGAACGAGCTTTCCTTAGCAGGTTTGCTATTGGAGGAGCAGCTGAGATGGTTGTGCAGCCATCCAAAGGGACCTGAACAACCTGGAGAACTGGGCAGAGAGGACTTTCATGAAGTTCAGTGAAGGAAAATGCAAGGCCTGGGAAGAGTGACTGGAAAAGAGTTTTTCCAAGGAAAACATTGGGGTCTTCAAGACAAGCTGACCATGCACCAGCAATGTATCCTTGTGGCAAAGTTGTCCAACACCTCCTGGGTTGCATTAGGGAAAGTGGTGCCAGCAGAGATCCTTTTTCCCTTGATCAACACTGGTAAAAGCATATCTAGAGTGTTGGGTCCAGGTCTGAGCTCCCAGTACAAGAGGGACATGGATGTTCTGGAGCAAGTCCAGTAGAGGGTCATGAAGGCAATCAAGTGCCTGAAGCACCTGAAATAGAAAAAGGGGCTGAGAGGGCTGAGGCTGTTCAGCCTGGTGAAGAGAAGGCTCAGGAAGGATCTTACCACTGGACATCAGTACCTGATGGGAAGATAAGAAGGAGGCAGACACTTCTCAGTGGTGCCCAGTTACAAAAGAAACACAAGCAGAAACAAATACCTTCACAGTGGAAAAATGGAAAGACCAAGTCTCCCAGTCCTGTTATTGAGCTGAAGCTTTAGTAACAGTGGCTCCATTCTGCTTTTCTCAGCCCATGGAGCTCAGCTTGGAAACTGCTGTACAGTTCCTGTAACAGGCACAGGAAGTGACTCTATGACTTCACTTTTGCACAAACTGAGAAGCTGCATTCAGAAAAATATTCAAAGACTTTTCACTGTAAAAGCACTTTGAGACTTCAGCCTGTGTCACGTTTCTTGTCTGTGAGGAGTCTAGGCCAATAGAGTTAAGCACCTACTTAAGCACTGACTTTTGTGCTTATGAATGAGCCAGTCCTCAGCATAAATTTTACATCTGTCTTCTTCCTCAAAGAGGCATTGGTCACATTTTCTTCAGGTGTGTTCCCTCTGCTTCCCATGTCTGCCTCACCCCACAGAGACTAACCCAGGCAAATGATCCAATTAATCCCTGTAGCATGGACAATGGCTTTCAAAGTCAAGCCTCAGTGATTTACAGGAAGTGCCCTTAACAAAAAATGAGCACCATGTTAACCTATGTTGGTATTCCTTTTCTTTTTGTGGGGTTTAAATGGAAGATACTGTCTTTTGTACCTGGCTGACATGTAAGCTTCACCATTTACCACTATAAAATCTAATCAAATCATTAAACAGTGGCAAAACAGAACCTGAAAAGAGATTTTTCAAAGCCACAAAATAACAAACCTGGAATTTTATTTCAAAGGTGCCAGATACCAAAATATCACATTGGTTTTGGCTGTGGCAGAATTAATTGTATTCACAATGACTAGCATAGGCTGGTTTTGTGCTGAACACAGGGTTGACAATATAGAGATTTTTTTTTATGTGCAAGGGCTTTTTATATGAGCAGGGCTTGCACAGAGCCAAGGGTTTTTCTGCTTCTCATACTGCTATGGCTCGCAAGAGAAGTTGGACTTTGGAACAGGTGACCCAAACTGACCAAAGGGATAGGAGCAGGAAGGGGGGACATTTGGAGTGATCTCGTTGTCTTCCCAAATCACTGTTATACAGGATGAGGCCCTGCTGTCCTGGAGATGGCTGAACACCTGTCTGCCCATGGGAAGCCATGAATTAATTCCTTCTTTTTCTTTATTTGTGTGAGTGGTTTTTGCTTTCCCTGTCTTTATCTCAAGCCACAAGTTTTCTGGCTTTTTCCCTTCCAATTCTCCCCCTGTGCTGCTGGTGGGGGAGTGAGCAAGCAGCTGTGTGAGGTTTGGTTGCTGACAGGGGTTAAACCACATCACTTTCAATAGTCAGTCCACAAATAATCAATTTCCACAGCAATAAGGATTAGTGAATATTCAACATGACACTGTAATTCTTCTCCAGAAAAGTGGTTTATGTAGCTTTTAGAAGTTTCAATACACATAGTTCAAATAGACAATTCTTTTTAAGAGTCTTACACACTGAATGACAAGGAAAAAGGAGAAACTTTATAAGAAGTTCTTCTATTGATATCAATTATCAATTAACAAATGCTGTGAGGATGAATATTCTTGCTTTAGACTTCAAAATGTTCCAGTGTTGTAATAAATGTGATTTTTTTCGTATTTCAAATATAACCTGTGACCAAGAGATCAATGAAAAAAATTTTTATATTAACTGCAAAGTTGAAATATATAAAATAAATTTGGATTTGTCCTCTTATGATCTAGCTTTTCAGCTTCAGTATGGTTCATTTCTGAAAAAGAAAAAACTTGAAAGATCACTAGAAATACTAGCCATCTATAAAAATTATGGGAAATACAAACAAATAGAGAAAAAATGTTAAAACAATTATTGGTCAAGTAATTTGCTCAGTATTATTTTGTTCTTCAAAATACAAAATTATGAGTTGAAGGCATCTTTATACCTTTAATGTAAATGGCTTTTTCATCTTATAACACTTTGGGATAGGTATTTTTTTAATAACAGATTATGTGTAAGTGTCACTGTAAAGCAAAAGGACAGCACATGTTTTTCAGTTGTCTTTTCCTAAAAGCCACTGAATATTCATGCTGCAGTGTCAGACAGAGTTTAATACCATGCTGCTATTAAGAGCTTGGATGAATTTTCCTTATGGCATTTATGGAGGAAAACCAGAAAAGTTCCCTTTTCCTCCATCTTTGACGAAGCCACAGATTCCAAGTGAAATCACACAAGATACTCCTGTATTACAGATTTTCATTAGGGCTGGGGTCAATCTTTGTTATATTAATAGTTCAAACCATAAAACTCAACTGACCTTTAGTCACAGTGGTTTCCACTAGTGCAGCTTTGCCAGTCATGTCCTTATTCTCACAATGCACCAAATCATTTTGACAACTAACTTGCAATTCCAAAACAGCAGCATCTCGATCTGAGCACAATTTCTTGGTGGTGTCTACGTAGAAATTCTGAAATTAGATAGAGTAGCACATTAACTTTCCATGTAAATTGTTATTCCAAACTAATGTGACATGCAAGAGCAATATTCTTTGGGTTATTTCTGTGAATTTTAACTGTGAATTTCTGTGAATTTTCTGTTTGTCAAAGTCATCAACGACATTTACCACAGAGGTTGTCTTTCAGGCGTGTACATCACAAAACAACATGACCAGGAGGCACTCTAGGTGAAGACATTACCTCTAAAACACATCTGCAGTCTTTCTTTTCCTTTTTATTTTTGGCTATATGGTGTCACACAAACAAAAGGAGATTTAAGTATCCCTTTTGGTTGATTCAGATTACTTTCTGATTAACTATTTTTATTGTATCGATTGTCATTTAATGTGTTCTGTTATATATTACATCATAAACTCATATAAAGTCTGACATTTCAATTACATTTACCCAGTAGCATTCACAGCATAGTATAGTTAGATGATGGGAACATACAATTATGGCATTATTAGTTATAGTTTTATTACATTGGAAAAAGTAAGTTAGATGGCTGTAATATTTGCATCCCTTGAAATTCAAGCTTCATACACACCTTTCCATAATTATGTTGTTTTATTTTTAATTTTGAGGTATTTATGTCATAAATACTTTTAGTCAAATACATATTTTTAGCTGTGTAAGTAACAGTCAATTAAAAGTGTCAAAAATATATCTTTGGTGAAGCTCTACAGTAGCTGCAGTGTAGGTACAGACCAATTGCAATCATCAGACCAGAGTATATATTTTAGAAAATAATCAGTATAGATTTTTCCATTCAAAATCAAATGCAGATTTTTTCCTTAGCTATGACAAAGCCCATCCTATTCAGAGAGATAAGGTCAAGTTGGTAAATCTGACAGTAGCTACACAGTGACAGGATCTGATCTTTTCAGAATCAACCCACAATTTGCGAAGGCGCAACACAAGCCCACGTTTTACAAAAGATTAGCCCTGTTTGGAAAAAGATATCAGCTAGCAAAGAAAGAAGTTTCTGGTAATCAAAATAGAAAATTTGGAAGAGTATATTAGGCAAAACAGATTAGGTTGAAATCCATAAAACACAGGGATGATTTTGCCCAGTGGGTGGGTCACAACACTGCAGAAATGGAAGACCCTTATTTTTCAAATAGAGGAATCTCTGCTACTTTTCTCCTTTTTCTTAACAAAATCCCACAGGATCTATCTACAGGAGTCATTTGAGTTACAGTATTCAATGCATGTTTGTGCTCTACAGTTTGTAGAGCACAAGGATGAGGAGCGCTAGCCTTGGTCGCAAAAGAATCTCTGAGGCCCAGCAAAGCTGTAAGCAGTGATGTAATTCACAAAAAAACTCAGGGCTTTGTGAAAGATAAATTCAGCTAAGAAATACTTTGCCAAGAGGATAGAAATGTCAGAAGAAATTCTTCACAGCAGAGAGCTTAACTTTCTTTCACCACAAGGGCATGGCCTTTCTTCCATCTCCTTTTCTTGACCTTCAACACCTAAACATGCCTGTATACCCCACCTGTTTGTTGCCAGACTCTCCCAATTATATGACCACTCATTTTATAAGCAGTTATTGAAAAAGGTCCACCTTCTGCTTGGGGAAAATATATGCTTAAATAACCATGTTTCAGAGCTGCCACTAAATGAGTCCCATCCTTGGTATCAGTTGTTTTTGGGGTACCAGTTGTTGGTTTCTCTAGGTCCGGATTGAAGGCACTTGAGACAACAGTTCATGTTTGGATTCAGGTGTTTATTATTTCTTATCAGTAAAAGAGTCTCACTACTGTGAGTTCGGCAGCTTTTCATTAGAAGGCACAAAATGGCTAACTATCTCTTGTTTTTTAAGACTAAAGTATCCAATTAAGAACTGACACCTAGATTATTTTCCCTTTTAACTCAATAGCTGATCCCTGGGAGCACGCAATGCGGACTTTTCTGCCCAATTACAAAATGCCACCCAAACCCGTGAAGAAGAAGGAAGAAGAAGCATGAAGAAGAAACCCAGGATGACACCCTGTGCCCTCCATCTTGCTTCCATCCACAAAATACTAAAAATCCCAAACCTAAATTTCTCACCAAGTGATACACCTATACTACTCTCTATAGTCTATAATCCATGTTTGTGGATTCTAGTTTATCTTGAAACCTGGAAACTTTCTTCATGAATGAGGGTCAAAGTCAGTGCTCCCCTGCAGGTCAGAAAACCCAGAGCAGGCAGAGAAATATTCCCAGTGCTCTGGGTTTCCACAAGTCATACCTCTTTATCACAAATCAAAGGTAATGGGAAGGGCAGGGTAACTATTATTCATAGGCAGATTATTCCTGTGTTCCAGTTGTTTGGCATACTAAGCACACAGGAAGGTTTCACTTAGTGGTCAGCTTTCAGGGAAGGATGGAGCCTTAATTTAAACCGCAGACACAAAAAAAAGAATTTTTTTTTTTTGAAAGTGTGAATTCTCTTATTTTCTAGTCAGCTCCTTATTTACCCTATTAATACTAGCAATCAATGTGATGTATGAGCATGTTGAGTTTATTTATTTTGCATTGCCTTAACTAATTAAAAACAGGCCTTGGTATCAAAATAGAAAGATACCCTCATTAAGAAAAATGTATCTGGAATTTGTGCTAATCTTATAATTCATCAGCAAAACCACATGCTGTGAAAAATTGTTACCTGGGGCACCTTGTAAACAAATTAAAATATGCAAAACTTAAACATTTAAAAACAAATAGGATTACAGAAAATGAACTGTCACATCACTTTATGCTGAAATCTGATAGCATTTTAGCATCCTTAATAGCACTATAGATAGCAATTATACTAGAGACCAACAAAGATAAGTTTCTTTTTTAAAACTATGTAACAGAAAAGTCTTACAGCTGTCTTTCAAATACTTGGCAAACTTAACAGCACAGAGTTTCTATCTAGGCAGAGTCATTGTTCTACTAATTTAAAGAAGTCAGGATATCAGCCATGATTTTCAATAGCTACTGCCAGAGAAAAAAAAAAACATTAATTCAATTAAAAACTTATAATCTGAGCTGCAGTCATTTGTTATAAAAGACTACTCATGAGGAAACCCCAAATCTCAGCATTTGGAAAATAAAACCAACATCTACAGGTGCATAAACTAAAAATTTTACAGCGATGACTAAGAATTTCCCATTACATCTTCCGGTTTGCTTGTGGTCCAGGAACAACTCAGGAGTCAAAACACAAATCTGTAAAGGTAAATGAGTCTAAATATGCACAGTCCTTCTCAGGAAACAAGAGGTGTTACATTGAAAAGGATAAACACAAAAAAACTGTGAGAGCTAAAGTGAGAACAAAAAGACTGGAGATGCATCACTTTAGCAAGAACAGAAGTGTCAGAATTCAGCAGAAGCCGTAAATGAGTGCAGTGTTTGTCAAAGGTGCACAAACTGAAGACACTGCAGAAACAAACTGAGTTTCAGAGTGAGGGGTTTGAATTAGTTTCCCTTTTTTTCCTCCATCACCTGACGAGTTTAATGCACTGCATCTGTGTGTGTGTGTACATGAACTCTCTTCTGCAAGGCTTCCCTCTGCTTGTCGGCTCCAGAAGCTGTGAAATCTTGACAATAGCTCTTATCAGTGGCACTGGCCAAATAGTAATGTTTTCCCTATCTACAACCACAGTTGCACAAAACCTGTCCCCAAAATGCTGATATCCCTTACAACATAAGTGTTTGCTCTCATCCTCCTCTCACAGTTCCAGCTGTGTTCTCCTCTGACTTAAAAAATTTGGGCTATCAACAATTGTAAAAATTTGGGCTATCAACAATTGTAAAAATCTGGGCTATCAACAATTGTATCCATATGAATATTTTTTCATTACTGTGTCAAATTGTTTTTTGAACTCATTTACATTTCTGTTATCAATATCATGTGGCAATGAGTTCCAGAGTTTATTTCTGCTCTGGGTTACAAGGTTTCTTTTTACTTCCCTAACTCTTAATTTCATTATTTTTCTCCCATCATTCAGATTTTTACTCTTTTTCTTGAGTCACCTCTTCTTTAGGTAAAATAGTTTCTGGTCTTTAATCTTTCCCCTTCCAGGAGTCCAATTATAACTCATGATGCACTGACTCTGGAAATTCCTTCTCCTTTGCAAGATACAACCCAAAAATACTGAAGGCAATCCCTACCCCACAAATGCTTCAGACACCAGTATTTGGTCACAAATACTCAATTGGCCCATAAAATAGCACAGAAGTTCTTACAAAAAACACCCCAAATCCCCAGTCAACCAAAAAAAAAAAAAACCCACCAAAAACCCCCACAAAACCAGCAATAACAAAACCATAAAACAAACAAACAACAACCCTCATCCTTCTCCAACTCTGGAGGTGTCCACCAAAATTATTGTAACCACTGAGATAAAACAGAAGAAGGAGAAGCTCTTAGAGCAAGTAAAAAAAAAGTCTTTTAACTCTAGTTACAAAAACCAAAATAATTCATGTTCATAATTCACATTATTGTTTGGTTGACTTTTTATTAAAGTAAAGAACACCTCAACATCATCTAGAACATTCAGAGTAAAGAAGAAAACATTTGTTTTAAGTACAGAAAAATTTGGAAGCAAATATGAAACCAACAGCTGTCATAACCTCTGAAAATGTGGTGGGAGACACAGTGCCATAATCCAATCTGACAAAAGGATGCTTTTCCAGGCTGAAAGTCAAGCTGTTACGTGATTACAAGTGGCTCTAGTGAAGAGGAGTACTCATTGCTGGAGCAATCAGTGCAGGACATGGCACTACACCTTTGGAGTACATTATTATAAGTCACCCATGCTGGTAGATACAGAACATAAACCTTTTACTGCAATCTTTAAAAACAGCTTGGAGTGGCAGTATTTACAGCCATCAGAAACCCAAGCCAAATCTCCAGATACATATTTATTGCTTTAGCATAAACTGCATGGGTATATTTATCTCTAAAATGCTTAATTGCTGCATGCACCTTTCCACCAGAATAAAAAGATGTATACATAGAATGAAAGTGTGATGAATGATTTCACTATCCAAACACAGACAAAAAAGACAATTTATCCCCACAAGCTGCGTACGACATTTCTGTAAGAAGGTCACACAGCACTGTATTCACCAGAAAGCCCAAACCAGGCTGCATGAAGTTTTAGTTTTAAATATTTTGCAGAGTATTTCAAGGAAATTGAGAGAGGGTGGTAGAGAGAGACATATCAGTATTCATAGTCGTTGATTTATAAAGAAGACTTCATGAGCTTCAGAACCTACAGAATTACAACCTACCTATCTAATTTTGCTCCCACAGTCATTTTATCTGCGTGATTTTCTGCAGGGACAGTTTGGAATTACAGTGGGTTAGAAAATAATCTCAGATTTTGTTTCCCATGTATCAGCCAGAGTAAATACCATCACATTCAGAGCCTTAGACCATCCTGAGTCACAGATCTGAATTACTTTTGGGCTGGAAGAGCATATGTTGGAGTACATTCTGCGGTAACTACAGTGGTCGGATTTACACCAATGCTCATCATCAGGTGATCCCCCTACATTCCACTCTGCTGGAACCCCACCCAGAGTACTGCATCTAACTCTGGGGCACCCAACACAAGAAAAACATTGATCTGCTGGAGTGGGTCCAAAGGAGGGCCACAAACATGATCTGGAGCACATTTGATATGAAAATAGGCTGAGAGAACTGGGATTGTTCAGCCTGAAGAAGAGAAGGCTCCGGGGACACCTTCTGGCAGCTTTCCAGTACCTAAAGTGCGTTTACAGTAAAGAAGAGAGGGGCTTTTTATCAGGTAGCATAGTGATAGGACAAAAGGAGTTGTTTTAAGTTGAAAGTCAGTAGGTTTAGATTAGATTTTAGGAAGAAATTATTTTCTGTGAGGGTGTGAGGTACTGGCACAGGCTGCCTAGGGAAACTGTGGATGCCCCATCCCTAGAAGTGTTCAAGGCCAGGTTGGAATGGGGCTTTGAGCAACCTGATCCAAGATAAGGTGTCCCAGCCCATGGCAGGGGGTTGGAACAAGGTGACCTTCAAGGCCCCTTCCAACCTAAACCATTCTATGATTTTATGAAAATATATTTCACCTACTGTCTGACTAAAAATCTGAATGGGTGCTCTTACCTAACAGATGGGAAACACAAATTTGAATAATGGGAACACACACATGGGAACTGCTGACATGTCTCAAAATCTACATTATTATGGCAGACAATTAAGATTGATTCATTCCACATGAAAAGAAACAATTACCTTTGGATTATTATTCACTTGTATCCCAAGGTAGCCGTCTTGCATGATCTATTGGCAAGCCAACTTACCTTGCACATGCAGGTAATTTTTGCAAGGGCACAGTGTACCCATAGCAAAGAGTACTGACAAGGGTCTATGAGTTTGTAGTAAAGAATTTTAACAGTCTTTCCCATTGCACTGATTCCAGTACATGGTATCAAGTCTTCATTTTCCACAGTCCACTGGAGTGTGGAAAAGGAGAAGAGCTAGTTAGAAGATACTTCAGAAAGGCCATGGGCAATAAAGAGGGTCCTCATTTAGTCTTATTAATATACAGGATGAGAGCACTTTGGAGAATTATTATTTGCCTGCAGGACTCATAAGGTACTATAAAATGCAGATTAACAATTTTGACAAAGAAGGGATCAAGGTTATATAATTTCAAAGACAGAAACAAGATTATGTTCATTTGTGAGTTATTATCTGCCTAAAAGAGGCAAAAACCACATGAACAAATTAAATTTTGTGATCTAGATTCAGGTGTTTAATAAATGTCTTCCTCACAAGGTACTTTCTCTACATACCAACAATATCTCAGTTAATTTGTCTTTCATTGTCAGTAATCTGGGTTTTATCACAGAATCGTAGAATGATTTGGGCTGGAAAAGACCTTAAGGACCATCTAGTTCCACCCACACTGCCATGGGCAGGAACACCTTCCACTAGACCAGGTTGCCCCTGGTTCCTTTCCCAAAGGTTAAAAAGCAGAAAAATATAAATAAAATCATTCTTGATTGTAGGCTAATGCTACTGTAGACACATTCTAAGGGTTCAAACAGTGTATTTAAACTCTTACATTTTCCTAATAGTAGGGACAGGATTAGTCAATCCCTGTTCAGAGTTTCAACAAGAATACTTGAATTTAAAACCAAAACAAACCAGAGAAGAAAGCCGTGTTCCAGCCAGATCCATTCCGACAAAAATAAAAGAAAATAATGTACCAAGCCGATTGGTCTTGGAGAAACCAGCGACACCGCGCTGTGCCCGACACGCGATTTGTCTGTGAGTTGGGACAACCGATGGTATAGAAGGAATGACAAAAAAACCCACGACAAAAGGAATAAGCGGGGAAGCAGGCGGCGGGCACCGCTAGGGGGCTCCGCATCCCGGCGCATCCCGGCGCATCCCGGCGCATCCCGGCGCATCCCGCAGCTCGGCCGAGCGCTCCCCGCGGAACCGGGGACCGCGGCTCAGCCGTGAAACTGGAAAGCCTGGCATCCCACCTCTCCTCCGGCAAAGATTTCTCCTTCTGGTCCACCCCTCTCTCCCCATTTGAAACGACACACAATAGTTCCTGGGACTACAGAGAGAGATGAAACAAGGCTTGATCAGATTTGATGATTTTTTGGGATGCGATGTAGTGAAACGTTAAGATCTTGTAACAGGCTGGAGTTTAATAATTGTGGTGGGGGAGGCGGGGAATAATAAACAGAGGGAAAAACGGGATCCAGCTGGCAGGATGGCCTTTAGAAAGGGCTGTTGTACCTGAACAGTACATGTTTTTTTAGGAAATTTTGTGAGGGCTTTAAGGAGGTAAGGAAATGCTGCCACTCTTCACTGAAAGTCCCCACAGTTCAGGTAAATTTTCTGCAGTGAATGGAAACAAAATAAATTGCATTATGTAATCAATAAAAAGCTACACTAGAGTGTATTTCTATTGCATCCTACAGAAATTCTTTGCTTGCTCTGAAAATTCAGAGTCCCAAGATTTTAGTTCTTAATCCAATGACTTTCATGTACTCATTCACTGCTCATAGAGTTTATTTAATCATTTGTTGAATGAGATCTTTTTCTCCCCCCCAGATTTTCCCAGAATAATACCAATTGTGTGTCAAGAGACTTTAGAATTAAGTTTTGCTACCAAAGGTCTTTTATATCTCTGGGTAACTAAAACTGGAAGCCCCTTTTCCCAGATAGTTTTCCTGCTCTGTGTGTGAACAAGCAAGAGAAGAGAAAATTATTTTGGGCACCCTTGAGTGGCCTGGGATGAAGCAATGCTGTATTAACCTGCACAAAATCATCAGGCTTACACCTTGGGTTTAGTGTTAGAAATCAAAAAGGCTATTTAAAAATCTTTTAGCAATAGTTCAAATGCAAAATACAGAGCTGCATAATGCTCTCCCAGCTCCATCTCTTCCCTTTTCTCTCCCTGCTAAATACATAAAGGGGGGAGTGCTTGATCCCCACTGCCTCAGAGTACAGAATAGTTTTTTCATCTTTACTATAATGTGGATGATAATATTACATTTATTTTTGCAGTGATGTCTTTATGTTAAGGTTTGGCTTTTTTTCTGAGTACTTAGTCTTAAACAGCACTTTGTCTCTTTAACACACCATGCAGTGAAAGAAAAGTATTGTTTTCTGCATTTTACATGCTGGCAAGTCAAAATGTATTCTTTTCCACATTGCTTCAAAAAGTGGGTAGGAACTGGTGAGATGCCACCAGCTGTCACCTTTCTACACACCCTGAGCTCTTCACCAGCCTGCCTTCCCTGCCATCAGGCACAGAAATTGCAGCCACACTTGTGAGCACTCAGCTAAAAAATTAGGCATGGGCTGTTTCAGATTGGGCAATGAAACTCAGTTAGTATTAGCCTGTGGAAATCCTGGTTTCCATGGCACTCACAACAGTCCTGAAAGGAAGCAAGAAAAGGATCCCATAGTTTCATAGTCAGTATGATGCTTTACCCCAAGGCTGGCTTTGCTTTTCTCCTGGGCTAGCCAGCCAGTAAACAGTGAAGTTCTTGGGAGGAAAAAAGTATACACCTGAAGACCTAAATAAATGAGGTCTACTTCTGTATTACAAATGCACCTCACCTTGGCAAATGAAACTGCTTGTTTGTTCAAAGACTATGAAATGCTGTATTTTGTGCTATCACCACTTAATGCAGATCCTTTTCATTTGTCTTTAATGGAACATTAACTGAAAATATAATTACAAGGGACAGATAATTAGCTGCAGGTTTGCCAAATTGGAGATGGAATATACTCAACAGATTGAAATCTGAAGGCTGAAAATGATGTGAATGTAAGTGCAGTTTAGTGTGTGGAAAATTGAATTGAAACTAAATGAAAAGAAGAATGAAATTTCCTGTAAGTCCTGACACAGGACTCCAAAGGAGGTAGCCCACACTGCACTGTTGTTCCATCTGTCTTTCCCTCAGTCCTCAGATCTTCACTGCCCCTGGATATTTAAATAACATCCACACTGGTTAAGGTCAAAATGCATCTCACAGAGTATTTTTGCTTCCCCATTGCCTTAAGCAGAACCAAGGAAGAGTAAGAACAGAGCAAGTCAGGATCTATTACACCCAAATACACTCTCAACCTCTTACTATTTTCAGCTCAGGGAATTTCCTGAGTTTGACATGGTTTATGTCTTAGTAACACTCAAAGGGTGTCTCTTCCAAGTATTTGTCCAGTCTCCCCTTGAGCTCCTGATCTGCTTCCAGCCTTGTTCTGACTCCCCTTAGTCTGAATGTATCCTGCCCCATTTCCTCTAACTGTGGTCCTACAGAGACTGGGGGTGAGGTGGGGTATGAGTGTGTGTGTGTGGGGGTGGGGGGAGAATGGAGGAGTGAGATTTTAAAATAAATTCCTTTGAAGTTCTTACTGTTGTGCTGGCCTTCCTAGCACGAGTCTGCAAGTCCAGCTGCAGAACTCACCCTCTACTTCCTCTTCCTGCTTGACAAAAAATGCTGTGTGCAGCAGACATCAGCCTGGGGAAAGCAGCAGGACACTGAGTTGGTAGGAATTAATTACTTCAGACTGGATTTGGTCCTCAGACCCTGGGTGCAAATCTGCACTCATTCCCTGTAATTTGAAAGCATTATTCTGGATTTGCTCAGTCATGGCTGAATTCAGCATCAGGCTTCTTGTTTTTCAAAATCATCTGGTTTCCAGGCCACAGCAGGGAATGTAACAGCAGGAGTGAAAGGAAAATGGGTTATTTTATTAGCAAAATGCATTGCTATTCTAACAGGTATTTCTGCAACATTTCAATTCCTTCAAGAATTTTGCTTTCACACACACATACGCACATATAAATGTACACAGAGATATGAGTATATAAATATTTCAACTTGCCCACTAGAAGCCAGCCTGTTTTGTCAGAAAGAAACTGTTCTGCCCCATTTTTCACTTCCTTTTTTATTCTTTATTTTCTGACATAATTTCAAAGTCCTGACAATTAATTCCCTTGCAGCTGTGCTGAACTGCACACCAGTGGTGAGCAAACCCAGCCAAGTCACAGGGGTCTTTGGTTTGTTGGCAACACTGAATCACAGCCTGTAAAGGATCTGGATTTTTCCTCATCAGAAAGGATGTTCACATCCTGATACTTTTGGCAAATTGGGAAGTACCTACCCACCAGAAAAAAAATTCACTTCTGATTACAAATACTTACCAAAAGTGTTAAAATAAGTGTTTTTGGTCTGTTTCTGGCTGTTGGCATTTTAGATTTAGAATTTTCTCAACTCATTACAGGGAGCTAACATTAAGGGAAAGAAAGGCTTTCAAAACCATTTACTCCCGGGTATCAAAATGAAACTGTGTGATACCATGTGCCCACTTCTGCCTCCAGCTCCAAACCCTGGCTTGAATCACCCTCCCTCCTAGGCACTGACTCCACTGGAGGTCTGGGTTCTCTCCCAGAGAGAGGCTGTAGCCCAATCATCCCCAACACCAAGCTGTGAGAATGAGAATTGAATATCCCTCTGTGCTCATAACTGTTTTCCATTGCTTTTGTTGCATCCACTCCCTTTCCAGGGTCTCTCCTGAGAGCTGGCTTTGTAGGACAGGCCTGGCACTCCAACAGTGTTCAGAGTTATGCCTCAGTGGCATTTAGAAGGCCTTTTAAGCCTATTCAGAAATAATCTGCTGAAAAGAGAGGATATCAACCCATTATTTCCTAGCTTACCAAAAAAAAAAAAAAAAGGCAACTGGAAAGTCAATCTAAGAAGCAGCATGGAAAACACTGATGGTGGTGCTTTGCTCATATGCTAGGAAATGTCAAATAGCAGACGAAGGTGAACATTCAGTAATTTTTCTTCATACCTAAGATATACCTTGGTGGTTAGTTCCACCATTCTGTAGATGACACTAAGGATTGCACAACCTTGAAAGTGGAGATTGCTCTCCCCCAGTTCATGTTCATTCATGTTCAACATATGTCCAGATTCATGAAACAGTATCTGAACATGGCAGGTAGTTTAATGTACCAAACCTGTCCTTTTGAACCTGCTGTTCAAAACCTTGCAGAAAGATTCTGTGTGCAGAAGACATTCTAAATTGTAAGTATCTACATTTCCTAAACAAAATAATGAAGTAAATAATTCTCTGCATTTACACATTTACAGAACCCAAGAAGACATCCAGGTTGGTGGGGCTTTAAGCACTACAGCAGCTGACTGAAGCATTAAACAGCTGTTGGCATGGAGAGTTATGCTGTGAAATTCTGCCCTGTTAGGGCATCCACAAACATTTTCACAGGGCTTTTTCACAATGACCACATATACACATATACACTAGACAGAAGATTCTTTGAGCAAATAAATACTTGCTTGGTGGACAAGTCTTCAAACTACTGACACAAGGCTTGTAACTTGTGTAACTCCCTTGATTTTCATCCATAAGACAGCTTTGGTTTCATCAGCCCACTGAATTACCTTGGGGATTTAGAAAAGATTTTATTTCTGCAGCCTAAAATTTCCTCTCGGTCAGTCTTTGAGCCAAACTTAACTGTACACTTGCTTTTCAGTTCAGCAGCCAGCCTTTAAAAACAATGCTGTCTTCTCCTGAAGTTTTGTGTTCAACATTCAGATGGTCAGCTGGGTCTTTTTTCAGATGTGAATATTTTCTTCTCAGGACTTGGAAACTGAGATGACTATAAATGAGTTCACATGAGGTTTTAAAAGAGATTATTATTACATCAATCTTATGCCAGTTTTGAGAGGTAATATTGGCAGTTCTATTAATTGCACAGGAAAGAAAATTTTCTCACTCTTCCTAACAGTAAATAGCCCAAACATGCAGGCTAGGCCTCCCCTCAACAACATGCGTTATATGTCAGATTATCAAGAGATGATTATGATCCATATTTCAGAAAAGTTTGCAAACAACATTGCTCTTTCAGATCTATCAACTTGGCTCTCGTGCTTTGGCTCCGGAGAAAAAAGGCAAATGTGTCCGATCAAACCGGCAGCTTTGGCAACAGCAGGACTTTGTTCCTCACTGAAATGACTGCTGACCTCCAACCTTCTATAATTCCCTTCATTTGGTTTGCAAAATGAGGGCAGGTAGGAGAGGAAGAGGCTGGGCTTTTGGTTGCAATGGCAGGAGTTGGTCGTTGCTTCAGGAAACTGCCTGGCACTGCCAACCAGAAACAAAGGGCTTGGGGAAGAAAGAAGCCGGATGTGAGAAGACATTTCTCTCTTCAGAGCTGTTCTTTTGTGTGATTTTACAAAAACCACAGCTTGTTGAAATAGAGTGCTGCACAGGGACACAGCATTGAGCAGATGCAAAATGTTTTAGCTCCTGGAAAACAAGGCTGCCTCCCAGCTGTGCCTCCAGCCAGCCATGAGCATGCCAGGAGTGCTGTGGAACGTGCAAGCAGGGAGGCATGTGGCAGAAGTGAGGTTGTCCCAGCTGAATCAAAATGGCAAACCTGTAATGAGCCTGGCCAAGCTGCAGAAAGAGGAAGTGGCTGGTACTTGTTTCAAGCTGGTTGAAAAATGGCTTGTTGAGAGTTTAGTGAAGGCAAGACAAATTCTCAAATTCATTTGGCTGGTTTTGGCTGTTGGTGTCTTCTTGACCCAGTGAGAAAAAGATTAATGCAATAACCAGCTGAAGAAATCAGTCTATTAAAATCAGTGTGCATCTTTGGGTGAGTACAGCTATGCACATGTTTTATTGTTTACAGGAGCAGAGCCTCAGAGACCCACACATTCACACATACTGAAGTTTATTATGGTGAATAATCCCCTTTGGTAAGTGGAAAATCTCACCATGGTCTTTTACAAGCCTAACAGCTGGTGAAGTCAGGACCTTGGAAACAATGTTTTCTACAGCAGTATGTGTTTTCAGGGACAAAGGAAGATGAATAATCTGTCAGATATATAAATCTTGTACATCTTAAACCAAAAGGTATTCTGGGAACAAACTGTATGTTTCCACAGATGAGGACAGTTCTTAACATATTGTGGGTGCTACCAAAATTCAAATAAAAACCAGAGAAAATAAATTGACATAATTTATTTATTTGCTTCTTTGTGAATATATAAGAAGACTGACAAGAATAAAAGAATATACTGTTTGCTGTCATTAATTCTCTGGTTTAATAGTCTTTTATTTACTTAGGTGTAGAAAACTTCAGAACTAACAAATCCATCTATGTTTTCCAGGCGCCTGTGACATTTGAAACCTTGTAAAAGTAATGCAGGTTTCAGGTTAGTCTCACCATCCAACACTTACTTCAGCTTCCTAGATAACTAATAAGATCAACAGCAGGTGACACTGCATGTGACAATGGCTCTAGGGAGAAAATTCTCAAATCTACCTGGAGCTGGACTGAAATCTCTCATTAATTTCACATGGATCATCAAAGAGCATCTGTGAGGCAGCAACATTTGTGGATGCCACAGTCTTGTTTGCCAGCAGAAGCCTTCCCTTCAGCACTATTCATTTCCAAAGACATAAACTCCCAAATTATTGAATCCTACTGTGAATTAAAAAGCTGTGTCATAGGCAACCTGAGGGCACCCCCGATGCATCATTTGAAGACAGAATTTATTGGGTCAGCAACTTCTGACTCCTCCTAGACCATTTGGCCACCTCTGTAGCCAGCGTGTTAGCAACAGGGAAACACATCTCATGTGACAGTAACTTTTGAGGCCCCATTTTGCACTGCAGAACTAAAAAGAAGCTTTAATGCAAGTGAGAGCTAGACCCAGGGAGGAGTAGGAAGCCACACTTACAGTGCAGAGCTTTTTGAAGTCAGTGAGTTTTACTGTGTTCTGGTTTTAGCAAGCCTTTGCAGGAGGTGGTCTGTGTGGTTTTGTGACCCAAAAGTTTCATTTTAAGTTTAGGGGGTTGGGTGAAAGAAGACATTTGAGAAGAAATGTGGGTGAAAGATTCACACATCTCTCTGAAAGCCTCATAAAGTTTTCACTGAACTGAATGGTTTCTAGTCTAAAGTAGGCTTTCTTTAGAATTTTCCAGTAAAATTTCTAAGAGCTTGAATTTTGATCCATCAGAAATAAAGCAAAAATAAAAGATCTTGTATTTTGAGTCACTTCATTTTGGTTTTTTTTAATAGTCTATCTTTTGCAGTTTTGTAGCATAAACATTTTCTCATATCTTAGAACTTAATATAAGTAAGACTGCAGTTACAATTTTTCATACCTCCCCCCCCAGAAAAAAAAAGAGGCTTTGCAACATTCATATAGTGAAAGGAAAAAAGCAGAGACTATTAAATATTTTTCTGATAAAAGCAGTATTACTGATAGAAATTTCTAGGTTTGAATAGTCCTCATCACATTTCTCTTACAAACTTAAAAATATTCTTTATAGCAATTCCATAATGTAGCTATCTAAAACTTCTATATTAAGCCCTGGATTCAAGCAGGTATTCTTTTTTTTTTTTTTTTTGTGACTTTACAGGTACAATTGGTACATTGCTCCTGGCAGACTGGCAAGATAGCACACAGGAATTATCTCATTTAACTGTAGATCAATGCCATGACTGCAACGATAAAATTGTAGGAAAATTGTACAGTAACTACAAGGTTATTATCAATCACTTTTAGCTCTGCAGTGGCACAGGAGAGAGGACAGATACTGTAATAGGCTCTCTGCTGAGTACTTTTCATTAATATACTCTGTTTTCTTACAGTCTTGCACATCTCTTACTCCCAATGGTTACTTTTGTCTTGCTTGTGATAAAAGTAGGGAAGTCAGCCCAGGTTCAAGTAAATATATCAGGGTGTATGTTGCTTTTCCTCTTATGGACCAAAAGGCTTATTTAGTTATTTATTATTTGCTAGACATATATCACAAGGACATTAAATAAAATCAAGATGTATCTTTATTTTGCTTAGTAATTTTTAGGTCACAGCCCTAAGTGGAAGACAAAGCTAAACCGAAGGTCTGTAGTAGATTTCTGAGGTAGGCAGGTGTTACTTTACTGAGCATGCTATCTTTACAGAGGCATAAAATGAAGAGGCCAAATCAAATCCCAGTCTTAAACAATTGATCAGATTTTAGCAGTTCATGCATGCAAGAGTGGAACCACACACATTTTCACTACTGTGAAAGATAGTTTATCAATGAAAATCAATTTATCAATAGTTGCAAAGTAATTTAAAGGTTCAGAGCAGTAGTACAGAAGAGTAGGATTTATTTTTTGTTAAAACAGCTCCTTTTGTCCATCTCAAATTTCTTCCTTTCAAAATTGCCTCTTTGAAAGCATTTATTTCACACCTGACCAAAATTCTCCACTTCAGGCAGTCCTCTGAATTCAGTTCTCTCGTGGTCATGGTAGAATTCAATGTTTTGGGCCAGGGAAACAGTAACACATTTTGGCACAAAATAGTCTCAAGGATTTTGTTCCAGAGGAGAGCTAAGTACAGCAGTCAAGTGCCATAGCATTTCTTTTTGCCTGCATAAATTTCATTTTTCCACTATAAAGGGAGGAAGAGGAGGGAATTCCTGGAGTGTAAGGTGGCAAATTTATTCTGGTTGTCAGTACAAAAGTGGGTGTCATTCAAGAAAGAGCTGCCTGGTGATAATCTCCAACTGCTTCAGAATTATTTTGCAAAACTCATACCTAACACTATCTCACAAGGCTATTTTATCACAGAACTTCTTCCTAAGACTTGATGGAGATGTGTAGGGACACTTTACAAACTCATGACAACTACACCCTTAAAAAATACTGTGGTTGTTGTGAATTCATTTTGTAGGCTGACTGACAAACTTTGTATCTGGAATCTCATTCTATTTTTTTTTTTGGTTGAAAACTACAGAGAAAAAGTTCTGCTGAGAGATTTAGTTCAGGACAAAACAGGTCTGCTAGCCACGAAGCCTCACCACTAACCTGCTGAGTGACTGCAGGCAAGTTGTCTGCTGTCTATTCCCTCTGACATGCGTTCTCCACCTATTTAGAACATAAGGATATCTGCTGGGATTGCCACTCACTGCGTGTTTCTGCAGGGCTCAGAGACCTCAAGACCCTCATTCCATACGACCCTGTAGGTGATGTGATGACTATAAATATCTGTGAAATGGATTTTTACCATCACACCGTTTCCTAGTGGAATTTTATCTCATCCAAATATCCTACTCTTATTTTCAGTGATCAGCTAAGGCAAGTCCCCAGGTGTGAGAAGCTCTCCTGCTGCCTAGAAACTGAAGCTGTGGAGAACTGCAAGTATTAAATACCTCCCCAGGATTCTTATAGCTAGGAGCAGCCTTTTGTTCCCATCCCTTTTCATATTACCCTTATATAGTTCTCTTGTACAGCCAATAGCAACATGAAAATGTGGAAAAAACTACAGCTTGCCTTAGCCTTGACAAAACTGACCCATGCACACATCACAAATATTGATATATTTATAAAATATATTTTGAACAGAATGATGGAACTATTGTAAATGAAGCAGAGGTCTGAGGTCAGAAAACTTCCCTGAAGTTATGATTAAGGGTGCGAAGTTCAATTGATTTCCATATACTCAGCTAATAAAGAAAATCATCTCCAATAACCAACTTGTTTATAAAAAAAAAAAAAGGTATCCTTACATAAATGTTCTCATCAGAACCCCAATATCCTAAACCCACTGGAAAAAATGTAAACCTGATTCCTCAAAACAAAGAGCTGTGTTTAGTGAAGGTTCACCCTGTATTTGGGTCACCACAACAACAATTACCGAGCCACTCACAGCGTTATCTGAGTCACCAAGGGGACCTGCCTTGCACAAAATAGGAAGCAGAATGCAGTACAGTGCACTCCACAGGGCCATGAGGCAGGTAAGCATAGATGAATATTGAGATTAAATGACAGGCACAAAAGCAAATGCTAGTAAGCAATGGGATCAGTTCATAGCTTGCCTCACTACCCATAGTGTCTTTTCAGGCCTCATAAGTTTTCTGTTTCAGTTACATCAAATGCAACACAAGCCTTAACCTTGATACATGCTATTTTGGCAGGTCTATTTTTTTCCTCCCCAGATGGCAAGATCTTTGAGCAAGATTCCTCTCTTCTTCACTGTTTGCAAACAAGACAACCCTCTCATGTTTAAAAACACTTATGTATGTTTGCGGCTGTCCCGCTGACTTCAAAATAATTTTGTTGCAAGGAAAAGCTAATGTGTGACTTCAGAGCTGGAGGAGAGCTACATGGAAACATGCCTCAGGTACCACTAAGGCAAATACTACAGCAATTAATGCAGAGAAAATTGACTGCTGAATACAGAACACAGTCTTTATGAAAGTACCAACAGGAGGCTTGAAAAGTAGGAGAATGTGACCTGTCTTAATCTCATGGTTCCTCTGAAATTAAGTGCCCCATTAATGGCTACATGTCCAGTGTGCAGGTGAGACTGTTATCAAATCCATCACTATTCAGTCAAAACCCCAGGGTGAAATTCTGTGCTGCGCAACAAAAAAAATTACAACTGAGGAAGAAGGAGCTTTGATGGTTAAAACATCCAACTTTCAGTTGTCCCAGGAGGTATAGCTGGCATCGAACTGCTTTTTGCCCTACCACCCCATTTTTTACCAAGACCCTTCAGAACAGAGGAAACATTGCAATGAAGTGCAGGAGCTACTGTCCAAGGATGTATTCATTTCAGTCAGATGTAGTGAAGAGGGCATGCTCAGTAATGGAGAAATGGGAGATAGAACAAAATTAGGGAACTGAAGAGCAGCTGTTCAAATTAACTCATTGCATCTGTCTAAAGTCATACAAAAAGATGTAATTTCACCCAAGAGCAAACCTTCCAAATGGCAATTTATTTTCTAGAAATAATTTAATGACATGCAACTACTTGAGTGCTGGTGCTTTACATACAAATAAAAATGGCAAGTCTTTGCACTTCAGTCTTGTCATCTAAATTAGGCTTTTGAGACCAAGTCCTCTGTGGGTATAAATTAGCATAGCTCCACTAATGCTAGAGGAATTATTTATGCACTAGAAGGGGAAATAGTATAGGGAAAAGACATTTTTTGACTATAAAACACTAGCTCAGTCCTGATTGTTTTTATTTAAATTATTAATCCTCTGGGCATCTCCAGTGAATAGATTTTACAACTTTTGTAGATCTGGAGAATGCATATATAGATACATGAACTGATAGGACAAGCCTTTAAGCTCTCAAAAAGATGAAGCACAGGGCTGAACCATGTAGGACAGGAGAAATCTACAACCAAGGTTTCTAGGTGGCTTATGTAAAACTTCTGCAATTTTGGCTTTAAAGGACACAATTGCCAACAGGGAAAAGGGTTGTAAAAAATAGATATTCTCACATTTAGAGAAAAAAATTCCTTTACTATAAATTATTATCAGAGCCAGTGTGTTCTCTGAACTTTCAGTTCCCATGGTGGAGAACTTAAATCTTTCTAAAGAGAAAGGGGCAAGCAGTGGAGCAAGTTCCTCACGCCGCTGGTATGTGCCACTGGTATTCACATATGGGATATAATCTTCTGCAATAATGTGTATGAGTCACAAAACAGTAGCAAAAATCCAACTTTTTTTTTAATAAGAAGATTTAAATCCTTATCCAAAAAAAAAAAAAAATAAATCACACAATTTGCAGGCGGAAGAAATCATGCCTCTGAACTCTGAACTCTCAGAGAAGAGAACCCGAGATCTCTGGACTCAGTCACATGGCTGTGTTCAGCATTGCCTGGGAGGCAAGGCATTTGTACTTTGCTACAACTGGCTGAGATCCCTTCAAACAGAGGGACTACCACTGGGCTATTCATCCTTCTGTGGTACATTGATGGTGACACAATACTGTTTTGTAGGTTTAGGGGTTTTTTTCCCTTTCTTTTTCCTCTCAGGAGACATTAGGTAATGGTACTTTTACCTGCTGGTGTGCATCAAGACTGTTGTGAAATGTTCCTTGGGAATGTTGGAAAGCCAACAATTGTGCTCCTATTTTCACGACTCTAATCACATTTATTTCAAAGTAGTGCTGATGCATATGCTCTTCTCAAAGACTCTATCCAAATGGACCCCCAAAAAGCAAATAAACAAGATAAAGGTGGTGCTAAAATACACATTAAACTATTTAAGAAGAAAAAAGATGTGTGATAGTAGGAGACTAGGCTCTGAACAGAGGCAAAACAAGGGCTTTGTCCTCTGAACTGCGACTGAATATGCTTCACTAGAACATTTTACTCATTACCTATGTCCTGCCCCTAGAATCACAGCAATGTTTATCAAGAATGTTGAATTTATTAAATGGGAATGGTATATCACCCCTTTTATTATAAAGTGTAGAACATAACCTAAGTGGTTAAAAAAATTACAGATGAATAAGACAAATATGGCATTTATTATTAGGCTAGGCAGTAGTAAACAAAATTGTAATGTGCAAAGCTGTGCTTCTTATGGGTTTGGTTTCTCTCTTTGAAAGAGTAGGGTTGGCATCTTTCCTCAACTAAACAAGCTTTTAAATGTAATGAAAATAGATGCACAAAAATTATCTTAGTGGTTGTATATCAGTAGATTTCAAACAAATTTTTCTTGTCCAAGATTATCTGTCTTTAAACTATGATTATATCAGGTAAATTATTGGAAGAAAGACATTTATTATGTTTCGGGAAAGGGCCATCAATATTGGTATAGTGTATTTTAAAACATAATTCTCTATAAATTCAATCTATTCACACATATCTGCCAGATGGAAGACAAATGTTAGTGAAATAAAAATCAAAAAGTAAAATGAAAGAGAAATAAATTTACTTTATTGCAACTATTAATGAAAATATGAACCCTGTGAGATTAGTAGGTGGGGACACATTTATTAAATACAGATGAAATAAAAAGAATTTTAGAACAAAATTATTCTGTGGATGATTTCATTTATCTGCCATTGAAAATTATCTAGGACAAAAGTTTAATACAGTGAGATGCTTGTGTAATAAGCGTGAATAAAATGGATTCATAAAATTCAAAAAGAGGAGGAAAGCTAAAAAATTGTGTGCTTCTGTCATGCTACATTACCAATATACAGTGTGGAGGGAGAGGGAAAGGGAAAGGGAGAGGAAGATGGAGAGGGAGACGGAGAGGATCTATATGATGAAGCAACCTTGTATGTGTGGGGTAGGATTTAGCACATTTTTATAGTTTATGTACCAGTAAGGAAAGGAAAACCACAACACATGTATCTGTTTTCTTACCTGGAACAGAAGCTGAACAGACACATTCAAGTGTGCAGTGTTTCAGTATGTAGGAATCAAAATTTATTTCAGAACTACAAGTCTTATGCTTTTCTGCCAATGTATATGGATTTTCCACATGCAAATGTAAATAAAGTTTTCTTTTTCACAACAAAGGTATTAAAAACTTACTGCAATTGTTTAATTTTTTTTTTTTTTTTAAATCAATACTTTACCGCTTCATCAGCAGTAGAGATGAAGACTTCAGAAATCCCCATTTTTCATCTTGTTGTAAGAAAAGCATGGGGCGTGCTCTGGGATTAGACTGTCAGAATAAACAGTTTTTATTTTTGTGACTTATTGTGTGTGTGCATGTTTGCAGAGGGCAAAGGACAGCCTTCCACAATTTCAAGACATCAAACAAAGAATCAACCTCTAACCAAGCACAACCTTTTTTAAATAAAGTTTCGAAGAAAAAACTGTGACTGTTGCCTTTGACAGGTCAGTGTTTCTTATGTCTCTGAAACACGTATGGATCTTCTCACCTGTGCCTCTGGTTCCTGTTACAAAAAATGCTACAAAAGTAAAGTGGTGGATGAAAACATTTGTAATGTATTTTTTAAATCAACAAATTAGTGTCTCAGGGTGAGCGTGCCCTTCAATTACCGGCACTGCAAGAGCTGTGGAAACAGGAGGACTAGCTTGCACTTGAATTTTTACCCTGTCTCTTTGTCCAGAAAGAATTTGCATGGCAATATCTAGTTTTACTGAGAAAAACAAATTGCAGAAAAACAAAATTTTCCCAGCCATACTAAGTAATTTCATTAAATGTTTATTTATACTTTTTTTTTCCCTGAACATATTTTTACTTCAGTAGGAATGAAATGTGCACAACAGAAAATATGGATCCCCAGACCTTTATCTTGGGGATTAATTTGTAAATTAAATTGTGTTTATGACCATTTCTATGAAGGAATTAACTTCATCCTTTATATGCATATGGCCAAATTTCCAGACCCCATGAGATTCCTGAACAAGGCGAGAAACTGACACTTGCTACATACCTGGGGAACCCAAAAAGGCAAACACCTGAGCAGCTTGTAGGCTAGCGGTGAAAACAGTTGTATAACAATGTTCGTTTTCCTCTAAGCTGTAGGTTTCTGGCTGACACCTAAGCCTCAGTCTTCCTTGCCAGAGCATTTCCTTCTGAACCAGGGCTGCACCTCATCCCTCAGACCTTGTACCTGCACAATTTTGCAGAGTCCAGGTCAACATATCCATGGCCCCAGGGTTTCACTGGAGATGCTGGTGGGCGTAGTGTGTACTGGCAGCCATAACATGGTGACCCTTTCCCTACACAAGGCACTAATCACAGCCTCATTGTGAAAAACTGGTCTATCATTCACTTTGGGTTAACTCCTGTGCCACCGGTGGAGTTCAGCTCCAGATCAAGGAACAAAAATGTACATAACTACATGTATCCATCTGCATGTTTCACATGTCCTGCTCTGATTACAGTCAGGAAACTTCAGTTTCCTGAAAAACTGAAAAAATTCAGTTAAGAACTGCATCCAGCTAAACACAAAGTGTCTACTTGGCTCTCTAGGCACCACTGAGAGTAGAGACAGGAGTAGAAATGTACACACAGTGGTGTAGCTCATATCTCTAACATGTGACTACCTAAGAAAAGCACCCCTCTCTGTGGCTCTGCTGTACCAGGCCATCCATCACTGCAGCATGCTGGCCCAGCTTTGAAGAGAAACTCATGCCATTTTGCTCTTCCCAAACAAATATTCCAATTTCACACTTCTTGGAAGGAGTTTCAATTCCATTAAAGCAAATGGAGCTGTATTTCCTCAAACCATGCCTGCACACATCCCACGAGGTCCATCTATCCCAGTCCAGACATTTTAAGACAGGACACAGGCATCAAAACGTATACACAGCAGAGGAGCTGGGCAAACACAAGAGCAGACAAAAGTGTTCTTATAGCATGGGTTTCAGAAAGGAAACTACTTAGCACTGCCTAAGGACTGAAGTCAGCTCTGTCAGGAGTCTTCATACCAGAGGAGGTTTTGTGGTTACATCTGAATGACACAACGTGTTGAAAGAAAACCAAGCACGGCATTTTGGCTAGGGGTGCATACAATGTATATGCACATAAAACATTTGTAAAGTATTTTTTAAATCAACAAATTAGTGTCTCAGACTGTCATGTTATTACAATTGTGCTGTACCTGCAAACAGGGTGAGAAGCTGCATTTACATTTGAAAATTGCAAATACAAATTGCATTTGTACATCTGAAAATATATTTACATTTGATAAAGTTATGAAAAATATGATGGGAGCACTTGGCAATGCGTCTTTTGAAATAAGCTGGAAGAGCCCATTAATTTGAAGTTGTTAGCATAATGGTTTATGCCATTAGGTATCAAATCTCCTTTTGTAATTACAGAAGAGATCACAACGAACAAATAATGAAATTGTGTTTAGGTGCTCAGGAAAAACAAATTAGTTTAATCTACAGTCCACAGACATTTGAGAGCCATATGT
This sequence comes from Passer domesticus, assembly GCF_036417665.1. Classification (NCBI taxonomy): domain Eukaryota; kingdom Metazoa; phylum Chordata; class Aves; order Passeriformes; family Passeridae; genus Passer; species Passer domesticus. The sequence goes on from NC_087476.1 coordinate 53,652,332, forward strand.
TACTGTTGCCTTTGTTATTTTTGAAAGCTGCTATGATTTATTACTCTAAACATATAGCAACAAATTGAAAACATGGATTAAAATGTCTCCTACTTGACCTTTTCAGAACTATTCCATGAATATAAATATTTATTTTATGGATTCAAGAGCTGCTGATCAAGTTATATATTTTGAAAAGTATTCTTTGAATTATTATTCCACCATTCAAATTACACAGTTCCACAATAAATTTTGTAGGCATTTTATGCTAATAGGCACTTTGTAAACCATTGCATAACCCCCATGAACTCACACTGCATGAGTGGTTGTAGAGGCATATGATTGTCTGTAACATGGTGATCTTTGCACTGTAACAATACAAGAAATCCCCTCTGGCATCAACTCTTCACCTGAAACAAATCTTAACTTCTATTTATTCATTCAGGGATGAGAAATCAGTTAGCTATTGTGAATAAAATAGGAATGCATAACAACAAAACCAAAACAAGCAGTTTCCACTTTCCCTTGGATTTTTATTCCTGTTCACATTTGTAACACTTTCATTCTTAGCCTTGCCCTTATTTCTCTCAAGCACTACAATCTCAGTGAGGACCTGAGTTGTCTTCACTTGGCACAAAGCAAAATAAAAGATAGAGTTAAGCTGCAGTGATTGAAGACAAATAACAGAAGAAGTATATTGTCCCAATGCAGCTACTAAATTCTGGTGTGGATTATAGCCTATTTTCCCATCTGTACCTCTTCTGGTTGAGCCATGGAAGGAGAAAATATTACTTAATTGCTTTTCAGTGTGCATGTCTGCTGTAGGATCAAGCACACAAGCACTGAGCCCTTATACTCATGCAAAGAATTCCTGAGGTCACCAGACTTTTACTCCTTGTCCTGCAAGGCAGTGAAAACAGTCTGGTGTCTCTATGCTGGTTAGTAGTACATTACTCATTAGAAAATTACTCTAAATTCCGATTTATTGTAATTACACCAGTTTAGCAATGAACAAGAACAAGAACACCTTGTGGGAGTTCTTGTTTCAGCTGTCCTAGAAAAGAGATTTTCTAGACAACTTTTCTTTTTTAAATTTGAGTCTAAGTTTTACTTAGTCTGTGTTTTCTGTGTCTTCAACGAATTGTGACCTGCACAGATTGCCCTAACTTCCTCTGTTACACCCACAAAATTGGGGCATCCAATATGCAATTTACAGATTTAGCCCACAGAGTGTCTTCCAAATGACATTTATCTGAAATGCTTTTCCTAGTGTTTTCAGCCTCACCCTGAATATTCTTCTGCTTTGATAACCACCTTGGATGTTTTGCTTGTTCTGTCTCTGGCCTTGTTTATAAAGATATTGTGCAGTAAGTTAGGGAATGAATTTACAGCTCCTTTCCACTAACTCTCTCTGTAATCACCCTTACAGCACACTGTATTGCCTCAGTTTGAGGCAACTTAATCTCCTCTCAATGCCACATGAAATATCTAATATTTTCTGCAAACTGAGTGACCACAAAAAAGGGCAAGCAGGAAACCAAATTAGCTGTGAATTCACAGCTGATCACACTACTTTCTGTAGAAAAGCCATCTATTTCAGTTATTTCTTTGCAATTAGGTCGTGGTGATGATACACCAGCATCCCTGAGAAAAAGTTTCATTTGCTCTTCCTGCTTTCACTTTCACTGTCATGACTGTAGAGCTGGTGTCTAGTCAGTGAGAGAATCTTATTATAGTAACATCCAAATGTGACATGCAGCAAGGATTAAACTGTTATCCAACTTGTAAATGCATAAGCAGGCTCTCTGGAAACAGAATTCAGGCTGATATTTTCATTTTCAAACCTGTATTTTTCTCCATCTGAGCAGTCAATGGAGCATCTTCCTTTCTAAGTAAGATCCAATTATAATGAGAGCTTGGATTGACAGGAAACATTATTATAACTGAATGAGCTGTCAAATCCATGATTAATAAGGGTTTTCATTTAGGTTCAACAATAGCAGCATTAGACTACTGCCATATTATTATTCAATAACTCATAGCATTCATAAGAAGGTTTATTTTCTTTTTCAGAGCCTAGACTGAGATGTTTCACATGCAGCTATTCGTATGGGCAGAAGTGGTTTCAATATTTCATGAGATGATTTTATCTCTATATTTTTCCTGAAGATGCAAACTAATGAAAAACCTTATGCAAAATCCAAGCCTGCTGTTTGAGGATTTAGTTTCTGTTTTCCTTCTAGCTCCCATGTTTTTGCATCCATATTCCTATTGCTTGAACCATGAGAACAGATACCCTGGGTGTTCACAGCATCAAATGTTGGTGATACAGAGTAAAAGTATGAGGCAAACCAAGACCTCTCTGGTCTGTGTGCTCAGTGAGGTGCAAAGAACAGATAAAGAGCTGATATTTCATGTTAGCCACCATGTATGTATGCATTCAGCTGTGTCAAACAGAGTAGATTTTTTTTACATAACACTGTTTTTTACTTTTATATGAGAGACAATGAGGGCAGGATTGATATGAATTAAGATATTCACAAGGGGAAAAGAACATTTTAGAAAGAGAAGTGCTCACCCTTAACCTTCTTGTAACAAAAATGCAATTCCCTCCATCCTACATAAATACTGATTTCCCATCCCATTTCACAGTTTGATAGAATGTAACTGGATGTTCTGTTTTTCTGTTTCACTAGTTCTCAATTTCACTTTCCTAGCTTAGCTCCTTAAACCGTTCTTCAACCCAAATGGAGGTGCTGCTCCATCACTGCAAATAGTATAAGTGATGCGTCAGGTTGACTTCAAAAAATAACCTTTTAGCCCAGCATTTATTTATGCATCATCAGTTATGTCTGATTACTTGTTATACACATATGATTTATCAATATATTATACAGATGTACAGATATATAGAGAGCTAGACAGCTAGATAGATTTAACCTGTGCTGTAGCTATCTCTTTCCTCATTTTCTTCCCTTGCTGACACCTTTCGTACTTGCACAGACTAACCTCTAACATGAAACTTTTAGTTTAATGTTATCATCTGCCAAAGTTCTACAAGCTGGGGAAATTTATAGAGGCATTATAAGAGACATCTGACTTTCCATCCATAACTCTCCTTCTCTTGAAACTAACTGCTACCTTCTGCAAGCCAACAGGTGAGGACAAGGCTAAAGACACTAGGCAGACCACAGCAGATGCAGAAGACAGACACAAAGACCTGTGTCTAGTAGAATAAACTGTGAAGTGGTTAACAAAAGACTGATCCCTCAAAGATGTTAGTGAGCTTCAGGATTAACACCTTGCTATGGTATAAGTTCTTCAATAAGTTATTCTTTCTTGTTTCTTCTTCTTTCAAATACACACACTTCAGAATCCATCTGTCCTAGACAACTGTCACTTGTTTTCTTCACCTCTTTTGTAGATTAACTTCCGCTAAAAACTTCAAATAAGGCTAAAATGTACTAATCTCCAGTAATTCCATTGTTGATATTATTTTTATGATAATACTGCTGTTGCTATTGCAGTAGCCAATGTACAACATTCTGCATACCTAAAAGAAATAATTCTTGTCTATACAAATAACCAAGATGTGAAAATGAAGTATCGTGTCCCATTTCACAGGCAGAAGAGACAGCTACATGAACAAGTTGCCACCTAGTAAATGAGCATGGATTTACAGCTCATTTAATACTCCATGGCAACTGTCTGTGTGGTTACTGCTCCAGAGTAAATGCGAGGTAGCTCTGACCCTTACTGAAAAAGAGGCAATGTATCTTGCATTTACCTGAGCTTTAAGCATCCATATAAAGTAACTAATGAGCTGTAAATCCACAAATCCTCTTCACACCTGGCAGTTTCTTCATGTATCTGGAGGTAATGATATTTTTGTGATTTGCCTGTGGTCACTGAAGCAGCATTTACAGAAGTGGCAATGTAAACCAGACCTACTGAAATCCTGTGAACCCCTCTCCTCACACAGCCAGAAATTTCTTGTAGAGCTACTGTTCAATTGCTTGGCACATTTCCCTTCAAATGACAGTAATTCACAAGCAAACTGAACCACTTTTTCCTCATTAATACTTCAGAACATGCATTTACCACTTATGCAAAACAGATGGATCCCTTAAAGTAGCTTCCAGATATGGTTTCTTCATTTCACACATAAAATATTATTTACTTTTTCAAAGACTCTTAAAGTTTAAAAGTGATGCTTTGGGAATAACTTTATCCTGGTTTATTAATCAAGTTTCAACTCTAAGTAATTTAGAGTCCAAACTAAAGCAGGGTCTAAGCAGAGCTCATAACCAGTGTTTTCCATCAAGGTGATCCATGACATGAGACACACTAGCAAAAAGCTTTCTTCATTTTCTTATTTTCTTTTTTTTTTTTTTTTTTTTTTCTTTTTTTTCCCAGGGGCTCTTCTTAAGTGACCCTCCACTTAGACTCCATCAAGCTAGTTCAGGTGGACCATTGATACAAGCTGCTGCCTACAGTCATTGCAAGCCCGGGATCACTGCTCTGGTTTTTCAGTGGCACTACAGGAATCACAACAGACTTGAATACTCTGTGCATTTTTACTCCTCTTGTTATTCTGTATTAAAAAAAAAAAAAAAAAAGAAGAAAAAAAGAAAAAAAAGAAAAGAAAATCTGAACCACTATGTCACAACATACTGCCATGACATCTATTTACTAATAAAATTGTTTTGTGTTCTGAGGCAAAACAAGACCAAAATATTGTTAAATGCCTTGAAAATGTTTGGTGTAAATGATACACCTTCATACATAAGGGGAAAAAATTTTCTGGTAGAGACAATAAATACATTATTTTTTTAGCCTTTAAAAGCTCCCTCATTATATTTTTTTCATGCTGTATCTATGGACTAACACATTCAAAAAGTAAAGGAAAGCCCAGGGCTTAGACAGTCATTACAAATTTTAATGGATTTGATGAGTCCCTCCACAGCACTTTCTGTTTCTTGATAATCACTCAATTCCTCACTGCAAGGACTCTGAAAAATGTGAACCATGGCTACAGGTGTTTTAGGATGTGACCCTGCTGTCACACTGACAGCAACTTTCTCATTTCTTGTAATGGGGCATATATTTCAGAGCATGATCCCAACCTTTTGGAATGCTTTCATTTCCAGAATGCCCAGCTGACAGTACTGCCAAATCCTGAATTTCATGAAAGAATGCATAATGTGAGTGGGCAATGTCAGTGCTGTCCCTTACACTGACCACATAGAACACTTAAGTGACTTTAGTGAAGCTCCATTTTTTCCTTTTTTTTCCCCATAGTTTTATAGCAGTGGCTTTATCACCACTAGTTGATTACACTGTACCTGGAAAACATCTCTGTACTTCATTTCAACCTGTGCCAACTATCTCTTTCCACACAATTCCCAGGCCTAATCGGGTGGTTAAAGCACCCCATGGCCCATTCCCACAAACAAGGAGTCCAAAGGGTTACTAGCAGGGACACCAGCCACATCAGGTCAGCTGGCCTTCAGAGCCCAGAGAAGTTCCTGAAGGTATTTGAGCAGGGATGGAGTCAGAGAGCCTGGGAGCTGCCCAGAAGAGCCCGGGCAGCTGGTTCTGTGGCAGCTGCCTGGCTGGTCACTGCCACTGCTGCAGACGGCATTGCAGGAGTACAGGGACTGTGCTTCCTGCTGGAAATTTGCTGGGCTTTAGATTATCTCTGGCCATTTTAAAGTGGAAATCTCTTTAGTGATTCCAAACAGGAGTCTAAAACACAGTCCATAACAGCTAGTGCATCAACAGCTAGCTATTCACAAATGTAATTTTCCAATTTTCTTGCTGTGAGAAGGACAAACAGTAAAATGGAGCCTGCAGATCAGCTTTGCGTGAAGTCAGATTTCTTGGAACCCAAGTTGAAAAAAAAAGACATTTCTGTGCCCCCACTGCCCAAATTCTATTTTTGGAGAGTTATTCTGCTGCAGTGGTTCCTCGAATTTTAGATTTATTATTCTACTCTTTTTTGGTCCTGCTTCAGAATTATACATAGTTATATGATTTTGTTATGCTGTATGTTTTATTATGTTATGTGTTTTCTGTGAGGCAGGAAAAAAATTGTGCCAGCCAGTTCTTTCCTTACTGACATCAATGGCTTTTGGCTCACACACTCTGTTCAGGATTTTCCTTCTTATCAAGGGTTCCATATTTTCATGTAGTTCAATTTTTTATTTCTTCTGGGCATCCTCTTTATTTTTATATTTCTTTTCTCTTTGTTCTCCAAGTAATTCATTTTTAGCTCTAAATTAAGCAATTTGCTTTTAACCAGTTGGCATTTTCATCAGTCAGCATATCCAAATGTTCATCTGTACCTTCCTTAATTCCATGTACTATATCAGCATTTCCTGTATCACTAATGCCTTTCTGCAATGAGACTTACACCTCAGATTGCCGTGCTGTTTCTTCAGGCAATTATGTACTGTCTGTCCTTCTGGCAGGCAAACTGATATCTTCTCTACTGTATTTCAGATTTGAGACTGACATCAAACCACAGTAAGTGCCTACTGCAGACTTGACAAATCTCTGTAGAAATGTTAAGCTTTCAGTATTTTTTAAAAGGAAAAGAGAGTACTGAGAATATCAGGAAAACTCCAGTCCTTCATTAGCTTGGGCTTTAAGGTTTCCAGTTCCTCTAACCCTTTCCAGTTGGTTCATTCAGAGTCCATAGGGTACCCAGCAGTCCTGGTCTCCAGCCAGCATTGCTTGGTTTCTTCTGCAGAAAACCCCAGGAGGTGAAGTGGGATGGCGCATGTGTAGACTGCAGCCCAGCATAGTATAAGGATGTGGATAGGCTTTCCAGAAAATGGTCACAGGCCCCCAGATCCAAACACAGCAACAAGGATCTCTACATCAATATAAAATCCTTCAGCTTGGACTGTCCAGCCAACAAGAAAATCAAAAAGTGCTTGACACTTGTCAGCACCTACACACTGCTTTCCCCTAAGATCCTAGCAGGAGATCTGCTGAGGACCTGTGCTGAGGTTTGGCACACATGCTGCTGGGGAAGGCAACAAAAGCCTGTGTGTATCTTGTCTCAAGATACACACAGGCTTTTGTTGCCTTCCCCAGCAGCATGTGGGAGCTGCAGAGTCCCTGCAGCTCCCACTCCTTTATGCCTGTGACCCTGGCCTCAGCTCACTGCATGACAGAAGAGCAAGAAGAGGAGACGTGTTGGGAAGAAGCGAGGAACAGGAAAAGGCAAGCCTGTTGAAAGCTCTACAGGGGACTGGGGAACCAATATCTTATAGGTTAGGGGTGGGGTAAAGGGCACATGAAAAGTGCAGCATGGGGGCACCCAAACATTTGGGTCTGGGGGAAATCAGGCATGTATGTCACAGGATGGGTTTTAGGAGAGAAAGGAACCCACAGCACAGTGCAGACAGTTCTTGGAGAAGTAAAAAGCTGCAACACAAGGACTTGGAGGGAATTGGGGCCTGATTCACCAGGTGAGGTTGTGGTCAGGATAGGATTTTGAGACACTTCAGGAAATTGGCCACAATGACAGTATGGGGTAATCCTCAATTTTTAGAGCTTTACTTCTAGCCTTCACACGTTATTTACAAAGCAACTGGAAAATGGCAAGGAGAAAGAATAGATAGGATGTGGGGAACAAGGGGGAAAGAGAGAGTGGAAGGTGAGATTCCAGGGAGTGGGAAGCATCCTCTTCTGTGGGGACAGGAAAAAAGAGAGGAAGAGGAAGCACAGGTGCAGCATCAGCAACCACAGTTCTGCACCTGTGAGAGAGAAACCCTGTCCTTATGTTTGCATATGCACATTTCTGTATGCACTAATTAACCTCTCTTTTCTTCCTCATTTCAAGAGCCAAAAGATTGTTAATTCCTGAAGTCTGCTCTTGCCTACTCTTTCCTGGCTGTCCAGTGTGCATTTCTAGTATGCTTTTGTTTAGGAAGGTTAGTTTCTTGCTACACAGCTGAAATATTTGCATTAAATCTACTCTATAAGGAGCCAAAAATGTGAAAAATGCTCTGGAAGCAGAAAAGAAATACTTATGACGAAGGAAAGGAGACACTGCAGGAAAACTCATTTGCTGAGAAATGCAGCTTATGTCTTATCTTAATTCCAGATAAGTCTTCATTTTGCTGTGAAGACAGATGTGATAAATATGTTAATGGCAGATTTCGATAGCTCAGTTTGTAGAACTGCAAAGCCAGATGGAAGTGATAATTTTTCTTTCATTTTAATTTTGAAATAAAAAGCAAGAAAGCAAGAAAGTTCTCGGTATCTTAGCACTGTAATGACTTTTGAAAGGATAATGGACCTTAGCACAAAATGACGATTAACTATCATGCCCTGATGCTCCTATTTTATTAAATTCCGGTTTCCTTGGCTGGAATTCTCTCAGCTTTCTTGCCAGAGATGAGCAGATTACTGCTTGTGACTGACTTTTCCAGTTCCACATTCATAAAGTTATTTAGCAGCAATCCAGCTAGTGGATATTTTACTGATTTTACTTTGGCTCAGGTTAGATACATGACTAAACAGACCATTGATAATAGCATTGTATGGAGCTACCCCTCTTACTCCTTATCAGGAGTGTAATACTGCCTTTTTTGTCCTTTAAGCAGTGCCCTTATGGATTTAGGAACACAAGGCTAAATTGTGGCTTTCCATGCATTGATTAAGATTGTATTTAGCAATGTTTGCTGTGGACACTTTGTTTCTATTTAATACAAAAACACTAGAGGGACATAGATTAACATCTTCTTAAATGTGTCGGATATTTACTGCTTGAACTGATAGGCAAAAAGAAAGCTAGAAAACTTTTGCTTCTTGAATACTCTTGAAGGGGAGGAAAGAGTAGGTTCCCGAGCAGGTGAAAAAGGAAATTTTAGAAAATTGTTTTCAAGGAAGTTATTAGGTGAAAACTTGGTTTGTCATATTTGCAGTGAAGTTTCTAATGCGTGGAAAAAACAGACACATCTGGGTTGTTCCCTTTATATGAATTTTCATTTCTAGAAAGTGAGTACTGAGTGAGTACTGAGTGAGTACACTGAATACTGACTGAGTACTCCCACAGGAACTTCTCTCCAGGAACCACTTGGCAAAAGGGTGAAATGTTCTATTGTTGAATCTGTAGCATTAACTTCTAGGGTTTTATTGGGTCATTCTTGCTTTCTAGATAAGCTCACAAACCAGGAACTGAATGACCATTTAATTCTACATGTCAATTAAAACCCTCTCTTAAATTCATTCCAATGATTCTAGCAAAAAGAATGTAGATTTCTGCTGAATTTTATAATACATTTTACCATGAGACAAAGGAAACAAGTTGTTATGTCATTCCTGTCCTCAGCTAGGGATGCTTGTGTGTGGAGGTATTGGCTATTGGACCTGCTATAAACTAGTAATATCAGGTAAATATCTGCTATATGAAGTATATATTATTTTCATCATTCAATACAGGCTATTTTTTAAATTTGTTTAGTTTACATACATTTTCTTGGGGTTTGTCTTTTTAAAATCAATTAGCAAGTAACACAAAATTGCAAACATATGCGGTCTAGATGTTTCTTACACAAACAAAAGGTTGATATGAGAGGGGAAAGGGAAAGTCTATACAGTTCTGTAGAGCAGAGAGGAAAGATCCCAGGTTGTGAAGTGAAAGCTTTATCAGCAGGAGCTGAGCCAACTTAATTAACCCTGTGAAGGGATTGGGCAGAGTACTTAGTTAGTGCAGCTGTATCATGTTTGAGAATTCATCTGCTGTCTCTGGACTTTTCTGAACTGTGCAGACATGCATGCACAGTTCACATTGCACCTTGCACACAAGCAGAGGCTGTTCTCACACTCGTCTGAGGTTCCAGTCCACACTGGATGCCATTCTCAAACAGTCCAGGGACTCACATGACCAAAACTATGCAGTGATGCATGCAGTTCTGCTCTTGGGCCCAGACTTTCCTTATCAAGGTCAGAGAACAGCAGGAAGAGACAGCTGGAGCCTCTCTGCCCTCACAGTCTTGCTGCAAGCTGAGGCCATCAAAGCAAGCACAAGCTGTAGCTGAAGGTGACCCATGCTTACAGATAATCCTCAGGTATTGGCAAAAACCAGGCAGATCTTAGTCTTCTGTGGACCCATGCAGCAGCAGCATTTTATCCTGAAGCTCCAAACCAAGCAGAGCTTCCCAAACGGTGTGCAAGGAAACCATTCACCACTCTCTAGCAAGCAGCCAGAACTCCCCAAGCACCAGGCAGGGAGCTGCCTGCAGGAGGAGCGTGGCAACTCACGCAGCACTAAAGCTTATCCCAGGCTGCCACCCTGTCAGGCTTAAGTTCAGCTCATTAGAACGCTCATCTGTTATTTATGCAAATAAGCCTATGCATAGTCACAAAATATGCAAATATGGCTATTTATCAGTTTGGCACAGTTTCTGACTTCCTGAACCCTCAGACATTCCTGATAGATTTAAAAAGAAAACACAACGTCCCCTAGTGCTGCAGAGGGGCCAAGGCAGAGCCTAGCTGCTACCATTCACATCTTCTCAGAGGACTCATGGTGCTCAGGGTAGAAAAGATAATGTATTCTATGTGACTTTGAACACAATATGTTACAGCTCAGGATGTTTAATCTAGTGAATAAAGGATCTCTACTTGTTTCACCTTCCCAGGGGAGGAGATTTACAATATGCATAACTCCAAGCATTCTGACTACAGTTTATTATTTATTTATAACAGGCACCTGCCCCTCAAAAAATTAAAAAGAATCTTCTGAAACAGTGTTTAAATTATCTCCTTTGTCTGGACAGCTGCAGTCTAAGGTTGCTCTCACTTATGAATGTGCAAAGGAACCTCAGCTCATCCCTCCTTTACCCTTACTGCTCTCTTCTCACATTAGGAAAACATTATCTTCTGCATGAGCCTGATCAGGAGTCAGCATACAACTGCTTTTCTGCACACACAGCCATCAGCAACTGCAGGAGGTTTGAATCCTCCTGACAAGGGTACAGATTGACCAGAAACAGTGTTTTAGGGAATTTTCCCCCAGTTCTTTACCCCTGACCAGTACCAGGGTGATTGCTTTCCTGTGAGCTCCATAGAAAAGTTTCTCATGTATCCTTCCTTGCACAACTGGATTTCTTATTTAAGCTGCTCAATGTTCATTGTAAAAATTAGAAGAAAGACCTGCCTGTAGTAAAGGCAGGAGAAAATGTCACATCTTTTTTTGGTAGTACCCTTATCTTAGGGAGCCACCTTATCCATTCAATTCTCCTATAGACTGTTGGAAACATCTCCCAGGTTCTATGTGGAGCTTTGGATCTGAATGTGGTCTTGGAACTGAGGAAAGAGAGAAGGAAACCTCCAGCAGGCAAAGAGGTGCTCACAAACGCTGCCCTTTCAGAGGCTATAATTGAACTTCAGTTTCATACCAACACACAAAAAAAATAATTCCATCTGAATCCCCCAAAATATAATAACATGAGTTACATTGTATTTAAAGCATAGCAGTCACACAGCGTGCTCAGTTCACCCTGACATCAAGATGATGATCTCATCAGGAGAGACAACAGTAAGAGCAAGAGTAGGAAAACTTGTGGGTTCAGATACAGACGGCTTAATAAATGAAGGAAAGAGGGGGAAAAAAACCCCAAAACAGTGATGCAAAGGCAGTCCCTCACCACCTTCCACAAGCAGATTGCTGTCTGACCTGTCTCTGAGTTATGGCTGCCTTCCTAGTCAAATCACTCAGTTTTTATTGCTAAACACAGTATTATGTGTCATGGAATATCCCTTTGTTCAGCTGGGGTCAGCTCCCCCACCTGTGTCCTCTCCTAGCCTCTTGCCCAACCCCAGCGAACTTCCTTGGGGAAGCCTGGGAAATCGAGAAGATCTTGACATTGTGGATGCATGGCCAAAATATTTGTAAATATTTGGCTGTAAAACAGCCAAAATATTTGTGTGTTATCAATCCAGATTAAATAAAAATACTTTACAGACTGGTGTGAAGAAAATCAACTGCACCTCAGCCTCACAAAGACTAATGAACAAATGCATTGTCTTAGTTAATTAAACATCAAGAAAATTGTCCTAGAAGGGACACTTCTTTTTTTAACATCAACTTCTATTCTAAAAGGACTGCTTTTTAAATTTTTTTTTCCAAACCTATTTCCCACTTGGGTGAGTGAAAAACAATGAATTCAAAAATTTCAATACAACCTGTCTCTCTGTGAACTTAATTCCACAATTTCCAGCTGAGCAAAATTATCCTTACATTGTGAAAACATATGCTTCCCCTTAATAAAGATTTAAATACAGGCAGTTCAAATCCCTCCCTTCACTTTTACAATGGTGCAGTAAAGGATTATCCATGTAAAATTATACAGCCAAGATTTCTGCTGTGAGTCGGCATGGTTCCGTTGTTTTTCATGGATCAATTAACACACACTGGAGATTTTAGCCATTCCTGTCTGTAATTGCTAATTTGCCCATTACAGGGAGCTGAGAGCCATCTGTGTACCTGGCATAAGGATGCAACAGTGAAATGAAGACTTTAAACCCACAGAACATGACCTGCGGTTGTAGGACATTCAAAGACAAGATGGGACACCCTACCTTTGGAGCTTGTAGTACATCAGACACACCTTGCTTAGACACTGCAAAAGTAGGTGGTGGTGCTGTTGTTGGCTTTTTGGGAGGCCTGGGTGGTGGATGGAGGGTTAGGTTTTCATATCTTCTCAACATATAGTATTCCTCTTTGCTGACTTCTTCCACTGTTGTCCTAGTCACAGGTGGTGTAAGTGTCTGGACATCTTTGCTGAGCAAATGGACCAACATGTTTAAGCGATACACAGGAATCTCCCAGCTCTCCTCTGGACTGCTGGAACTACTGATCAGCAAGTAAGAGTCTGTGATTTCTTCTTCAAACTGCAGACCAGGAGCAGCAGCCAAGACATCTTTCTCGATGGAAAGGTCCCTCACGGACACTTTGACATTAAAAGGCAAATGGAATTCTTTGCAAATCTCAGAGAGGTGGTACTGTTTCTTGTCATGAATCACTTCTACAAAGCCACCTTCCATGTACATAGGGAGGAGCACTTTTTTATATGAATCACTTAGTATTTGCTCACAAGCTAAAACATCTATGAGTTTCTCTCCTCCCTCATACAGAACTTCACTAGTCTGGCATTGCTGAACTAGAAATTGATCTCCAACTGAAACAGAAAAAAACTCTTTATGCGGGGAAGTAAAGGCTTTAGTTGCTACAACATGAAGTTGTTCTTTTTCATTTCTCACTATCTCTAAGTCATAGGCAGTTGGAAACTCCCGAGGTCTTCTCTTGAACTTTCCTTTGTAGCTCATAGGGATTAAATAATGTCTTTTGGAGGAATCACTTCTCATCTCAGAGGCTAGGACTCTTGCTGCCTGGTACTTTTTGTAAATGACAATCTCTTTCCCTGCAGACAATAAGTTATAAGGTTTTTGGTTTCCCGAAGGCCCTTCCATTATCTCAGCAACCATAGGAAATTCTTTGCTTGTTCTCTCAAATATATCTTCCAAAGAAAGTGGCTGAAGGAAAGAGCTAATATCATAATGGTCTGTTACATCCTTGACCTCAACATCCAGATCTGAGAGGATATGAATGATGTCCTTTCGAACTGAAAAGAAAAATAAATATATTGAGTTTTGTTTTTAAACTGACACTGAAATAAAATGTACATCCTGTTGGCCAGATACTAAAAGTACCTTCCCTGAGGTGTGCATGTCCATGTGTAAATGTGCACCACTAACTAGGCCAGCCAAAGTCTGACTGTGGTAATTTGAAAGATATGGTTAACAGATATGCATGAGACCACACAAATGAAGAGAGACAATAAGGTGTGCAAGTGAACACAAAATTGAAGAAAAAGAAAAGTCTAGTTCATTATTTCCCCCACAACATCTCCAAGTTTAATCAGTTGTTTATCTTCTCAAACTCTTGGGTGCAAGATGTATTTTTATTCTTTTACTTCATAGCAGTTTAGGGTTTCTCTAAAGAAATGACTGGGGAAACATTTTTAATAAATAAATAGCATTTGGATCCATTAACAATATATTGCTGCTATAGCCAGGCTGGGAGAAAAGGTATTTTTATATTCATAAAAATAATTAAAACATCTATAATTATTAGGAAATCATATCACTTAACAAAATGGTAAAGCCTTTGTATAACTAAGAGTAAATGATTTTTATGAATTAAGACATTTTAATATTATTTTCCTCTCTGGAACTGTTGCAAATTTTTCTGCATCACCTGCTTTTATTCACTATCAGAACTGAGCCAGTGAATTTAACATCCTGATGGGGAACAACAGCTCTTGAACCACAACTGAACTTGCAAAATTTTGAATACAAAACTTCCAAGAACAAAGCTGACTATGTAATTAAGGCTCGTTTAAGAATTTGGCTCCAAGTCAGTGACACCACAGATCGCTGACCAAGGCAGTAAAATTTAACAAGCAAATAATATTTAATTACTCTCTTCAATAAGATTTATTCTGCATAGACCTACACAAAGGGATAGTATATTCTGGATTCACACTTCCTTGTAGCAGGACATACCAATATTTTATACTGAAAAGTTGGTATCGGATTTATTTTATATGACAGAGTTCTATGACAGTGATTCAGGGTCTGTTTGTTCCAACTCTTCTTTTGTCACATTGACACCTTGAGGTGATAAATATTCTGAGCACCACAAGGGAAAGAAAACAAAGGAAAATGACTGGTGAAAATGAAACTTTCTATGAGCATTTGTGAGAGTTCCACACACACAACTTGTTCATTATTAATAATGAGACTTATAGAGGATTCCTGCTCACAGCCTGTGAAAATGTGATCAGTTATCCGAGTTATCAGGAATCTTTTTTTTTTTATAGTGGGTAGTAATTCTCCTACTTTATCTTGTGCCTATTTATAGATCTTCTAAAAATGGTGAAAATCCATTCTTCATGGTCCACAAGAAAGTAGTTATTCATGTACCATGAAGCCTACTTTTCAAGTTTGTATTAAATAGTTATTTAGGACATATGCAATGCTTCTTAAATGTTGAGGACATCATGAAACTTAAAATAAAAACAACAAATACAATCCTTACTGGAATAACTGACCGGAAGACAAGTGAATAACAAATATTTCTGAATCTTCTGAAGGTTTTCAGGGGCATTAAATTCCTATTGATTCTGCACATATATCTAAGGATATAGCAATAAACCTGAGTTAATTGAGTTTCAGGAGATGAGTGAGATCCCTGAATCTAGCTAGAGTTACAGCAAACATTACTTTAACATTTTACATTTACATTATAGTTACCTTATTTTGTGACGTTATATTTTCCAAACTCACACATTAAATCATATAGCAAGCACAGCTGAATGTCTTATGATAAGCATATAGCAACTATGGTATGTTGTGTTAGCAGTTTCTGCCTGTTTTTCTTTCTTTCTCTTTTGTCCATTTACTTACATAATTCAACAGAGAAATGCTCAATTGTGAAAAGATTTCTCACTTAATATCCTCATGAATGTCATACTTCTGTTAAGATTCAATTTCTACAGAGCTTGTTGGTTTGCTTCTAGTAAATGCAACAAGCAGCAAAAACTTCCCAAAAGCTAAGCTACTATCCTTCAATCAGAACTCAGCTGTATCAAGGTTTTGGTGGAACAACTAGAACAAATAGTGTCATAAATATTTTGGAATTTTTTAAAATAAAAACTCAGAGCACAAACTCTTAAAGATACTGGTTTTATAATCTTTCTGTTTCCTCAAACCCACAGGCTTCAGAAATTATCAATGAGTTTTTTGTGTTTATATTCAGTTGATATTTGTTTCTGCAACAGAATGAAATAATATGATTTTCCTTTCTCTGACATCCTCATTCTGAAAACTAAATGGTAACTAAGTGTATTGTAACATGTGCAATTGGTTTTTTTTTTTCCTTTTCTTTTTCTACCTCCTAGATATAGCCATAAATGATCAAGTGGCTTCTCCATGCCCAAAGTCTAAGACACAAAGAAAGAGAATCTGGGAACTGGACAGAATTCCTAAGCTCAACCTTTTTACAAAGCTGAGCTTAGGAATTTACTATGCAATATATTTTCAGTGAGGATTTAATTGTAGTGATCAACAAAATGGCAACAGAAAGAAATGCAAGGTAATAATCTGAACAAGCAGATGATAAAGAAACACTAAACAAAATATATTTTTTATCTTTCTTCCTCTTGGAACTAACATTAGTGGCAAATATGGATAATGAATTTTTAACAAACTGAATCTTTCATGGTTATTTTAAGAAAATGTTGTGTATTTAAGGGTACTTTTGTACTTTGCTACACCAAGTTTAACAGAACACTGACTTTAATACCTACTTACATTTCATTACTGCCTGCACCTCATAGACAGGCATGAGAATCAAACAGCCATCAAAATTCTCAGGAAGTGGACTGGAGGAGTCCCACTTATGTAAAGTATTGGAAAGTTTAACAATCCGGTTTCTACCCTTAGGGATTTTCCATTCTGCAATCTCTTTTAGGGTGTACATCTGGTCATCTTCACACTCATAGAATTCTCCTTCTTGTGAAAGGGGCAAAGTAAAGGAATAAGACTGATTATTTCTGACCATGACACAGTTCACAGCCATCATCCCATGGACCTCTTCCACTGAGTTGAAGGTGATCTGCTCATCATGTTTGATAGTGAAATTTTCCAATTTTATATCCTTGGCACTGTAGAAAGAAGGATGGCCAAACCTTGTTGGCCCAATAGAGACTGTTCTTGCAATTTCTTCAATGCTGACATATGGAGTCTTATCTGCCACAACCTTATAAAGACCTAAAAACAGAAAACTTGCATTATAAAAAGGGAAATACACAAAGAAAGTTATGCTAGATTTTAGACTGTGAATGTTATGAAAATGGGGAGCAAAGCACATAAAATAATTCACAGATGATAGCTCAATTGCTAAAAATACAACTCTGTAGAGGTAATATCAGCTGGTACAATGTATAGACAGCTGGAATTAGTGCTTTCTGATGTGTATCTAATTTCTGACATCCAGCATTCTTAATCCACAGTACATATTTTCTTTGCCACAGAAAAAAGAAAAATTCCTCTCTGTCTTCTCAGGAAACCAGCCTTTGAGACTGAAATGCAGATGTGGTATGAGGAAACACAACATCAATGTGATCAGTTCATACAGGATAAGTTTCTTGTCTAAACATCAGTACTATGTAACCTTCCACATGCAGACTGGGAATTCTTAGACCAAGTGTGTTTAAAGATACATCCCAAACGAAAGAGTAGCACCTACAGATAAGAAAGAGCAAATAGATTTTAGCATATCTGACAGCCCAGTCCACCAGCTGGATTAATTCAAAGTCTGGGTGTTGTAGCACTCCAGCCATCACGAGGCAATTAAAATGCTGAAGTTCTGCAAGGCAGAAGTTGTATCTGAGCTTCCCTATCTCCTAGGGACATTATTACTTCATGTTAATCATGCCCTTTGGATCTGTCTCATTAGGAGCTTCCATTGCAAGAAAATGTGTACATTTCTATATTTGCGTGAGGGTTTTCATAAAGGAATATGAGCTGGGGGGTTGAGAGGACTAAAAAGCAGGTCTTAGCTGAACTGTGTGATTCATCTGTCTTCCTCACGAGGCGTGGCAGCATTGTGAATGCTGCCTTATGGAATTGCAGCGCAGCTTCCTGAGACAGACATTGACAAAGACTTGCTTTCGAGTGAATATAAGCGAAAATAGAGGTTATTTCCAGGCCAAGTTTGCTAGTCACAAATAAAACAATAGCTACAGCTACAGTGACAAAGAAGCCAAACTCCCTGGGAGACACTGCCTTTTCTCCCTTTGTCTGCAAAAGCCAACCAACAAAAATCCTATGGCCTCGCTCCTCCATGCTATTGACTCCTCTGGACTGCAGAGAGGGCTCTGTGTGGTAAAGGTACACTCCCATTTTGACCATCAAGGAGGACACATGGGATAGGGTATCAAGGAGCCTGGTTGGTACCACTAAAGACACTTTTATAGCATCTTCAAATCCTATGAGTAGTTTAAGCTTTATATCTGAAAGGTTTTAAATATCCTACCTAATTGTCCTCAGCCAAGTGCAGGATGTCCCAGCAGATACCTGGATTTCAGTAGGGTGAGATGCTGCCAGAACACACAGTTGCTGCTGGATCTTGGGAAGACATTAATTTCCTTTGCTAGACCTCCTCTGATTGTGGGATTGTTTAACAAATTGGATCATGGGATATTGCTTCTCTTAAAAATAAGCAAGGTGCTTATTTTCTTCAAAACTTTTTCCCTTACTGACTTTCATTACTGACCATAATCAACACAACCAGGGCCCTGCATGGTATCAGGGTGTCCCTAAGGTTGTATTTCTTTAAATGGATGTATCAAATAATTACTTCTATCACAACAGCCTTCTAAATTTTTTTTTTTTGGGGGGGGAGGGTGTGGTTCTGGTTACAGGATTGCTGTGGCTCTTTACAGTAGCAAAACCCTGTAGTTTCACTTTGTAACTTTAGCATCATTCTTGTTAAAGGAGACATAATTAAGAATCTGTCTGTTAAGTAGCTTTTAACTGAATTCATCAAAAGATTGGGCTTATTTGCTTATGTGTGTCCCATGTGGCCACTAGTTACTCTGGGAACTAACATCTCTGAGGGCCTGTCAGCAGCCTAAGCAGTAATAGCCTCTTTGATCTACTGCAGAAGTAGTGATCAGTTGCACCAATGTCACCTATTTCAGTAGTTCTGTGCCTTCACAATTGTCTGTATGACAGCCAGCTTTTCCTGTGTGAAGTCAGCACCCCTGTGTCAGTGCATCCTCTACATATATGTCCTCACTGCAGGAAAACCTGCAGGAAAACCTCCAGACTTGTCCCTGGACTGCAAGGAAGGCACATGCATGAATGTACAAAGTACAACTTGAACACACTTTTCTCTCCCACTGATATTTGCTATGTTTCTCACTGCCATTTTTAGCACAATTATTAGTGAGGAAGTTATCTACCACAGTCCTAACCACCACTGGACTGTGTCAGTGCAGTTCAACACAAACAGGTTCATCAGCATTTAGAAAGTATCACTGTGACAAGGCACCAGTGACAAACTGAAACTGTGGAAAAGACAAACAGTGTTCTAGCATCATGTTTTGCAAGCACAAGATGGGTATCACCTCCTGGAAGTGCTGGAAGAAAAAAATAGGACCATTCTTCATTAAAAAGGATATTCAAAATACTTAAGGTGTGTCCCAAAGGCAGTAACTATGCTTACCCATCTGTGATATAGGAGTAAGCGTATGCTTCCCACAAATTCTCCCGAATTACATTGAAAAGCCTCCATAGACTGTGTAAAAAACTTCCAGTTGAAAGTATTTGGCAAGGTATGGATATGAGGAACATTCTTCTCTTCTATGGGTTTGACAATAGTCTGAGGCTGCTAGTTTTGCTGGGACTACAAAGTTATTTGGAAGGCAACTATTTCAGCAAGAAACCGATGAACATCCCAGGTTGGACAGCAGGTGTCATATGGAAGCATAATTATCAGATTTCATTCAAAACTAGACACCTGATTAACCCCTTGGCTCAGGCAAACTGGCTTTGTCAAGGATGGGAGCAGAAGAATGTTTGCCTTCTGTTCTAGTGATTTTCATAATTTTGGTGATAGAATGCTTGCTTAGGCAAGAGAAGAGCCATGTGGCCTTGAGTACTTAACTACTGTATTGATAACACTCCTGACATGTCCTAAGAGCCACCTCTGAGTGGCTATGAACGTGCAAAGTTCCATATGTTTCTCTCTACACACAACAGGTAAATATAGAAAAGGTTATTTTGGTATGTTGGGTAGAAGTCACTGCCATATTCTGCCATGATATCCTCTCTTAAATGCTCTCCTTGATACTGTATATATGTAAAAACCAAAACAAAACCACAAAAACAACAAACAATAGTCTCTGGAACAATTCAGAGCCTTATTAAAATCACTGTGAATCTAATTGCAAAAACAAATGTTTTCCAAATCTAAGATAACAAGGAAACCTCCAGGAGAAGGAGACATATGGTAAGTTTGAGATGCTAAAATTTGGACATTTTGAGGTCAAACAAAAGTATTTTTCTACTTTTTCATAAACCACAAAACTACTGAATCAAATTCACTTAGACTTTCCCAAGAGATCTTGGTGAACTGTAAGGGGGAAAGACAGATGGTAATAACAAATTTGGAAGAAAGTCCATCTGGTTTATCAAGATCTGGCAGTATTGCTCCTATAGCTCCTACTTTCTAAATGCAATCTGGTCTATAACCAAACTGTACTGATGTCCAATGGTGTGAGGGAAAATAAAAAAATCATATAAGTAGAACTATACACATATATAATAATACTACGGGAAAATGTAACCATTCCACTCCATTAAGCCTCTATACCTAGTGACATTTCACTAGCTGAAGTATCTGCCTAGACATAATACAATGATTAGTAAGCCCCAAACACCATCGGCCCATCTTTTCAACAAGTTGACACAGAGAGAGTTTGAGAATCTGAGAAAATTATTTCACTGGTATAGGAGAAAAAACATAGCCAGTGGATCACAAGACTGAATGTGCTATGGGAAAGTATGTTTTGATAGAAGGATATTTTTACTACATTTTTACAGAAGAGTATACACAGCTCTCCTTTACTGGCTGTAGTGTAAAATGTACCAGCCTGGAGCTTTATGGACTTCCTATTTTCAATCTTAATTAGAGTCCTGAAGGAAGGGAGTATTTTACTCTCTTTCTGCCACAGAAAGCTGAGAAAACCAATAGTTTGGCTTGCCTACTAGAGTAGCAAGCAGCTTTCAAGAAAAAAGAACAGCAGAACAAATCATCCATCCCAGAGTAGCAGTTTCTGTTCCCAAAGTAAGGTTGGGAAGGGCACAGTTTCTACCTTCTCTGGAGACTACTTAATTGCTATTCCTCTTTTCTCACACCTCCAACACCCACTCACTACCTCTTCTGCTTCAGCATCCCCTTCCTCTCATCCTGTCCCAAAGTCCAGCTCTTCCTCACCTAATACTGAGAGGAGCCTTTTGATGCCTAACCTCCGTTCTTCCACAGATGTGTTGTGTGGTCACTGCCAAGTCTCCTGTCTTTTGACTTGCAGATGAGTACTAAAAAGGGCAGTCATGCTCAGCTATGTGTCTGTCAGACCACATAGGAATGAGCAGCAGCAACAGCCAGGGATCTCATGAGAACAGGGGCAGTCCAGTGATGTTTTTTTTTGAAGAAGGAATACAATAGAATAAAATGTAATCATTTGTGCTGGCAAACAATTCAGCTGTTGTGCAAATTACCTATTTGCTAATTTGCTAGTTGTGAAAATTGTAGTTCAAATTGTGGTTAGATGTAGTCATTGAAGTGTCTAGAGTAACAGCAGACTTCTATTATTTTATCCAGTGTATGAGCACAGAAAGAATAGCCCAGTCCTCTGAGGCATGAAGAAGAACAAATTAGAATGAGGATAAAATGAAATAACACAGATAGTGAACTTGCGGTTGCAGCGGTTTCTCTAATGCAAAGGGCAGATTAGGCCTTTATCAAGGATCTGATTTGCCAGAGAAGAAAAAAATGAGTTCTGAAGACTGCAAATATGTTAAGAAAGACAAAGTGTAGGGCTCATTTAAAGCCAATGAGCCCAGTTCTTCACTCTCAGAGCTGCTATCCCTAGAGTAAACTAAATAGGAGCATTGCTCATTTGTGCCAGCATGCATGCAGTGAAAGAATACATGAGCCTATGGCATGCAAAAGAGCTCATGGAAAAGGAAATGGAAAAGAGCATCAAAGAAATAGATTTCTTTGCATCAACGCTGGCAAGACAGCATTGTACATACAATGTAAATACAGGGTCAGCCTCCTGGAGACCTGTGGATATTTTTATAGAATTAAGTCAAAGGCAGCTTGAAAAAAGTTATTTGCAATTCAGTTCCATGCTTCATTCAAGAGACGGGGCAAGCCATGTTTCATGTACAAGGTTTCAGTTAGATCTTAGCACATGTATGTAATAAAGTGAAAAGGAAAAAGGTCAAGAAAGAGCAAGAGACTCTGCAGTCTTGACTCTGCAGAGCAGAATCATTCATCAGCTAAGAACTAAACTAGAGAAATGACAAATTTACGTCTTACCAAATAGCTCTTGAATGCTTAAGAGTACATATACAGAGAAAAAGAGGAAAGAGGTGCTCCCTGTTGGGCTAATAAGAAGTGTCATTATGCCCCTCTTCAGTGCTGCTGTTCAGTAATACCCATCATGTGGAGGATAATAATGATAAATTTCAGCAAAATGAACTCTGAATTTATTTTTCAAGTGAAATAACCCAGTTTTCTAGAACACTGTTTGGGAGAGTTCATAACTATGCATGAAAATTGTAGTGATTAGATCGAATTTGAAAATGTGCTCAGCAGGGCAACAGCATCCAAATGCCAGGTTGTAAAACTGATCACTTGAATGCAAATAAATCCCGATTCACCAGGTTCAAGCATTTGAAATCACAAGTCTTTCTGTTCTAACAATCAGGACCTTCAATATTAATAAATTTAGGATTACTTTTATCACTCTGTTGTGTTGGATATTTTAGGATTCAAATGTTCAACCTCATCTGCCAATCAAGATTTAGAATATATTTCTATTGGTGTATGTATTTTAGAGATAGAAGAAATTTTAATAATATCAGAGAAACTTGGATTACAAGAAAAATACCAAGTATCTTGAGAGTTCACAGGAGAGTGATATTTCAATATCTTTAGATAGCCACAGATAATTAAAAGGTCTTTGATCTCTACGTCTGGGCCCTACTAGTGCTTGAAAATGGTATTCCAAAAAAGTCTTTTAATAAGTGGTCATAGAAACCATTCTGATTCACAGGATAAGAAAAACATGAAAGTAAATTGAGGATCCATTGCAGGGGCGGGGGGGGAAGTTATATATATACAGCTATTTCAGAAAGAAATATATATTTTAGAGATGGCAAATAAAGGCATAGCAAAAGATATTTTTCAATTGAATTCAGAGAAATATTTCATTCCCATAGACTTTTACATTTTATTTGTTTCAATAAGTATGTCTTGTCTCCCTCTGCAAAAAAAACACGTCCCAGCTTGGAAACTGGCACAACCTAAACCCTATACATGCACGTGCACACTCTGGCATACTCAGCAAGACTTTAGAAGAGCATCAATGAGGTTATTAAGTCAAGAACTCAAACACTAGAAAAGACTCATATTATGTTCCCAATGCAGCATCAATTTAATTTCCCATGTGCTTTCAGTACAATACAGTGCTAATTAAATATTTAGGGTGTTTTTTTTTCTTTTGTACAAAACTGTGGCCTCATTCAGTCCATTAGCTAGACTGATGGCCAAAGTGAGTCCAGTCCTGGACGTGATCTCAGACTCTTGAAGTCTGTTGTGTTCTGTGTGTGCTCTGTACCAGTGTTTCCTTTATGCAGGTGTCCCAAAGCTTCACCCCCACTGCCCTCCTCATGCAGTTTTCCAGCTTGCTTATCTCCTCTCACCAAGGGGCTCCCATTACCTCTGCTGTCTGCAACACTCCCAGCATAAGAAATGCCCTACTTGCAAACTTGTGGATGGGTGGGGTCTTCCTGTGCTGCTGAAACCACCTGCACCTGCCTTCAGTCTCTGATCTTTGCATAAAAAATCTTCATCCTTCTGTCCTGCTCTGGGGTCAAAACGTTGTCTACCATTTTCCCAACACAGTTTGTCTCCTCCACTTCCCACACTTGGGATACTCATATGGGATACACACTTCTCCCTCTGTGCTTTAATTACTTCCCTGTTCAGTGCTGCTGGGTCCTAACGGTAGAGGAACTGAGATGAGAGCCAAATTCAGAAATCAATAAATATGACACATGATGAACTAGTACTGGGTTCAGTACTTGACCAGCTCTCCTTAACAAGGCAACATGGAGAGGGGAAGATATGGTTCAAGTAACAAATCAGTGCCACATGCCAAATTTCACGTCTATCCTCCAAAATATGAATACATTTGGATTTCTCTACAGAACAGTTAAAGACTTTTTAAGCAGAAAAACACATCCATTCCCCCTCTAATCCTCTTTCCAAGCATGGAGCAGCCACTCTGGCCATCATAGAATAAACCATTAAAACAAAAGCAGTATTGAAAACAAAGTATTGAAAATATTTTGTACCCATAATAATAAAATACAGATGTAGTAATGGTAAATACATTATAGTTTAAGAACACAACAAGGAAGATTTCAGCTCAGACAAGGTTTGGCAAAGTCATAAGTAAACGAAAAGATTTTTGTTGTAATTCTTACACCAAGGGACTCCAAGTGTAGAAAGCTTTACCACAAAACTTTATAATATTAATGACTTCTATCCAGGTTTGAGAAAGGACTGTAGGAGTTGAAATTTAAAAACTACTTGGACTGTTTCTTTATCATCTGATAAAACTGTATTCTTGACAGCTGAGTTGTAACCTCAAATATCAATCAAGATAGCAAATCAATAAAATGAACAAAGGTGATTACTCAGGGCTATAATTTCTCAAAAACATGTATTCATGAAATACTATACCAGGAAAATTTAGTGGTAATTCCACTTTGGCTGAAAACTGGCTGACTTCATTATTCTCACAGATACTTGCTATGAGTTTATTAATTTTGAAGCCAATAACTTTAATGACGTCTTCTGTTGAGAGGGAGAATTCATTTCCAAACATCTCATAGACGGAGTCTGAAAAAAAATGCAAAAGGAAAGAAAAACATTATTTAGCTTTTTCTTACTTTTTCATGTGTCTTTACCTCTATGAGTGAAAACAAAAATAATACTTAAAATATAAGAAATAATACTTATCTTGTGATAATTAGCCTAATTAGCTCAGACACTAAAGGTGCCTCTGCACAGCACAAGGCACAGCATATACCATAGGAAACAACAAACTACAACAGGAGACAAAAACCCACAGACCCTTGAAGGTACCCCGGGAGATGACAGGAGACATCCAAGTGCAACCAGCATCTGAGCTTCCTGTGGTGACAGAAGACCTGAAGAAAGTACTAGAAATTGGAAGTCTGGCAAATTAACAATGGCAACACCTGTCCCATGTTGAAATGAGCATATTGATTCAGACCTGGCAGGGAAAAATTCCTTTTCTGTCTGTCACGTTCAGAACTTTGAGAAAAGGAACAAAGCAACCCAGCTGAGTGTTTCAGCACTTCCTCAGCAAAACCTGGAACTGTATCTTGTCCCACCAAAACCAGTCCTCCTTCCCTTCTCCATTCTAGTTGTGGTCAACCATCACTGTTTCAGAAGCTGATGTACAGGGAGAAGAAAAAAACCAAAAAACCCAAAAGTCAAGTTATGAAGAAGAAGGAAAATTTCTCCTGGTCTATGCAGGAGATTAGCAGAAGCTTTGGGGCATGGCATCAATTAATTATATATAAAGGCAATACAGTGAACACATAGTGTTCCATTTGTAGATAGAATTGCATTGAACACAGAACATCAGAAATGTTGACTTTAATACTAGCTCCCATTCTTCTGTGCATTTCCTCCCAAGAACTAACCAAGATATGTCCTGAAGCAATGTGCACATTCCTGTCTTGAAATCTCATCTCAAAATTTCATTTCCCTTGTGGTGAGAAACATTGTTCTCATTTCCACTCCCAATGCATTGATGAGTGTATTTATTTGCTCTCCTACTAATATTGTTCAGCTACTTAAAATACTTTCTTTCTCATTTCCATTTTTCCCTTCCCCAAAGGGTTCTCAGGGTTAATTTTGCCCTTTGATTTATCTCCTCTGAGAAGACAGATTTTCCTTCACACAAGGAAAGGGCTTGCTCTAAGCCCTTAGTTATATCTTGTTCAGTTT
This sequence comes from Passer domesticus, assembly GCF_036417665.1. NCBI lineage: Eukaryota > Metazoa > Chordata > Aves > Passeriformes > Passeridae > Passer > Passer domesticus. Next base: position 53,678,244 of record NC_087476.1, read on the forward strand.
AAAGTCTTGTCTTTTTACTTTTTAAATTTTTTTTTAACCTAGGTAAGCAGAATGGTATCAGGCAATGAGAAATATTTAAAAACTGACCTCTGGCTACATAGTTTCAATCAATAATTGAGAAGGCCAGTACTGAAATATCATTTTTGCTGGCAGAACTCCCTTCCTTGAAGAGCAACACTCTTTGCATCTCTCCTTGTAATGGGTGGGGATGGTAGGGAGAAAAGAGAAAAAAACCAGCTTATCTTTTTTCCTTTTCCACCCAGCTCCAAAAGCTCCCAACTATTAGCTGACTGATCTTCCTGGTTTTCATTCAAGAACAATTCCAGTCCTGAATATAACCTGCACTGACAAGCATCTCTTACTGAGTCTGAGATCTATTTATTAACTGTGCTGCAGCACCTGCAAATGACCAGTGCTTGACTATCTCCTAGACCTCAAAAAAAAGTCACTGGGAGCCCAGCCTGAGCATAACTTATTTTTGTTTTAGCCTAAACCTACCCAAAGCCTCAACAGAGCACCACAAAACAACAGAAGAATGATGGAGAGTAAAGCTGAACAACTGGGTACTTGTGCTCTTTTGTGAATAGATGCAATGCTCTCAACAATTGAGATGGACATGAGAAAATCCTTTTTAATGCTCTGGAGAAGGAATTTTGATTGAAAAAAATAAAGTATAAAAACATCTGGAAAATGCCTTTCACAGGCTGGATGGGACAACATCCCCTGGCTTCCCTTGCTGAGGACCCTATACAGGCTTAAGGTCCCTAATCTGCTTAGATTCCAAACTCACCCAGCAGGCTTCCTGATGCACACCAGGATGATGACTAACCCAGAGGTATTCTGGGTTATAGTGCCACACAAATATCAACCAATGCCAGGTGAAGAAACATGCTATTTATGCATGCTTTCAACAATTCTGGTACTGAGAAGAAGACCAAGAGAACTGCTGCTCTTTAACAAAAAAGAACCGTCTGGTTTTCTTATTGTAAAAATAGTGCATAGCTGTTTGCTCTGTTAGTCCCTTAGCAATTCAACACAGACTAACTCAGCTGTCTCTGTGGAAATTGCTACAGCTCCTATGAGGAGGCTGGCTGCTGCTAATAAGATCATGAAGTGCCATGTCTGCTCACTTTTTTAATACTCCAGGTATGGTGACTCTGCCATTTCCCTGGGCAGCCCGTTCCAGTGCTTCTCTCCAGTTCACTCTTTCAGTGAACATTTTTTTCCCAGTATTTGAGATGAGCCTCCCCTGCTACAACTTGAGGTCATTTTCCCTTGTTATGTGACTGGTTGCCTGGGGGAAGAGAACAACCCTCACCTCAACACAACCTCCTTTTAGTTTTAGGGAGTGATAAGTTCTCCTCAGCCTTATTTTCTACAAGTTTAAATTCCCCAGCTCCCTCAGCTGGTCCTCACAGGATTTATGTTCAATCCCCTCCACAGCTCTGTTTTACTTCTCAGGGCATGTTCCAGAACCTCAATGTCTTTCCTGTCATTCTTTCACCCCCTTTCTGGGCTTGGCCATCCAGCCAGTTTTATAGCCAGTGATGAGTACACTTGTCCAAGCTGTGGGCTGGCAGCTTTCCCAAGAGAATTCTGTGGGAGACGGTGCCAAAAGCTTTCCTGAAATCTGAGTAGGCAACATCCACTCCACAGCCTTTCCCTCATCCACTAAATGAAGTAGTTAAGGCACTAAAGCTCTCAAAAAACTGATGTTGAAGAATATTTAATGACTATTTCAGTTTATATTTGCAACAGAGTGATTCCACAAAACCCGCCAATAAAATTAAAATCAAGGGAGGTCACTGTCCTACCATAGAAGAATTAACATGGGAACATAATCCACTGCAAACAAAATGCTTTGCAATATCACCAATAAGGACCATAGGTTCAATATCTTTTCCTCCATCTTTCCTAAAATGTTAAGCAGCCACCATCCTCCCTAACATAAGTCCTTTATTTGATTTATTTCTCATTATAGCTACAAGAAGAACACTTCTGTAAGGACCATAGGATAGTACTTTTTTTTTGCAGAAGAGAAGTTGGATGGATGGGTCATATAATCATGGAATAATGGAGGCATGCCACCACATTTTCCATCCAAGATATCAGAGACCAACTTTCAACAGCTTATCAATAGTAAAACACATATTACCAGATTTGTTTGAAAGACGCCAAGAGGTTGAAAGATTATGAGGGTGAGAGGTTGGGTTGATGGTTCCTAACTGACTGAGACCATGACAGCAGAAGCCTAATTTTTATCAATAATAGGATTTAGAAAAAAAATTAAAAATTAAAATCTGCCATCCACATTTTTTGGGGCTACGATTGCGCATACAGTATTGATTTTAATTACATATTTGTCTGCAACTAGATTGCTTTGGCCCTGATTTTAGCCCTTGCTTGGCAGTTTGCCTGGAATAATACAATGAAGATTACATTCAGACAAGAAAAATGTTACCTAGGCACTTGCAGCAAATATTTGTGCTGGTAAAAGGGAGCCAAGGAAACTGCATCGCTTTCAAAAAGGATAATGAAAGTACTTTTTCCTTTAGAAGCCATGATAATTAATCTTAAAATATTTTGAAAATTCCTACTTTGTGACAATGTGACCCTGAGAGATTTTACTTCAGCTGTGTAATGCAGACCCCCTCACACAATATATTGAAAAATAAAATTTTAATTAAAATGCACTTTTTTAACATTTATTTGTTGTTGCACAACAATAACTTTGTTTTTCCCACTCGAGTCACAAAGAAAATGTAACTATTTGAAAATGTAAATCAAATAACCTTGAGAAGAGAATCTTTTGATTTGAGAAAGAGGTATGCAATAGAATGCAAAATCCCCCCCAAACCAACATTTTAGCAGAACCCAGAATAAAGCAGCTTATTTACAGTGATCAAACAATGCCCCCGAAGGCTGTAATTAAAGAGCTTGTTGCCTTTGAAAGAACCTTTTCTGAAATGTTACTTTGTTCAATAAAAACCACATTTATATCCTTTCATAAGCTCATCTCCAGTTTGACAATCTGTGTTATCAACCACCGTGATCAGATCAAAGTAAGCATCACATTTGGTTCAATATCTTTTCCCTCCATCTTTCCTAAAATGTTAAGCAGCCACACCACCATCCTCCCTAACATAAGCCCTTTATTTGATTTATTTCTCATTATAGCTACAAGAAGAACACTTCTGTATTAAAAACAGCAATATAAAATATAAATACAGTGAACGCCTGATATGGAGGATATCATTCTTAATGTCAGAGCATCTGACAGTACCACTGAGATAAATATTTTCTAATACAAGGTGAAACAATAAAATATCTCAGTAATATGTTCCTTTTTCTTCCCAGCAGCTTGGAGCTCCATTGGTGACTGCTCTCGGAGTGAACGCCTCACTGATGCTGATAGAAACGGCTGACAATCAGGGCAGGGAGTAAACAGCAGTAATACATCACCGGGATGGAACTCCTTTCTGCCGAATGCCTCCGGGCAGTTTAGCACGAAGGGCCAGGGAGAGCGATGCAAACGAGACAAAAGATTTGACTAAGGTGGCACAGAGGATTATTCAGCAGGGGTGAAGCTCAAGCCCAGGCTGGCTGACTCCCAGTCTCACAGCCTGTCTAATCCAGGGTGCTGCTAAGCACTTCCAAGTATCCCACCCTCCCTTTTTTTCCTTTTCTTTTTCTTTTTCTTTTTTTTTTTTTTAAACAAAGACCAAGCTTCTTTCTTAACAAAACCAAATTACTTTGGAAGCCAAACACTAGGCATTGACTGCCTAGTCCCATGAGTTTGAATCTTTGAAGGAAAATATCTTCTCTTTCATGTCTCAGTAACACTCACTGAATTCATTGCAGCTGGCAGGCTGAACAGTCTTTGAAAGGAGATCCAAAGAACCAGGAACCTGGCTGCTAGGTGGGGAGATGAAAGATCCCCCTACATCTCCTGAAAGAGTAGAACTTTGTCCCAGTGTCCTTTTCCCAGTGCTCTTTTCTCCACTATTAAGTTGTCATCAGTTGCCCATATAGGTGCTGTCTTCACTATCAGAGGTGACTCTGTTTCAGGGGCTGGTGAAATGGTTCTGCTTTCACGTAAAGGCTTCATGCCCTGGTGCAGCCATTCAGCCAGAATTACAATAGCTCATTCTCCACTACAACACAGCTCAGCTGAAATCACAGTTTTATTAAGGCTGCTGCAGGCTCTCAAAGTAATACGAAGGGCATAATGGATCTATAATTAGTGTCAATAAAAAAAGGTATCATTCTTTATGGGCATTATTTGAGGGCTAGCCAATTGTTCGGAGTTTATGCTCTTTGGCAAGAAAAGACATCTATGTTAAAGTTTTAAGGAGGAGAGTTTTGCTTAATCATTTAAATAATTTTATACTCTGATTAAGCAGAAGGAAAAGCAAACAATTTCTGATGGGGAGAAATTAGGTGGTATTTTTTCCAGTCAAATACCTCCTGAGCACCAAAGATGCTCAGCAGTCTGCTGGATTTCCCCCACTAAACTCAAATAATCTAGTGCCTTGTGGGGAAGAGGCTGGAAAACATGCACTATGACAGGCAAAGAAGGAAGCATGCTCCAGCTTCTCTCTCTAACCCCAGGCTATGAGAGTGGCTGCAAACAGGATAGAATACCTGTATGGCTTTTATCCAGCCCTCCCTCCCTAACCCCAGAAGGTGCCCACACTGAGAGCAGGTGAGCCCAGCTCCCCAGTGCCCACACGGTGCTCCAGATGCCCGAGGGTGGCAGAGTCATGAAGGCAATGTGAGTTTGAGTGGAAGGTCCTTTGTCAAGTGACAGAACAACTTATTGGGCTTTCAAAAAACTCTTCTCTCTTTAGCATGTCCTAAGCAAAAAAAATCTTTTGGTTTGATAATTTTAGGACACAAACCTTCCAAAAGATGCAAAGATGCATCTTAACTAGATCTTACCTACGTAGGCTGTGAAGGGTCTGATTTTTGTGGGCACGAAACCATCAAAAAACAAAAGCCGTTAAGATTTATCTTTTGCCATATAAAGTCAAACTTTAAATGTCAAGTGCTTTAAGGCACTTCAATCATCATGGACTTTAAAAAATTGCTTCTGAGGTTTCCGATTTATTACTTTCCTGATAAGTTTATGGCCTCTTTTTTTTTTTTGTAAGAGCATTCTTCTGATTCTCTTCTATCTAGAGGCTCACACACTGCATGTGGCAGCAGAGCTTTATGCATGCAGCACCCACTATAATGGAAAGAGCAAGTAAAACCACAACGCCCAATGAAATACCTTTGACCTTTTATTTGGGTTTACCCAAATGAGTCAGAATAACTACAGCAATGAAGACAATGCCCAAACCTGATTTTGAACAGCATTAGTCACTGTTATAGCTGTTCATGATTTATTTAGTTTCATTCATTTTCTTTACAACATTAATTCCTTTGAATTTAATATTATTCACATATATGTTCAACAGAAAACTACATTTTGTTGGACAAGGTTTAGGAAGGCTGCTGCAACTGAGTTGCAGGATCAGATCAGAGTGTTGAGCACTTCACAGATGCAGTCCAGAACTGGAAACTTGTTCAAGCATCTTCCCTACTGATGTCAGAGCATGATGCCCCATGTGCCATTTCTGTGTGTCCAAGGGAACTAAGCAGAAATAGTGGACTTGGACAAAGCCATATTCCTTCATGAACACATCACCAGGTACTTGAAAAAAAGTTGTGTCTCAAAATCCCTGTAGCTCAGAAACAGTGTGTGGTCATGAGTTTGTGTATTGTGGGATGTTTACCCCAGGATCTTCTCTCCTGTGCAATTTAACATAGTTGTTCCTTTGTCTTTCCAGAGCCTGAGTTTGTGAAAATTATCTTAGTACTTTTGTAGGCTTTTTAGAGGTTTGTGGGAAGGGAAACAGGGCCCCTCCTGCTGCAGACCTCCTCCTCACATCCCTGGAGCCCAAGTGCAATGACAGCTGGGGGGCTCTCTGCTACAGGACACCTCTCTGCACATTGAGGGAGCTTCAGCAAGACAAGACAAGGAGCTGACCACTGAGACAAACCAGGCAATTTGGGTATTCTTCCTTCCTCCTGTGCTATGGGGAGGCCCAAAAGTGAATGTCACAGAAAGAAAATCTCCTCAAAGGAAATCCTGAAATCAGTTTCACCCTGAGTGCCAGCTACCCAGGGTCAGATTTTTCTCACTGTGTCTGGATGAGTCATTCCATTGAGGGCAGCAGTATTAATAAAATGAGCAATGTTTGACCCAAAAAAGTCAGGGTTTGTTCTCACATCCACTGAAGAACACTTTCATTCTTGTTTAGAATAAAACAGGCATTTGAAGCAGCTTGAACAAGTGCAGGAGAGTTTCAGTGGTTTGTATTAATAGAGAAAATTTACTAATATGCTCCAACTACTGACCACAAAAAAGAATCCAAACTATTTTTTACTGTTGGCTGTACTTAAGGCTCTTGCTCCTACTTGCTCAATCAAGAGGAACAGAAACAACTGTATTCAAAGGAAACCACCCTTCCACTTTTTGATATGTTCATCTATCTTTTAAAAATCTTCTCTATCTTAAAAAAAAAGGACACAAATTAGCAAGTGAAAGCACTGTACCACAAGTTTCACAAATTTCACGTGCAGTTCTCCCTTGGCATGCACTCCACTGAGAATCCACCCAGCAAATGCAGAGAATTATAATAATTTTTAATGGTATTTCACCTCTAAGAAATACTGCCTTATTTATCTTCATCAAAGCTGTCTTATGCTCAGCCTCTGTTTAAATTATTTGTTGCTTTTTGTAAGAAAAAGTAGTTTTATTAATCCTGAAGAGGCAGTTTGCTTGTTTTATTTTACGTATTACAGACTGCATATCCTAGCCTTCATCAACTCATTGGCTTACCATACTTGACAAGGGAGAAGGATTTGTTCTCTAGGTTGGCTTAGAAACAGTAAAAAAATTTCTACCCTACATGATCATTTTTGAACTGTTAGTGTTGAGAGATATTTCTTGTCTAAATTAGGACTCGGGGCAGCTGAGTTGGGATCGATAAGGATTCCTTTTGCATTCAGTTTGCCTAGCTACAATAAGAGGGTTAAAAAGATCTTTGAACTCTGTTGATGGTCAGCAGAGCCCATCACTTCCCTGAAAGGCTTGCAGAAATGCATGCTGGAAAGATGCCATTTTCCAGTCAGCAAAGCAGAGAGAATGAAACCGAAACTGCAGAGACAGCGAGCGAATGTGGATACACAGTCAGCAAGAGGAACCATGAGTCATGTTGTTTAGGGTTGACCAAAAATGAGTCTTGAAATGGAACTATTCACCCAAAGGGTTTTGTTTGGCATTGTCTCTCATGCAGATGTCAGAAAACACCAAGCATCTGCCCAGAGGAGGAATCCCAACCTGTCAATTCTAAGAATCTTTAGATCCCTTGGGTCTGGAAGGACATTAACCAAGGACGTACATGTGGGGTCCCACAGTTGCCTCTTCCCTATATTTTCTCCCTGCACAGATCTGGCACTTTCCTGAACCCCAGAGACTGGAGTACCACAGCTACAGCACACTGCTTCCCTGCATACCCAGCCTGCAGAGGCAGAGGCTGTTGGCTCCCTTCTCCTCAGAGAAGGAGCACAGAATTTCCTGATGTGTTTCACAGGCCTGTTGTAAAAGAGGGTATGTCCTGGAATTTCATTTTACACAACACAGATGCTGTTTTCAAATAACTGAACCACAGAGCAGAGCTACAAACTTTCCCCATATTCTGGGAAGTCCCAACCCCTGAAGAAATGGGGGAATACCATTACTGGTGTATATGTTTAGGTGGGGCAAGAATGGCAAGACTGTGGGTGAGCTAATAACAAACACCAACAGAAGAGGTGCCTTGAGAGGTTCTTAATTTTTTACAATTAAAGTTGGCACTTTTTACTGTTTTGCCATTGGATAAATTAAGCCTGGAAAATATTAAATTCAATTACCTATAAAATAATTATATTAGTATTAAAACAGACATAATTTTTGCAACATAAAAATGAAAGCCTATACTTGCATGCTATCTGTTAAAATCAGTGGTCAGACAGTTCTTACCTCACTAAGTATCAATATTTACTAAAATGTTCAAAGAAAGATATTTGATCAATCAAATCAGTTCCCAATGGAGTTTCAGCAATTTAATTTTTTAATAACATATTTTAATGAGCTATTAAATTATCATGTACCTCAGTCTGCACTGTAGTTCCTTTCTAATCAGTGCTGATTACCAAGTTATTTGTATCTGGCAGACTTGCTTTCATTTTACAATCATCTTTCCTATTCCCTTCAGAGATTCAACAGAACAGTCCAGTTTCTATAGCAAGGACATTACAACTGCAGAGTCCAAAGCAACTGCCCTGAGAGGCATCCCTGGCATTTGCAGAACCAGCATCTCCTTTCATCTGTGTTTCTGTTTTCAAACCAGGGATGACAATAATTTCTCTGCTTCTGTGTGGACTTTTGAATATGATGATGAAAAGCATTTTGGAGGAACTCAGGGCTCTTACTAATACCCCACGTGTCTGACTCTGCAAAGCGTCAGACAGTGGTAGGTGATGGCTGCAGGTTGTGTCTCTGACTATGCAGCCCCAGACAGCTGGAGCCAAAGTGGAACAGAAACATGGGAGTGTGAACAAGCACCTCCAGCCTTGACTATTCTGCCTGGAGGCAAACTGGTAAGGCTTCAACCAACCCCAAAGTCCAAGTGTAGCATGAAAATCACTGATATAATTCAAGGAAAACACTTTCTTCTTCTTCATGCCCAGAACAGAGAGGTAAACAGCAACAGAACTTCCTAAGAAAAGTGTCTAAAACATAGTGTTCACTACCAACAGCAAAAGTTCAACTGCCCAGAGCTTTTCTAGCTCAAAGTATTCCACATGGAAGCAGGGTCTATAAAGTTATGTCCATTTGCAGTTTGGGGAACTACAGTTAAATACATCACATTCCAGTGGTATCAGCAGAAACATAATTTTTTTTTTATAGGCCAGTAGAGAGACTAATGGTAGAATGAGTGCACACAGCATATGTTTTCTACTTGCTCTCCACTGGGAACAGTAGCAGGCAGGCTTGGGTCTGAAAGGAGAGACTTGGATTGTATTTGGTGTAACGTGGATAAAGAAGCAGAATGGATTCTTTCAGAGATGTTATCTTGCCAAAGGCAAGTAAATTCCCACTCTCTCCCTGGAGCTTGACTTCGCAGCTTCTAATAAAAATACCTCACCACGTGGAAAACATCCATCCTCACAAAACATTAAACTTTCCTTATGCTTCCAGAGGTACTGAAAATCTGTCAGGAACTGTAAGGCCAGTTTGCAAGTCCTATATTCACAAAGTCATAAGACCTAAGTGCCGGGTGTGGAAAATGCTGCTTCCAACAGAGTAAATGGAGAATTTAATCCCCACTGCACACAGAGCACCAGAGAAGAGCAGTGAATCAATTACACTCTGTTGTCTTATTATCAAGTATTTTGCTGTAGCCTTTTTTGGTTGGCTGCTACAGCTTTGAGGTGACAGCTCTAATGCATGTAATAGACCATTATTTCCTCCGTTAGCCATTCTATGTACCTGCTGATACTATGTTAAGAAATCTTGCCCTTTTTGGGGGGGATTCTGAAGAGGGAAATATACATTAACATTTACATATATAAAAATTCTTCCTATTTTAAATTTTTACACAGGAAAATTAAGTATCCCTGGTGACTGATCAGTTTCAAACGATCACATGAAATGCTTTAACAGTTGATCTTCTCCCTTAGTATCTGCAGGTTGTGTTGAGAGTGGTTACAGATTCCTATGAAATCCCATTCCACAAAAGCACTTAGCTGACCAGGCTGACTGTGTAGCCATTTGGGAGCTATTACAATCAGTGCACAAACGCTCAGATTTGGTCCCGGCATCCAGAGCAATAAACCCATATTCCCTGCCGATAGTCCTGCCATTACCCACACTGTGATTGCTGGTGTACTGCATGGGGTAAGAGAGATCAAAAAGGTTGGTGCAGGGGCAGAGGCATCTGCCTGAGGAAGGACTAAAGAGTGGTTGTCCTAATGGAAACTTGAAGTGCTCAAAGTGGCCTGTTCTCCTGTTTAGCAATATAACTCCAGACTCTCTTTGAAGCACTAGTCTTTCAACAGAAAATGTAACATAAATCATAATGCAATCACAGAACAATGTGTTCTCCCCAGCTGCCAGACACAGAAGGAAGGAAAATATTCAGGAAAGATCTGACACAGACAGAGAGCTCAGGGAAGGAGGGAGAGAAAGGGAGCGAGGGCCTGGCCTGAGAAGACCTTTTGTAGCCCTAAATCCTGCAAACCTGTCAGGCACTTGAGCATCTCAATCTTCCTCTGAAGCAAGGAAGAAGAGGAACCCACAGAAGTCTACTACAGAACATCGGTGTTCCTAGGTACTTGCAAGTATTTTTTGGGATATGATGACTCTGAGGGCAAGGAGCCAGGCAGAATGTATCAGTCTTTCTTGTTGTATAAACAAGAGACTTGTGCATGGCTGTCGGCGCTGCAGCTGCTGCGCTGGTGGGACACGTATGAGAACAGCTGAGAAGCCACCAGGAGCAGAGGACAGGAAGAGGTAGTGCTGCTGAAGACCAAAAAAGCACCAGAGCAGTATGAGGTCACTTTTTAATGCTAATATTCTCAGGTCTCTGGAGCACATACCACACCCTCCCAAGGCTAATTAACAGTGAATAGACTTTTTATTTCACATGTGAGGAATTGCTACAGAATGGTCTGTGTGCCCACTCACCAGTGTTTTTCTCCTCAGGAAAATTGAAGGGTTTAGACAGCATGTAGAATCACAAACTGAAATACTCTGGCTGCAAAAATGTACTAGTATAAGTTTTACCATCCATGAGCAGTAGGATGCAGACTGTAGGAACTCAGAAACCTGCAGACAGCTGGGCTACCATCATTTTATCATAGCATTTTGTGTATATATATATATATATATATATATATATATATATATATATATATATATACACATATATACACACACATCCCATAGTATTTAGTGTACACATATATACGCATATATATGTATATGTATGCATATCTACATGTACAAATGCATATAAATTGTTTTTCATATCACTTCTGCTTCCCAGCTCAGGGAAAAGAGATGAATACTGTGGCTACTCCAGCTTAAGGACCTGATCTTCCCCTTTTTAGTTTTAATTCTACTCTTCATCACTTAGGCTGCAATTTTCTTATCAAAAACCTATTTGTCACAGCTGCAGGACCAGTTTAAAAGATATAGCTTGAACAGGCCACAGAGCAAAGTTCAGAATAAGAGTATTTTCAAAAGTTTCTGGTAATTTTAGCTAAGTTTATTTCCCAGAACATTTTTCTATATATCAGTATTATTCATAGGTAGTTTCCAGGGCAGCCAGGATAGGCAATCAGGAGCATGTGGATAGTACTCTACCATTACAAATTCAGTATGCCCTTTCCCATTTCCTTTCTGCCCAAAGAGGCTGTTGTCATGGAGGGAAAAATCGCCCACTCTGGCCACAGCTACTGATTGCCAGTCAGACTCTGGCTACCTCCTCTCTCCTACTATGGAGCAGCATGGAAATATTTAGATTGATGTAAAGATAGATGTTGTGGATCCCGAAGTGGGTGTTTGGCTGAAGATGAAGCAGACATCAGCTCATTTCATGAAACCCTCTCTGTTTTATCAGTTGAACCCATGTTCTTCCCTCTCAGTGGCATGGAAGTAACTTTCTTTTTCTAGACTCATACATGGGCTTGACATGATATCTTCACTATCAATGAACGAAGTCCAGGCCCAAACCAAGAGCAGATTTTTCCCTCTAATGCAAGCCTCTTTACCACCTTTCAAGAGTGTTCTGTGTACAACCAGAGCACTAAAAACATCATAAAAATAGATCTGCACCAGAAAAACCCGGTAAAATATTACCCCTGTGCTGCTCCTGTCCAGCTCAAACCAACTCCTTTGCATTGTTGCACATTTGAAGTGCGCCCAAATACAGGACAGAATTTCAGGAAAATCTTATGGTCCTTCATGGTCATATTCCAGACTCCCTGGTTCTTTATTTCTGAGACAGAAGAGACCTCTTCACGGCAGCCCCAGAAGTCCAAGAGGAGTTAAATAAATCAATTTGTGAGGTGATTTGCAGTTGCTGGATTTATGGCTCTGTGTAAGCGCAAAGCAAATTAGTGACTTATTCCAGTACTCTTTCCAAGATACGATGAGGACTAACTAGTTTCTTTTTCACTGCCAGTGAGAAGACCGAATGCACACTGCACCAAAGGCATTTCCAAAGCTATTGATAAAACACTCATTCTTCAGCTGGTGGGAAACCACTAGGAGACAACTTCATGAGCATCCTTCCTATACCTCCCCCACATTCTACATTCCAGTCTGAAGGGGGACCTGATGTCAAATAAGGGCTTTTGAAGCCCTGCCAGAAAATATTCGATGCTCACCTTGACAATAGATGCCTGACTGGATTTGAAGGACCCTGGGAAGGGCTCTGAGATCCAGAGAATGAATGAACTTCTGCAGGGTAGAGGCCATGGTCCGCAGCACTGCAGCATGTGGGTTTGGCACGTAAAGACCAGTGAAAAAGCTCTCAAGGCAGAAACACTCTCACCCTGGTTCATGCTGTGCTCAGAAGTTCCACAGCAGAGGGGAGGAGTGGCATGGGGAGGTACTTCTGCTTCCTTCCCTCTGTGGCTGCTTCCTCCTGTATGTGCAGCTGGAGCGGGGTGAGGCAGCTGGTGGTCCCTTCAGCTGCTTCTGGCACCCACACCCACCAAGGCTCTCTGCCAGGCTGGGAGACGTGGGAGATTGCTGTGGGTACTGGGCTCCAAAGGGGAAAGGGGGATCTGTTATAAAATTTTATCAGTGATAGTTATTGACCCTTTGAAAAGAAGATACTGAACATCAACCCTGCCTAGAGTGGGGAAAAAACCACCATATCTGGGTGGGGTGTTGTTGGTTTGTTGGTTTTTCTTTCCTCCTCCTGGAACACAGCAAAATAGTTTGGTTTTTCTCTTCAAAACCAAATAGCCTTTGAAGAAAAGAGATTAAGCACTCTGCTGTCCTAAATATTTTATCTGGATTTAAGATATACAGATAGAACACAAATTACTTCATCCTCTAAATGGACATTTAAACACAATATTGTTACACAAAACAGTCAACATTTTCTTGTACCACCAAAGATTCGTAGGAATTTAATATTGAGGTGTTTCAGCTAGGAAGAAATTTTAAGAGACAGTACCAGGTGAAAATCAGACTGCACTGGTGACAAACTCCCAGTACTGATCCCAGCTCTGCCAATGCGAACTTGATCAAGCACTGTTGTTTCAGCAGGACTCTTATGAAGAACAAGGCCACATCAAAATAGCAGCAGACTCAGATCATGAGGAAAACCGATTTGACTGTGATTTCATGCTTTTTTGCAATGCTCTCCTGTCTCTCTGGGGATCAGGGAAAGTAGAAAGCATGACATTGTGACAAAATAGTGAGCAAGATAATCAACCATTTATTTTCAAAAAGCTTGCTAGTTTCATTTCCTCTATATATAATATTTTGCAGGACACAATATTATTCACATATTAAAAACTTTACAATTAAAACTGTCACATTCTTAAAGGGGATGCACTGGCCTTTGAGGTACTGGGCTATCTATGGAGTCTGAAAAGTTTATTAACATGGTCTTAACAAATATTTCTCTAGAGGATGTGAAATAGATTTTATAAGTGGGGAGTCTCCAGGCGCAGAACTCACCATTGCTGGTCATTAGTGCTGCAGGGAAGAGGAGGAACTGGGCTTTGAATCTAGGAGTAAAAGCCAGCCTAGAGAACATGCACAGCCAACAGCTCATCAACTATTTTGATACAATACATTATTTATTCTCCCCTCCCAAGGAAACCTATTTGAAATTATGCAAATGTAATTTGAGAGAGAGGTGGAGAAATCACATGTATTCAGTGGTAACTGAAAGACCCATATGGCAAAAACCTGGTTCTTATAAGCACAAAGCAGCAAAATGTGTGAGTGGTTTCAGTTATTTCAGTGGGACATCTTTGTATTTTTATGATTTTTTTGTGCAACTCTAGCAATTCAAAGCCAACTTTCTTGCTCCCAAAGCTGTCAGGTATTGTGCCAATGCCAGCAGCTGGACCTTACCTGTACACGTTTTGATCAGTGGATAAAGAGCCCCTAAGGCCATTTCTACAATTCCTCAATTCACTTGTATTTGGCTCTTCACTTTAGTAAGACTGCCAGGAACAACACTACAAAAGAACATTTAACATGGATGGCAAATGCGCACACAAATTAATAAATGTTTTTGAAATTGCTTGAATCCAACAAAGCAAATACACTAACAGACATGGATTTCACAAAATAAAAATTCAGAACAAAACCTGGTTTATGTTGCTGAATCCAGCAGCCCAACAGCATGTAGAAGGCAACTGCAACTCTGCTCCCATGGCCAAGAAGCAGCATGTGTTTCCAATAGGCACAGACACACAGACATATACAGCACCCATACACATAAATGCACTGCCAGACAAACCCCAGCAAGCCCCAATGGCCTCATCCTGGTCCCCTCTCTGGCTGATTGATGTATTAGTGGGAAATACACACATATATATTTATGCAGTGGGGATCCTTTCAGCAGCTGAACTTAGGCACAGTTCACCCAGTGGTCTCTGATCCTGCTGCCACTGGGGTGTGCAAGCAGCTCTGGAGCTCAGAGCTTCTGTAATGTGCCTGGGAATACCCTGGAAATACCTCTGGAGTTCCTCTATCCACTGTTATTCCTCTGTGCTTCTGTGTGTATGTGTGTGCAGAAGCCAGCCTTTATCACATAACCTAACAACCAGCCATCTTAGCTGCAAGGAAGGAACTAGAAATGCACTTGTCTGAATTTGCAATTTAAATCAGGAATGTTACCAACTGGTCATTTGTTATCAGAGGAGTTCCCACATCTGATAACACAGAGACTGGGAAATGACAGTCCCTGAACTGTTCTTCCAAATGCTCCTCAGAGATTTTCCAGTTGATATGTAAGGCCAAGTGCAGAGAAAAAAAATTGCTGTCTCCAAACCATCCTTGGTCTAGAAGTGAGTGATCATCAGATTGTCATCATGGACTGCTGGTAACAAGGGATCATTTGGGGAGGTGTTCATATTGCAGACTAAATTCTTAGGAGTATCTTGACTAAGAATAATTTCTTTTGTTTTGTCCAAGTTTCAATATTGAAGATTAGGACAAGCTGCTGAAAAAAATTTATGTGTACTACACTGAGAGGAGACAATATCTGACCCCATTCTTCCCATACAGAAAGAGATCACAAACTTCTCCTTACTCCAGAATAAGTTCTAAGTTATGGCATTCTTCACAAAGGGCCTATCAGAACCTCAGTGTTACCTCTGCCCTGTGGGAACCTGCAGGTACAATCAGCTTGGCCACTCCATCTCTACTGCCAGCAAGAGGGTGAAGGTCAAGCTGCACAGCCAAACCTGCAACTGCCAAAGTGACCGTGAGTCCTCATGCAGCCATGGTGATCGTGGCTCCAGCTGCTCTGGAAGGTGCACACAAACAGGGACCCATGTCTCCCCAGGTGGAAAAGCCCTGCTTATTCCCCAAGGGGGTGGCCAAGAACCAGCTGTAGGGGAATATGACAGAAAAATATTCTGAAATGTTCAGAAAAATAATACTGAAAAATTCAGAAGGATGGACACATAAGCAAAACACAGAAGTCTGAAAACTATATCCAGGAATATTTTTCTACCTTGCTGATGGGTTTAATTATTGTTTTTCAGAAAAATGTTCCAAGTTTCAAAAGAAAATAATTTCTAAACCTGTGAAGATTTATAATATTTTTTAAGCTCAGCCCATTTGTTAGATAAATGTGGCCATTAGTTAGGCTGGCTGAAACTTTAAAAGGGAAACTTTAAAACAATACCATAAATATGAAACTAAGCATTATGCCTACAGGAATATATGCACAATTTATTGAACTTATAAACATAAGGGAAATGTATTTGATATAGCTGGAGGAGCAGTAATTTCAAAGAGGGGACTGCTTTAGAGAAACTCAGAACACTCAGGACCTGGGAGACAGGTGTGACTGAGGTTCATATGGAATGGTTACACTATCTTTTGAATCAAATTCACAATACTGCAGGAAATTCAATAGACTTGTATATTTTTTTGAATGTAAGGTTGTCATGATTTAGGAATTATATTCTCCAATTTAGTACTCCCAGCAAAAAAAGCACATGATTCTTCCCTCCCTGCTTTCCAACTGAAGGCAAAAAAGACAAGGTTCACAGGCTGAGATAAGAACAATATACTGGAAACAGCAATGAGATAAGAAAATGAACAGTAACAACAACAGAATTAATAATAAAAGTACACAAAAGAGAGAGAGAGAGAGTGATTCACATGTAAAAATTCTTACCATAGAGCCCGGACAATAAACAACACCAGATGCCCCCCCACCATGATTTTTTGACCAGAAGGAACCCCTTCTCCTTGGAAGCAGTTGCCTTTTTCCCCGTCCCCTAGAAATGATATGAGGTGTTATAGAATAACCCCGGTGTCCTAGCCATGGCCCTTACTGGCTGCTTTAAAAATATGAACCCTGTCCTGGCTAAAAGCAGGAAAAAGGCAGACTCTTCTCCTGTCATTAAAATAGTCTGACTCTATTAAAAATAGAGTCAGACAAAGCTGTAAGGAATCCTTCCTAACACAGGTGCATTGAGCTGTGAAATAATCTCCCAAGGGAACGGTGGAGTCCTGGAATGTTTAAGCCTTGAAAAAATAAAGGACTCTATGATACCATCTAGAACAATTCTGACAAAGAAAGAGAGAGAGGTCATTTATTCCTATGGGTAGTTAGCTGTATTGTCACCCTTCATTTATGGGAATCTACTGTCTCAATATCTAAGTCAGGTGAACAGCATTATATTTAACTATTCCATAGGTGAACTGAGCATTAAAAGAAGCTGCAGAGACTTCCAGAAGCTGTGGTCTTCCTCAGCTCATTCTGGTAAGATCAATCAGGTTTCACACAACCCACCCAAGAAGCACAACACTGAACTGACAGCTGTGCCTTTCCCTTGGCCCTTATAATGTCAAATGATGGTCTCAGTTTAAATAAACTGTCCCCAACGTGAGAAAAAAATCTAATCCTTACGATGGCATACATGGATTATTCACAGAGAGACAGAGGCTGAATTGGCTGAAACATGAACTGTTGTAACACGGATTACAGAATGATAGTTGGGTTTTTGTGTAAAAGCTTTTTCTGCCACTTCAGTACGTATAGGAGGATAGGATTTATTTCCCAATAAAGCCAAAGGTGATTAGCTCATAAGCACTGAAATAATTCTATCCAAATAAACCTAACTATTAAAAAACATTTAGGTTGCTTATCCTCCAGCACCTGCAACAGTTGCTTCTAACTTTACCTGAAAATATGAAGATCTCTTTGCTCAGAATATTTCACTGACCCCAGAAAGCTGTTTTGGTGGTGTTGTTTTTTTGGTGGTTTTTTTTTTTTTTTTTTTTTTTTTTTTTTTTTTTTTTTTTTTTAACATACTTTCTTCCATGGACAGCTGCTGATAACACTCCCACTAAGATGAGTCAATTCGGGTAGAGGACTTTTCAAATCTGCAGAGGCAGATCTTGCTGGAAATTAAAATTAAGAGCCTTGTTAAAAAGCAAGGATCATTACCCACAGAATTTTATACTGCTTTACCATCAGTTGAAGTCCACAGATAGAGATAAAATCTGCCTTTCTAAAAATATAATCTTGCTCCATTCCAAGTTTATGCACTTGGTATAAAAATTATCATGATGAAAATCCTAACACCTTCACAAAGCAGGTGGTCACCCTTGTGAATTGTGGTGGCTCCTGGCTCTAAAATTTCAGAACATTTTAGTGCCCTGTGATTTTATTTTGAGCTTTCCTTTACATTTTCAGGAGCAACATTTTGGGTTCTTTGACATTTCCTTACAGTTTAACAGAGAGATCTTAGACATGCTCTTCGTATGAAATTTAAATGGCTTAGCAGGTATGAACAAAAGGTTGTTAGTAAAAGCTCTTGAGCCCACCGGGTTTTTTGCCAATGTTTGACTCCAATGAACAGTCTATTGAGGAACCAGGGTCCCCCAGTGGTTTTGAAACAATTGAAGCACATGTACACACATTACATTGTGAAAAATTGTAAGGTTTTGGCTGACTTTTTATGGACTGAACAATAATAACCTGTGGGTATTTTCAACATTTTATTGAGCAATTCTGTACCTGCCAGAGTCAGAAAGATCTTTTCATTGATTTTAATAGAAGTTGGAGTAGATTCTTAATAAGAAAGAGTTACGGCTTTCAGCTGGTTGTGGCTTCACATAGAAGCACCTTGCTTATAACGACGTTTGAAGTTACAGTCCTGTGAAGAATATTGACATGAAGTTTTCCAAAGTTTCTTCAACAAAGACTAATAGCTCTGTATACACCAGTAAATTATAGAAAATATATCTCCATAAATCTCTCCCCAGCTGTTGGTAAGTGTGATAAGAATCATAGTTTCAATGAATGCATTTGAAGCGTTAGCACCATGTAAGTATTGAACACTCAACTCCCTGAAACTTCCAGTGCTGCGAAGGCAGACAGTTCTACCAATGCTTTGTTCAACCACAGAGAAAAAAGACACTATTTGAGATTTCTAATCTCTGTGCTAGTATAGACTCAAAGCTAAAAATAGCCTTGAGCATATAGAGTCTCAAGCAAAAAATTCTCCCCTCTATTGACAGGTATTAATGCTACCTATCTTTATAAATCTATGAAGATGATTGATACTGAAGTGTTTATAAAGCATTTTGAAGATAAAGCAGAATGCAAATGTTTAATACAGTAGGAGTCCCAATACAAAGAAGCACCTGCCAAAATGAGCCATCCAGATGATCCTCAGCCAGGGTTACCACTTTTTATTTGACAGCACAGAACATGAACTCACTCTTCCAGAGGAAATATTTATCGATCTGTGCATGGCATCACACTACAAAATCTATTCAGGCAAGCTCAGTGCTCCGATGGCTAAGCAGATATTAAATATATTTGGGTTCTATTTTCCATACTCAGTTTGAGGGTACTATTTTGCTTGAGTAGACTTGGAGCAGAGAACTTACAACATAACCACGGCTACATGGAAAATCTATGGCAAAGCCATGGTCTTGAATCCTGATCCCTAAAGCCCAGCCTGAATCTCTCACTACATTAAGAATTTTTACTCTTTCTAAAACATAAAATATTTTATTCTCAGTTAAAAAAAAAAAAAAGTCAAACTCAAACTCTCAAGTCAACACCCAAACTGTGCAAATCTCATTATCTGTCTGGTTTCTATGGATTGTTGGTTTGTTCTGGGTTGTTTTTTTGGTGGTGGTTTGTTTTGTTTTGTTTTGTTTTTTTTTTGGTGGGGAAAGAAAAATGATGGGAGGGACCTAAGTAAAAAGACATCCTACAGCTTTAGGAAAAAGATGGAGTAAAGATTTTGGCAGTAAAACTTGCTTGAGATATCTTCAAATTGAAGAAAGTGTTTTGAAATATATTTGGCATATCTGAAATACATGTTTGACAGCTGGAAACATGCTGGAGAAATTTTTGAATTAATTTCAAATATCACTCTCTCCCTTTGTGATTTCTTGAGTGGGGTGGGCTGTAATTTATTTTTAAAGAGGCAATGTAAATTTCTAGAGGATGTTAAAGGAATCCAAAATAATCTTTTTGCACTCTGTCACTGTTCAAAGAAAAGGACACTGTATTAATTTGAATATATTTGTGAAAGATTGATTCCCCCAATGGAATTTACATAGCTACTTTCACTAATTATTTCTGAAGTTTCACCTATAAGCTGTCAATTTTCCACAGAAGGGAAGCAAAACAGTTTGACTTTTCCTGACAACAAAGAGCTTTAATAGAACTATAATGAAAACTGGCATCTCACACTCCTTACCTCCCCAATGTCTATACTATCAGAAGAAAGAGCACTAATAACTCCTCTTTATGGGAGCATTAAAAACCACAGTTTAGCCTAAACAGCTGGTAAAAGACATCAACAAAACATTTCATTTAATAATGGTTACCTTCAATGTTTTTTCATCCTTAATATTTATCTTAAAATACAGAGTTGTCTAACTTTCAAATTAATGATGAATGGGTGGCACTGAATGTATTTGCTCATTTTTATTGAAACTGAAATACTAGCTGTCATTTTAAAATGCAGACAAACCTAAGCTTGCTTCCTTCCTTCCTTCCTTCCTTCCTTCCTTCCTTCCTTCCTTCCTTCCTTCCTTCCTTCCTTCCTTCCTTCCTTCCTTCCTTCCTTCCTTCCTTCCTTCCTTCCTTCCTTCCTTCCTTCCTTCCTTCCTTCCTTCCTTCCTTCCTTCCTTCCTTCCTTCCTTCCTTCCTTCCTTCCTTCCTTCCTTCCATTTTTTTTCTTTTCATCATTAGTGGGAGCCTGTCAAGCTCAAGCAGACAATTTTATTCATCCAGCTTTAGAAAGCGGAAGAACAAACTTAAATGTAATTACTTCCATTCTGTGTATGAAGTTGAGTCTAAAAGCAAATTGTTTCTGCTGGAAAAATGTGTCTCATTAAAGAAAAAAGACTTAACATAAAATGCAGTTAACACTTGCCAGCATATCAGTGAAATTTGTTATAATTTCCTACCTTTTCCAAAGCATTGATATTACCCTACTGCAAGACATTTTGGTAGTCAATATAATTTACCATTTGAAAATTCCGATGTATTTGCTAGATGCAGTGTTCTGCATCTATGCTCTTGTTCCAGGTGTCCCTAGCTCTTTCTTAAGAAGAAGCAGTATAAAGGTATCAGTGATTGGTGGACTTCTTTCTTGGAAGCTTTTTTGGGTTTTCTTTTCAGTTTGTTTGTTTTGTAATTTTTTTTTAAATACACAGGCAAATTGAACATAGATGAAGGAATTTGAAAAAGTCTAAGAAGTCTGTAGGAAAACTCAGATCTGACATAAAGAGTTTCAAGGTTCCTTTTATTTGAAGAGGCAGCCAGACTCTTGGGCTGGCACCTGCCAGAATTTCAGCCCATGGGAGAAGAAAGTGCCCAGGGAGTTCTCAGTCTGCCCTCATGACTCCTTATCCCTCAGGATGAGGGACTGAAGGATGTATTTGGTCTAGCTGAGATGAGGTTTGTTTTAATTTCATCACAAGTATGGATACAAGCTCTTTATTTCATGTTTGGTCATATTTTTTTTGTTTACTCATCAGCCATAAAGATTTTTTTTTCTTTTGGGGACGGGTCTCATTATAATTAAACAGAGATTAGTTTTTAAATTAATGCAGAATCCAGTACATTTGGTCATTAAAAAAATCTGAGAGCACCACAAGCAATGTACATCTACTTCATAACAAGCAAACATAAGTATCCCCTTCTTTTTGTCTTCCAATCCTGTTTCTCCTTCTCCAAGAGCAGAATGCTGCTTTGTCTGCCCTTCCTGGTATTATTAACATAAATAGCGTTGTCACCAAAACCCCTCTAATGGCCTCAGTGGTGGCACAGGTTCCATCCTCCACCTCACCCAAGGGATGGCTGCTGGCCAACACCTTTTCCAGTCCTACAGAGTCATCATTCTTGTGGTAGCCCATGACGAGCACGTCACACACACTGTGAGAAGCTAAGCATTCATGAGAGACTTGTTTGGGAAAACTGCTAGAATACAAATGTGTTCCATTATCAAATTGGTCAATAAACCTGTCTTCACTGCCTCCTCCTGGGGAGGAGGAAAGAGCACAGGGGTTTTTCTCCAAAACAACCTATAAAAAGCCTTTTTTTTCTTGAAGAACCCATATGTAGCATTTATTTTAACTTTTGTGTGTGTGTGTGTATTTTAGGTCTATCCTATTAAAGTACTCCATCCAAAAGGTTCTCCATGTGAAGGTCCACCAAGTTAAATAAATCTCATCACTTCTCATGTAAAATGATAACTTATTAGGTAGTACACACTGCATCCATTTCTTCATGTAGGCAGCTTTGCTTTGCAGTATGAAACATATGTTGTGATGCAGCCAAGGCCCTTTCACCTTGCCCTTCTCCACAAACTTCATGTAAATTATCTAAGATTTCAAATGGTCTGTAAGGAAACATCCTGGGGCTCTCATTTGGAGTATAAGTCCTTCTGCCAGCCTTTCATCTTGATTTCAGTTTGTTGCATGTACATTTATTTGACATCCAAGAGCATTTCTGACCCCTGGGCATCTCCTTCAATGTGTTCCTAGCACATGTTCTCCTGGTTGAAACATACAGAACAGCAGTTGGACCTTCCTTGTGTCCTTCTTTCTTCCCTTCTCCATACTGCCAAGGACCCCTGAGCCAGGGGATGACGAGAGCCTGTGGAGTGCTACAGTATCCTGGACCTTTTTGTGCTGAGTGTCATGTGAGATTTAACACACACCCAGCATGAATAGATAGATACATTTTGAAAAATAAAAGTCTGCATCTCCCTCTACATCTCTCTGAGCAAAGTATCTGTAAATGTTCTTGTAGAATTATGTTAGCAAATAGTTTCAGGCTTGCCAAGACTAGAGGATGAAATCTACAAACCCATCCAACTAAAGTCCATTTTAAAAACAATGTATTTTCTGAATTCTGCACTCTGCTCACCTACAAAATCCACCTATGCAATATGGCTGAAGATGAGCTTGCCAGGGAAGATTTAGTATATCATATGAAAGAAGGTACTTTAAAAAGAGGAAAAAACCACATCCAATCCAAAAACTTAAACTCTTCTAGAAGAGAAAATAATATGAAATCAAACTAAGCAGAGTCACAGCAAAATAAACCCAAAAACAAACAAACAAAAACCCAAAAAACATTGAACCAAAGCAAAGCAAAGCAAAGCAAAAAACAATAACAAAGCCCAAAACAAGCCAGCCCAAAGCTTGAAAAAATAATGCTAAAGAAAATTTCCTGATTTTGATTTTAACACACAGTTGAGAATGCTTCCTAAAACTAGCAGGTAACCAGAGTCTCCTGCCCATCCAAGCCTGCCCTGTGATGAGAACTTATAATGAGTTATTCCCTGGGGCCGTCCTCTCTCCCGGCTTGGACAGGAGCAAAAAGACAAATCAGCTCAAAAGATGTTGTAACTTGGGGTGTATCACTCCATTTTGGGCAGTATTTTCCAGAACACTGTATTTCTGAATACTAAAATAAATTTGAATACATAAAATATTATTTTCTGTCCCCAGACTGTGTATTCTAACCCAGCCCATGGCAAAGAGACAGGAGCACGTGTCCCAGCATCCATGTGGACACTAATAACAGTATTGTTATTGGAAGGTGGGTGAAGGAAAGTTATTTTTGCCATGCTCCTTTGACTAGTTAATTTTAAAGTTTTCTTTAAAAATCACTTCACAGTAGCACATTTCAGGAGTTGCCATGACAGAAAGTCAGTTGGGCACACATGCCGGAGTATATGCACCCAGATATTCTTGTTTCATTTCCCTTAAGACCTCGGATCTTCTGTGGAGTTAACCAACCTGCCCCCATACATTGCTGGGTGAATCTTTTTAAAATTAAACACACCTTAGTACATCGCTTACCAAAGCTCTTCCTGCTTTGCTTCATGTTGTTTTAAAGCCCACTGACCTTTTAAGAATTGGAGACACTTCTAAAGAATTGGAAGGGAGCAGGGTTTTTCACCTCCTCCCCACTCCAGACAAGCACTGGAAGGAACAAAAGATCAGTTGCAGTTGTTTCATTTTGGAATTAAGTCACTGTCATCCTGCTTAAAACACTCAATGGATTTTGAATGACAACCAGCAAGAGGCTTGATTTCAGAGGTGCCAGGTGACCTCAGATGAAGGTGGGAGGTGTTGGTTCAGCCATTTAGCATAAATTTGGAACTACCTGTTGAAATTGATACTGCTGAAAAGTTGAAATGAGTTGCAGAGATATTACCATGTTCCATCCATGCTCGGTTTGCTTCAGCCTATGCTGAGTAAAAAAACATCACTAACAAGAATTAAAAGAAACCAAACCAAGACAACAAAATTGAGCAACATATGTTGCTCAGTGTCCTGCTTCTGGATCCCATTCAATTTACAAAGGCTACTGGAAGAAGAGGAAGAATGATCAGGTAAGAGTATAAAATCTAGTTGGAAAAGCACACGGACTTGAAAAGAGTATCTGTCTTCCTTAAATATCTGTGTGCCTGTGACAAGTTCAGAATAGGCACTTCATGGCAAGCTCAAAGTAATGCGCAAGATCAGGACATCATGGTACTGTGAGGGCTCTTTGCATGACTATGCAGGTGTGTTACTTAAAGTCTTAAATTGAAGATGAGGAAAGTGCAGACTTGTATGTGTATATCAACAAAATAATTGTCACATTCTAGTCTCTGTGTTTCCTAGGATTATCTGATAATTGAATTTTTATTTTGCTATGCTGGACCAACTTGCAAGGCATGTGCCCCACCCCAAGCCAATTTTTGTAATTTTTCCCAAATGCCAAATCATGTAAATTTTGAAGGTATTAATTTATCAAGTTGGCTTCTGTTTTCAGGACACTGAGAATTCCTCTCACTCTCTGAAATCTTCCTTTACTGTGGTTCTTTGCAGGACACAGTAAAGCATCTGCCTCTCAGAGTCCCCTCCCAAAAAATGCTCTTCTGTCTCAACCTATTGCTTGTCTCAATAAAATTTTTCTTCTTCTAAGAAATAAAAATTATATATATATATATAAATTTTTATATATATATATATATAAGTTGTGTCAAAAAGCAAGCATCAAAAAGAAGCCTGCAGTGTAGCATTTGGCTGTCACTTATCAGTGAGGTAGGGGCTGAGACCACCCTTGTGAACTCTTACCTGAGCTATAACTTCCTGTCACATTTGCTTCGCTTCTCATTTTTTGCTTGTCCTCAGAACCAAGATGAATGACCATGTTCAACGTTGCAGCACTGTTCCTCTTTTCTTGATCAGCATCAACCAATATGGCAGCAGAAATATTGTACCTTGTGGCCTTCAAGGCAGACTCACTTCAGAAACATACTGGAGTTCATAGGTCATCAAATGAGGCATGTGACCAGAACCTGAAGTTTCTTCCTGTGCTAAACCAGTTTTAGTGGTATTATTATTTTTTTTTAATATTTCACAATACCTCTGCAGAAAAGTCCTTTATTGAAGGATCTGCTCACTTAAATTGCCCATTTCTTTCTGCTTGGCACTGTCCCTTGCTCAGCATCTTTTATCCTCCGTGGCCTAAATCAATTGTTCAACCTTCCTTGAGCACAAATATGACATTTACTCAATATTTGAAAATTTTTCACTGACTGAAGCAGTCAGTGAAATTCCATATGTTTCATAACTGCATGCTTTTTGGGAAGTTCCAGTCTTGTCTACATTTTTATATTTTCCATCCTCCCTACTCTTACATCCAAAGTCAGTGCTTTCTATGCTGTTGCCAAATAACAGGTGAAAAAGATTCCTATCTTTGTGCTGATCCCAGTCAGTTCACTCACTATTTTATTCTCTGTTTCTTGCACAAAGTTTATAAATCCTCCAGTGTAAAAGATAAAGGCCTAGTCCTGTACATCGTAGACCTCCCCCCCCCCCCATATTCTGTAGGACTCATCATACCTGTCCCTGCTAGCTTTAATCCACACACCAACAGCTTACTTGTATTTAGGGACAGAGACTGCTGCAGGCTGTGATTCTGACTACTTAAAGGACTATCATCTTAGAAGGGGTCTGTGTAAAGCAAGGCTATTATTTGGAGTAAACAGAGTGCCTGAAAGGAAGGCACATTGAAGTAGAAACAAAGCCTGCACTTCTTCCCTGTTTTTTAAAAGAATTTTTTAAAAGCCTTTGCCACAGACAAAACCACACAGTTATTTTCTCACAGTTGTAATTACAGCTCACTGTCACACTAGCTGAACTACCTCATATGGCTGGAGGAGAAATATTAGAAGAACCTATAACGTACCTAGTGCTTTTATATTCTATTTTATCCTCACCCCTGAAGAAGTCTGACCGATGAGAATTGCTGCTGTATTTCTAACTGCAAGGTAAGCTGGAAACCTTGATCATTTCAGGAGATGAAACCAAGCAGCAGCCTATTTATACAGTTTAAACCGCACCAACCGAAGCTTCAATGACAGATTTTGTGCAACAGAAAAGGTTGCAGCAGAATCACAGCTTCCTATGATTTTCCACCTAGCTTAAAATGATTGCATGCGCCCCCTAAGCAGGGTGTTTCGAGCATTTTTAGTACACAGAGGCAATTTTGCAATGTAAATCTGGATTATCGGCGAGCTTCATAACAACTTCACTCTGAAAGTGAGGAAAAGGGCCACAGCACCAGGTTCTGTGTGGAAGATAGTTCAGACCATGGGTCCAGATGGGCCATTTATTGTATCTGTTCATTGATACAGGAAGTAGGTCAGAAAGACTAACAAAATATTAAGTAGTTTAATGTCCTTGATCACAAACAATGATTTCAGCTGCTGGGACTTAAGCAAAACAAATATATTTCAAAACTTTTCTGAAACTTAGTTTGACTTTATGGCTACTACAAAAAAAACAATTCACTCTGGTTATCTTGAGAGAGAAACCCCAAAGACACTATAATCTTTGGTTTCATGTTGTTATCGGAATGCAGAAAGACATTCACTTTCTTCAACATTTCAGGACTGCAAAATACTGTGTTGTTTGAGATACTGCTCTAGAAGATTAAATTCACAAAAGAAAGATGAAAGTTTTGCACTGAGAAATGGAAAGAGCTCACACTGGTTTGCACCTGGCAGGAAAATGCAGAGATATTATCACAGTTTGGAGGTACTGTGTTTTGCCAGATGCCATTTCCGTGCTCATTACCAAAGAGCTCCAGGATACTCCAAAGCTTGCAAGAAAGATCAGGTTTTGCTTCCATGTCCAGTAGACAGACTTTTTTGCTGTTTTGGTTTGGTTTTGTTTTTTTTTTTTTTTTTACATAGACTTCTTCTTTTTTTCCTCTTTTACTTAGAGGACATTTGAAAAAATCTCTGAGCAATGCAGATTTCAAATTTATCTTGATGTAATTTGCGAAGTGAGGGACTATTTTCTGATCCAGATGGAAGCTAAAAGGCATTACAAAAGACTATTGAAATCAAGCTGTTGTATCTCAACAAGGCACAAAAACATCTGTTCTTTGTTGGCCAAGACACAGTTAATAAACATTATTATTAGGTAAGCATCCTATTGTGCCTGTCATCATACATGTCAATCTCTGCATAAATTAGGACTCTAAACCCAACAGCAGGGAAAGAATTAATTTCTGAGAAGCGTGGGCCAAAATAACATTTATGCTTGTCAACAACCACCACAATCTCACATCCTCCTTTTAGTCAGGCTTAAAGGAAAATCATCCAGGAAGCTTAAAATAATTTAGAAACATTCTCTATTCTCAGTATCTCAATATTTGCTCAATCAGAGCCCCCAGTTAAAAAATAACCAAAGGTTTTTCTGCATAATGTTGAAGGAAAATTTATGGGGCTAAACCTCTGCATATTCTGAAAGTCTCATCCTCAGCACACACTATCTGATCCCAGCAGATTATTCAACCCTAGAAAGTAATGACATAGGTGAATATTCACAGATACCCTTGACTATCCTGGATTTGCAGAGGTTACAAGATCTTTGACTGTTTAACAAAGACCACTAGCAATAAATCACCACAAAGGTTCTTTTGTGAGATTAGGATCACTTTACTCAATTCAGAGCTGTACGTGACACAGGAAAGTACAGCAGAAAATGAGTTACTTTTCAGTACAGAGCAGAGCACTATAAAAGCAGCTTTTACATTTATTTCAAGATCTCAGGGTTTCTTCTGACACTGCAGCAGAGTGAATTTTAAAAGAGGCCCTTTATACAGTCATTTGTCAGTCCAGGTGGCCTGGCCATGCAATGATTCTGCAACGTTTTTTCTCAGGCTGTCCCTTCCTTGTACTTCAACTTCAATTCATACTCCAGGCTCAATGACAAAGTACTTGCCTACTGTTTCTTCCCCAATCTGCTTTTTTTAGATCTTTGATTTTGGAAATTGTTAATCAGTTTGAAAGAGCACACTCCTGCAGTAGCTTTGGCTTTCATGTTTCTTGAAGTGATATTCTATTTCTTAATGCAGTATGTAGGACATAGCATAAACTAAGTAAATATATTAACTGAGCAACTTCCCAATTAAATAAATCCTGGTAACTGCTTGCATATGTGAAGATAAGCTAAGCTTCAGGCTTCAAACTCCTATGCCAGTGACTGTTTTCCAGGAAAGTAAAGCCTCTTTCCAAGTTGTTCCCCAATGGCATCATTTATCCAGGAAGCAGGAAATGTAAATACTAGGATCTCATCGACCAGCTGGGTCTGATCTCTCAGGACCCAGATTGAAGGTCAAAATCTGAGTCTCCTCACACTTCCTTCTGCTGGAGTTTGATCACTGTGAACAGGGAAGACAGATTCAGAAGGCTAAAAGAAAAAAAGCCTCCCACTACACAGGGTGCTGATATTTAGTAGGTATTCCATCTCAATGACACTGCTTTAATCACTTCCAAGGTGTTTAATGCCTTTTATGGTTCTTCAGTGTTGGATTCTAAGATCTGTTTTTCTGGGAAAATTTAGATAATTTCAACGATTACCTCTTTGATTACTGGCCTATAGGAAATTAACCAGAATTAACCAATTCAAGTGACTCACAGAATTCCTTCCACTAAGAAGTACACAGAGCAGGACACTGGGGTCATAACTTCTCAGTTTTAGAGCAAAGAAAAACCTCTTGCACATAGCAACCATGTTTTTGGGAACTTGTACATTCCTTTGGTTACTTTCACTATGTGGTATTAAACCAGTTTCCACTTCATTAACTTCAAATTTGAATCATCTCACTTACACTTCCATGGATGTAGCCTTTTGTGCTTCTTTGTACTCTGCCTTGATGCCCATTTGCTTTCTGTATTTTCCACATGTGTGAGTCCAGCCTTTGCTTCACGCTGCTGAGGAAGGCAGAGACAATGCACTCTCAGGCTTTAGCCATTTGATTGAGTCTGTGCTAGTATTTCAGCAAGGATGATAGAAAGCAGAAAGATTTTGAGGAGTCTTGAACCCTACAGACCACTCCAGGTTAGGAGCTGCTGGCACATTGTGATACTGGTGCCAGTGGCTTTTCACCACCTCAGGGAGTGAAATATTTCCCTCTTCAAGTGCCCAGCATCAGGAATACTTCTATTCTTCCACAGCACCCTCTTTTTGTGATAAGTACTTGTTTTCTGTCTGGGTGAGGTTTCAATCCCCTCATTTCCCTTTCTTCTGTCTTGCATGGGTGTAAGTAAAGGATACTGGAGCAGCATTTATCGGGTAACAGAGCTAGTACCCTCAGAAAACAAAGCTGGCATTTGCTTACACTGGGTGAGACTGGGGAAACAGCTGCACAATGAAACAATGTGTCTCTTCTGACTTTATACTGAAAATCACATTCTAATATTATCTTTTGCCTAAGAGACCTTCAAAAGATATCATTACTGGAGAATGGTATTTGTCATCTGCTTCTCACATACCATATTCCTCTGCATACTTTTCCCTGACCTTGCCAGGAAGAATTTCCCAGAATTTTTTTCAATCATGAGCTATTGCAAAAGCTCTTTAGATCACCACAGTCAGCAACAGTTACAGAAATCACGACTCTCAGATACTTGAACACTGGCGGAGTCCCCCTCTGCAGAATGACCAGTGGCAGCTATAATCTCTTCTAGCCAAGGGAGATGCTCCCAAGGAGTCTTTTGCAGGCTTAGTATGCTGCAGTGCCAGGATTAATACTGCTACTTGCACCAGTCATGCTTAATGTCCAGGGGAAACCGGACTCAAAGGTCTTAACCAGGATAATGAAATTCTGATGGGGATGGACCTCAGACACAGCAGCTCTCCATGAGAAAAACTCCACCCAAAACATAAATATATACTGGCAGAGTGTGGTTTTTGCCTTCCATAACACCAAGAGATACTCATCTCTTCTGTCACAAAATTAATCTAGACTTCCAGACTAGTCTTCTCAACATCCTCTCAGACAACAGAGGAAGCTTTTTCCACAGTCAAAATCATTTAGTGCCAGACAGACATCTAAGAGGCAGGACGCATCAGGCATGTTGTTTCCACAAAATGTGGTGACCAGACAGTCTGCTCTAGGTAACAGACCAGCACTTTGACTGCCAAAGTTAGTTGATTGCCATTTTCTCACAGGGAAAGCTAAGAATGTTGCAAAGCATGTAACTTATACTCCACTTTCCAGTATGGCAGAAGAAAAAAGAAAGGTAATTTGAGCATTAAGAAGCCAAACCCAGTAAATGTTTCAAACCTTATTTATTTACCTTGCCGTTCATAACTAGGAATTAGCAATGGGTGTCACACACACAAAAAAAAAAAACCCAAACAAAAAAAAAAAAAAAAACCCAAAAAAACCAACCCAAAACAAAACAAAAAAAACAAACCACCAAAAAAACCCTCCAACCAAACTAAACAAAGAAAAAACCAAAACAAAACAAACAACCCCCCAATAAGCAAACAAACAAACAACAAATGAACAAAAAACAACACCAGAAAACCCCCCAAACCTAAAGAAAAAAAATTGTTTAGATTTGAAATAGGTGGAGCTATGCAGTACAGATGGAGGCACTAAAAAATCCGAGAAGCAGTGTTTCTCTAAATATTTCTCTGCTGTTTATAGCATTGAATGGATAATTTCATGTATCTGAAGGAAGAAATTTAGGACGTACAGATGCCATGGAGTCTTATGACATACTCCCTGAAGCACCAGGGTGAAAAATACAATTTCCATTTGAGATTTTCCTTATCCAAATATATTGGTCTTCCAGACAAGAATGACTCCTTAAAGAGGACAGTAAATAAGAGATATCAAAGTAGGGAAAAAAAATCTTTAAATAAAAATTTAGTTCATTCTTACTTTACAGAATGTTTAAAAGCACCATAGCATTTTACTGTCTGTTCTAAAAATTACCAATAAGAGACTGGAATGATTTTAGCTGGTAGCACAGAGAAAACTTTGTGAAGAAATGGAAGCAAGCTAAGTAAAAGCAAAGTAATATTTTGTACACCACAACTATAATCAGAATCTGGCATTGGTTTATTCAAATTTTGCTTTCTTGGAAGCAAAGCTTACATGTTCGTAAACATCAAATTAAACATTGCTTAATTTTACAATTTCCTAAACAAATACTTCTTTACCCTGAAAGGCGTATGCAGACCCATCTATTTGTGTCACAGTTCTCCTGTTGATCTGTGCTTCAATATTTTTAAAACAATTGGTTCCTATACAATTTTTAATGGATCTTAAAAATTTCTTCCAATACTGTGCAAGTCATAGGCAAGGCCATTTTAAAGTGTGCACTTCCTTACATATTTTTTTTTATCAGTACTTAACTAATGCAACTGTGAAAAACTATACATTTTCAGGAAAATGTTTATATTTTGGTCCTGTACTTAAAGACCTTCTATAATCAAGTTGTTTACATGAATTTGAACCACAAGCATGTACACAACAAAACCACTATACCAATGTTTCTTGGTCTATGCATAAAAAGTATGTCTTCTACTTACACTAAAACATACAAAAAATAAACTACAAAAATTGTTTACACTTGATTTCAGCAAAAAAAGCTTTCTTCAAGAAAAATGATTCTTCTTTTTTTTCAGCCATCAAAAAAGGAATGCAAGTAAACAATAAATACATGTGCTTTCTCCATATAGACATATTTACACTTGAGTCTTTGGCTTATGTTTAAGTTTCTTTATAAAGATCTTTATATGATCCAGCCATCATTGCACATTAAAACAAAATAAGCCAGTTTTTCTTTTACTATATATAATATATATATGCAACACTTGAAACGTATAAAGAATGAACCTTACTATCAATCTGCACTGTTATTGTACTTTAACAATGTATCCAAAAGAAAAAAAATTAATACCATATAGGAAATATTGATACATGCAACAGATGGTCGCTCTACTGAATCTGAGAGACGGCTGCATATACACACACGAGAAGGTCCTAATCTGCGCAAACCTCTTCTGACTCTGCTTTTCATTAAATAGTATTTATGTGGCACTAAATGTTGATACTGTATACAAGCATAGAAACAGATTGAGTTCTTTTATTAAGATACACAACTTCATAAGAAAAATACTTTGCATTTAAAATTTAAAATCCCTCCCACCCCCCTCTTCCCCCAAAATCTTTCTTCACAGGATCAAGAACTGTTGTCAAAACAGCTTATTGAGATTTATATATTTGGTGAACTTCGTCACATCCTTTTCAACTAAGAGGATTCCAGGTACTCCAGTGCAACATCGTAGCAGAAACGATATTGCTCCTTTAAGGGGGAACAGAAACAGAAGTTACATTAAAATCTCAAGCCTTAGCAGCAGTATCTATAACCAAGAACATTCTTTGCTAACTAGTAAACTAGACAGGCTTGACTTTTCTATTTTCCCCCCTATTACACAAGTATATTACCAGCTCTGATTTAAAAACTCACCCTAACCAATGAAAGGGAAAAGGACCCTGACCATGGAAAGTAATGATGTGCTTCTCTAATTTTTTCAGCTTCTGAACTGGTTTATCAAACATGAAAAGATCTCCTCTCAGTCAGAGCATTCTTGCAGTGAAAGCACCTTAACTCTGGTATACCACTTCTATTTGAGTGAGCTGATATAGAGCAGTAACTGGTGCAGGACCCCAAGAAGCTCCATGTCCACAGCCCATTGTTACAGTCATGTTGATGTGCCATCCAAAAGATCAAATGAACACTTAAAAAATAAGTTCAAAACCTCATTGTGGTTATTATTTCTCCTTAACAGTGCTGCTGTTGAGAGCTAACACTGGGAAACAGGGAGGAGGAAGGAGAGAGGAGAGGGGAAGAGGAAGAAGAAATAAAACCAAGGAAATTAATTTGATGTCTATTGTCCTTACGACTTGAAAAATGAAATCTGCCTGTGTGATTTATTTTTGTTTTCACAGGAAGACAGCATGATACATTAACAGGAAGTTGTGGGGATATCGTAAAGGCTTTATTGCGCTGCTCGTTGTTATCTGATCCTGTTGCTGAATGTAGGGCACATGACACTGCTATATAGTGGTTTTCCTGGTTTGTTTTCTAACTAACAACTCAACAGCTTCTGCTGTTCAAGAGCTCTGAATAAAAATCCATACAGCACAAATACATAACTGAAAAAATATAGCAACTTTAGCATAAAGCTGTAGTGGAATTCAGGACTCTTTTGAAATGCAATATAAGTTTGCTGAGCATTTATCAAAAACAAACACAATTTACCTCGGCCTCCCTTTACAGAGACACAAATAATTTTCCATGTGATCTGACCTGTTTTCTTGACAGCAGTGAACTGAAACCAGGCAGCAATTCAATATGTTGTGTCTCAGATGTCTATGGCACAGGAGAATGCAAAGCGTTTGCAGCAAAAGCAGCGATACCTAGCCCAGTGTCACTGCTGCCACAGGATGTTTTATTTGTTAACATATTAACCATCTTCTTAATGCTGGCAAGAGATGGAAGTGATGCACTATGATTAAGAGAATCATGCCAGAGAAGCTATTTGATATTAAGCAAACATTGACACCTGAAAAAAGGGGAATATGGGAAGAGGCAGATACAGCCATTTTGCACAATATGCAAGTTCACAGGGTCAGAAGCAATTTCCACTATGCGTTAACTAAAACATGTTTTTAATTTCAATTGGCATCCCTGATTTTTATGCTGTAGGCAGCCATCTGGCTGAAAAGTGACACTGGCAGCTGGCAGTGTGAGACTCAAATGGCAGGAACTCCCAAACACTATATAACCTGCTTTCATTCACC
The DNA here is from genome assembly GCF_036417665.1 of Passer domesticus. Lineage (NCBI taxonomy): Eukaryota > Metazoa > Chordata > Aves > Passeriformes > Passeridae > Passer > Passer domesticus. Next base: position 53,712,212 of record NC_087476.1, read on the forward strand.
TACAAAAAGGAAAAACATCCATGTGGAAGAATATTTTAAGGACCTTCCAGTCCTTAATGTTCAGTTTTTTGTTGGAGAGGCAAACATTCAAATGGATAGGCACTCATACTGCATGCATAAAGATTAACCAGAACATTTAAGGTCATTTTGAGTTCTGGCAATGTACATATGGATATTTAGTCTTGCAGTTTTGCTAATTCAGGCTCATATTGTTTGTATTACTTTATTGTTTATACTGTTTATTATTTAACTGTTGGATTCAATGATCTTAAGGGTCTCTTCCAACCTAAATGATTTTATATATTCATTTGCAACTTACTAGGTCCAAATGTTTGATTTTAAAGTTCTGAGGTATCATTTTGACTACTACAAATCTGAGTAACAAAGATTGTCAGTATTCAATACAACTTTCAAAGCAGCAGTTTTTACTAAGGAGCAAAATATTCACAGATCCCGCTAGGAATCTGTACTTCACAGCTTAATCCCACCAAGGAGAAATGCCTTGCTCTGTAAAATTTCAAGACAGCTTGTGTGAGTGCAGCCCGCTGCAACTTCCTTTCAAACAGACCAGGTTATTTTTGGAGATTAAAGTGCATTCTGTTAACTCAGAATGCTTTCTGTGGAAAGCGTGCAACCATGACAAGAAAGGTAGTGTAAAATGCTAAGCCTGTCCTCTCACTATGCTGACTTGCATTTACACTCAATAGCTGTCCTTTCTTCTTCTGGCCCACGTTAGGTTTGCACTGTTTTTGGGGGCGCAGGACTGAAAACACAGCTCTTGCAATGAGGCAGCCTCTGGCTCCTGTGGGGCTGGTGCTTACCGGAGTTTCTACCATGTTGGGCTTACTGTTCCTCAAGGTCTTCACGGCGTGGAAAACGTCCACCACATTCTGCCTTTTCACCATCTCAACCACGATGCCAATGGCACAGAACATCCCGCTCCGGCCACCGCCGTTTCTGTATGCAAGGAAAAGAGAGAGTTAAGTGCCACTGTGGGCTAAGACAGAATCCAAAACACCCATTTCAGTTCTTTCAAAAGAGAATTCATTTCAGTTCTTTCACTCTGTAAGCATGAGTGATTCCTGAGTCCCAAAGGGAGACCAGACTTTAGCAATCTCTTTGCAGCTCCAGTGGGTTTGGTCTAAGACATTTGCTTTTTCTGACCTTCCTCTCAATTGCTGCTTTTGAATTCTGCCCTTACAGCCCATCATGCTGCCCAACTGTGCTATAAGTCTAAATTACATATACATTAGAAATAAAAAACCCCCACTAAACTTAAGTTCAATGGCAAGTAGGACATTAGAAATAATAAAAACAAGTTCAATGCCAAGTACCTTTTCCACTTCTGGAAAGACACTCAACTTATGATATGAGGATTATTCAACCAGATATGCTAAGACATCACTGATTTAATAACTTGCTGACCTTTGGGGACACTTCTGAACTATTTTAATCTGATTTCAAAGAAATTAAGGTCGGTATTTCTTCTTATTCATTTTGAAGTGGTAGGCAGAAATGGGTCAGTAGTTAATTCTGAACATTTAAACAGAGGTCTTTTTTTCGGAGTAAGGTGACAGATTGATTACTCTCTGCTTAGGGAGAAGAAGATGCCATCTTTTCAAAACTCCCAAACCAGCTCCCATTTAAGTATCAGGTAAGCAGCCAGCAGCCATTTACCAAGAATAGTTTCAGTATCATGTACTGTAATAGAGCTTTTTTCAGATTTCATATATCCATAGTTTTCAGTTTAAATCCCTCAAAATACTGTAGGTCTTCTTTTTGGGAAAAAATGCAGCACATTCTGTGCAAAAGAGACACAAAAAGCCCTTATTTGGCACTCAGTATAAAAGACTTCCTTACTGATACCAGACAGAAGAAAGATCTGTACATGTCTTGCACCTGAAAATCATGCTACTATGCACAGATGACAGTATACACAGTATCACTGTAGAATCACACTCAAAATACTCGTTCCTTGACCTGACACAGAAAAACCCAAAAGTTGAACAAAAGCCTACAGTGGTACTCCTGTTTTTTTTTTTCATTAGAAAAGTAACAGGCACAGGTGCAAAAGAAGGTATCCATAAGACCACTGCTTAAATTAAAACCAAGAATTAATTTATAAGGATTCATTTGAAGAACAGCAATTGACTTTCTCCAAGTTACTCACAGGCAATGGATGATGGTCCGGCCCTCCCCTTCTTCACATTCCTCTTGCCATTTTTCAACCTGGAGAATTAACTTCAAGAAGGATCTCTTGGAAGCTGGTACATCTCTATGAGAAGCCCATCCCAAATACTGGAATTGCTGCACCATCAGATAGCCCTCTTGTGGCTGAGGGAAATCAAAGAGCTTTAGGTCAAAATGGTACCTTTACATCTTGGTTTAGGAAACCGAAGTATAAAATTAACACGAAAACCTAAGTGTTTATATTATGGAGATTCTAACGTATGTATATTGCACAGTAGGGCCTCCAGAAATTTCTACCACCTGAGCTCAAGGAAAATGTCAGGAAAGGTAAAAAGGGGAACTGTATTGGACAACACATCATAGTTTATCAATCACAAATGTAACCTATCCTGAATTCTAAATCATCAAATACCCTAGATTCCACAGATTCTATGGGCCAAGGTTGCTTAGCAGCACTAATCAATTTAAAACATCACTATTAAATTCTTAGACTAGCAGAAATAGAGAGAGATACATTTGGCTCCTATTCATGAACTGACCCCATTACAAATTAACAATGAGTAACACGGGTGCACAAACATGACTACTGTCCTTGAACTCTTCCCTTTGTGCAAGATTATGATAATTATGACAGCCTTGCTGCCACTCTCTGAGCCTTCCACGTGCTAGATGTGACACAGGGAGAGCTTTGAATAGAAGCTGACTGTCACAAGAAAGGCCTCAATAACAGGAAGAATAAATACTCTATCTACTTTCTTGAAGCTGAAGATGACAAGTAGGAATGTGGATTTTAGAAAAGTAACAACAGAGCAGAGAGATTTTTAAAAGCAAGGCTTATGAGCAAAGGGACACAGGAGACAAAGAGAAGTAGAAGAGTAGAAAAATCAAAGCATCATAAAAAAGGAAGAAATGGAAAAAAATAAAATAAGAAAAAAAAAAAGAGGAAGTCTCAAAATACAAGAAAAAAGCTCTATGGCGTAATATTTGCCAGTGTGCCCACACCTTAGTTTCCTGTAGTTTCCAAAAAGAGCTGAAAATGTTTTTTGTAATTCTGAATATAGGCAAGAACAAAAAAAAAAAAGAGTAAAATACTAGCCACATGAAAACTGATCTTTGCCCTCAGAAAAATGAAACTCTGACCAAAATAAAAGAAAACAAAAATAAAAGAAAACACATGAAAGATCTTTGTGTACATGGTAATTAATTTTCCCCACAGTTATCTTTCAAGATTAATGAGAGTTAAACATATACTCAAGATACACTCAAGATACAATCAAGAAATTGTGATAAGTTCAGAATTGGATGGAAGATAAAAAGTAGTTGTGGTAAGTAAAATAAGGATTGCTGGTTAACTGTACATAGACTGGTGGCACAAGCGACAAGCGTCTGTCAGGCTTTGTGGTGGGCAATACAAATAAGTAATTCATAGAGGTGAGATAAAAAGGAAACACACTATAGCAAGCAGGGTTTAAGAAGATGTTGCAAGAGTGTGGAACACTATGGGACAGTAAAAAGATAAGATGGTCTAAGGTATGAAAGAGCTGACAAGAATGCAAGACTAGCACTGCTACAGAAGTTGAGAAAAAGATGATAACTGTAGGTTGAGCACAGTGGTGGCAGAACTCATTAGAGGCAGAGGAATTTTCAGGGCTTTTTCACACCATGCTTTGCAGGGTGCCACAGTCTGCCTTTCCTGTTGTGGTTTTCACATCTTAGGCTGAGAAGGTTCTGGTTGTATAATCAGACTCGGTGCTGCTGTTCGTGTTCACCACAGAAAACATTTTACCAAAGCTACTAACTAAATACCTGTCAGTACACGTTCATTACAGGGATATTTCTTTTACTGTACACCAAACAAACAGAATACAGAATACTTCTCACACATCAGGGATGAATGCCTCAGAACAACATCCAATCACCTCAAAGCTCTCTCTGCTTGTTGTAGAAAAGTACTGTAGCTGTAGAAAAGTACTAGAAATCAGTATTAGATACTGATGCTTGACTAACTTTTCTGGGTGATGTCTTATGAACATTAGTACTTTACTATTATTCAAAATTAAAAAGCACAAGAGCCTAGAGAGCGTGAAAAATGACATATTTTTTCTGTCACATATTGTTAGAATAATCCTTACTCTTGTTAGATTGCATATCCTGAAAATTCGGTTTATGACGTCGCAGTCCATTGAACACGACATGCATTCCACTTGGATGGGGCCGTACCGCAGTATCCCTTCCTCGGGCCAGTATTGTGGGCAACCCTGTGCCAGAGCAAAACAGGCACAGTTAAATGGTAAATTACAACTTGAGCATTTCCTTGTTCCACTGCAGACATTTCACCTCACCTTTACTGAGCAACTAGTGTTGATTTTCTGTAAAGCAGAGTATAATTGTAAAGTCACTGCGCTGCTCTACATTTTCATCATGCAGTAAATCCAGAGTGATTAAAGCATGTGACAGTACATGAAAACTCGAGCTCCAAACTAACCTGTGCTAAGTCGACTTCATTTAACATCACAAGAGAAGTACAGCCATAGTCGTACACTAATCTCCAGAAATCTTTCACAGTGTTTGGTAAAGGATGTTGTGTGACGATAAAAGCTGCTGGCTGCCTGTAGCTCTGTAAAGGCAAACAATTTTGTTAGTACCAGTATGAGAAGTACTTAAATTCTACTGAAACAGAACAAAACATAAAAATGTAACAAAGGGGTCACATCAGTTACTTCATGTATCACTGAGGATGTAAAAGTTAAAAACATATTATCATCTCCAATAAGAACAAAGAGGTTACTCTGCTCAGGTCTGCCTTATTCTTGGTTACAGAACAAGCCCTGTTTTTACACTCAGATATGCTCCGGGCACTGCAGATGTTCTTTGTGGCTCTGTTGAGGCTTAGGCAACTCTGCTCTAGGCACTGTGTCCCAGAGCCAAGCAGGGAACCTTTACCCAGTGATACAGAGAGGGGTGCAGAGGTCTCAGATCATCACCCTCTCCACAGCAGGTTTTATGTGAGCTCTACGACTGAACTGGGGACTAAGCTCAACCCCAAACTGTTTCACAGTGCACAGCCACAGGGACGCCCACAGAACTGACTTTTGGGATCATTGGGACCCATTTCCAGCAGAAAGCCTCAGTTCAATAGCAAAATCCTATTTCCTGCCATGACTGCAGGTTCCATTTTCTGTATGCTATGTTATACGCAGGTACAAAGAGGGACTCCCAGCCTTGCACAGTAACTGAGATGCAACTAACACTGGAGGGGCTACTTTCCTCCTGCAGATGTATTATGAGTAGCAAGCAGAAGACGAGAAATCAGAAGTCTTTTGCAGGCAATTTGTAACCATCCATAGAAAAGTAAATTAACCAAGGAGAAAGATCTGGTAGGGCAGATAAACCACTTTTGCTATTGAAGCTTGCTTATTTGAAGATTGATCTAAGGGATTGTTTCGTGCCTGATATTGACATACCTTCAAATAACTTCTTGTTAATGTTTTAGCATCAGTACTTGCTTGACAAGAGATTAAGGAAGTTGCTGACTTTTTTAATACAGATTTTTGTTACCTTTTCTAATGCAGGAAGGATGTTGGGGTAGTAGCAGCTCATATCCTACTTCCTAGAACTGCCCAGGGACAACACCGGGACAACCAATTTTGATTCATCCCCTGTACTTTTAAGAAATGAACCAAGTTCTAGCCAATGTTTTCCTAACCCTCTTTCCCATAATTGATTGTGTTTCTCAAAAGAAAAATAAGGGGTAAGTTCCTCTTTCTGTTTTGTTATTGAAAGTCCCTTTTTCTTGTCCAGGAGTAGTTCCTCTTCTCTGAATAAATCAGTCATAAAAGGAATGGCCAGAAGAGAAAAGGCAAAAATAGGTTGTGTTACCCAAAATATTAACCTTTTACTTATAACCTTGTTATATGCCTTCATTGTAATATAATACCTTTTATTTCTGCTGTTGTTCTTCTTTTTATTACTACCATTTCTGCCTTTTCTGCCTTGCCTCTGATTGCTGATCCATTAATATATTGCTTGGTTCATGTTCTATCTGCTGTTGCACACTCAAGAGTCCTCCTGCCCCTCACAGCCTGTGTTACCTTTCTTTCACCCCAAACCACACTCCTCAATGCAGCTCTGTTGGGTGGTTTACAGCACATCAATTTTATCCAGGTGCTTAATGCCATTTTGACTGCAATTCTAAACAATTTTTTGTTACCAGAATCCTGTTCACTGCTCTAATTCACCTGTTCAGCCCCCAGTGACACCCTAATACATTGGTCTTACACAAACTACTCCTCTATTTTTTTGGCACAATAAGCTGGTTGTGAGATTAGGGGCTGTATCTTGCTATCAATTTGTTTTCTGCACTACCTCAGACAGAACTCAGTGTTGATGATTTCTGCTGCTATTTGCCATTTTATTTCAGCATCTCTTCTTGACGTGGCAGTTTCTGATAGCATTTCATTTTTGAAGAACGGAAGATGCTCCTGGAAATCAGGCCACTTATTTAAGTATTTACTGTAAAAGTGGCTTTAGGGCCTAACTTTGGAAATGCTAATGGGAGGCACAGGAAGGTGTCTGGCAGCACATGAGCTGCTTTATTGATCAGACATGTATAAGCAGGTTCAACTCCATTTTCCCCAATAAATCACCTGTTCCCCTGACAGTACTTCTGTTATTCAGACTTCAAATTTAAAGAGCTGCAACTCAAAATATAAACAACAAACTCCCCAATCCTATACTCTACTTAAACATGCCAAGAAAACCATTTTTTCTTCCTCTGTTGCTCCTGACTCAGTATAGAAAGACTTTTTTATGAAATAGTGATAGTAACCTCATGTTCAGATAGATAACATTTACTTCCTAAGAAACAGTAGATTTTTGAGATCCTGCTGAGATTTGAGATATGGAGGTCTGGACAGTAGAGCTTTATATAATGCTGTTAAAAAGGTGAGATTTCCAGAGGGTCCCACAAGGATGCCAAAGACTACAGATAACTAATCTTCTGAACAAAACCATAAGCTGGTGGGGCTTCTCACCTTCTCCCCCTCCCCCTTCTTCATTAGGACTGTTTTACTGGGCACTGCAGCAACAGAATTACCCTTTCTTAAACCAGCAATTACAGCATTAGAGAGCTTTCCATGGCACGCTATGCAGACAAAGAAGGTAGTCTCTTACGTCCATAAGAGCAGCATTGATGTAGTTGCTGCTCTCCCCATCAATAGTAATTAAGAAAGGCAGACATCTGTCAGGTGGCAGCATATCCATGAAGCGGTTCTTGTCGTGGTTCCTTGGCAAGCAGGCGATGCTGCAGTCCTCCGCCTGCAGGCGAGGGGTCACAGAATTCAGAGTCTAAGGGAAAGAGTACGGTTGTTTTAGCACGCTGAGCTAACACACATGGAACTTGGGAGCCTTGAGTTTTACTGTAAAATATTGCAATATGAGGAAACATGAGGTATTAGCAAGAAGACATTAGTAAATGTCTCAAGCTCCTATCTGTTTGTTGGACATTGTGGGCTTTGCAAAGGGGGGTGAAGCTGCAAGTATTAAAGGCACTCCACGTACTACTGAACATATTCCATGTGACACCATCCCTTCAGAAGGGAATAAAACAAAGAGGATCCTTTGGAGCTCTAAAAAGCTATGCCTTCCATATGCAAATGAAAGCCAAAACTCTCTCTGGCTCCTACTCACTGGTCTTTATTTCAGACAGATATTTACTGCAGTTTTATTTAAAGGAGAATATTCTGTATTTACAACAATTTTGCAAAGAACATAAACATGGGTGCTTTATTTTATGGACAAAAAGTTAGGGACCAATTGCTATAAAAGTCATATGAAAAACCTTCTCCTTAAAATAAATTAAATGTATCTAGAGGCAAAAAAATTGTTGTCACATCAAGAGTTAGTAGAAGCTGTGAATACCTGAAACTCATCTTTGAGATGTGAAGAGTTTGTCTGAGAGTCTATTCTAATCATATCAAAATAAGCAGCTTTGAATTCACAGACAGGAATGGCAGTTTCTCCACACAGGCAAGCTTCTAGAATGGCATCGTGAATAAAGATGTACTGCTCCTGTCAAATTAGGAAAAGAAACAAAAATTGTAGCTATTTAAACCAACAGATCTTTCCTTCTTTTAGGATAAACAGGCCTACTGCACACTCTTAAACCCATTCAAAGTACTGTCCATCAATACATTAAACAGTGCTTTAATGCAAACAGTCTTGTTCTTATTGGGGTGCAGTGAACAAGGATGTTTTCTCCAGGACCAATTTAAATTCAGTAAAACTTAACAGAACAGGGATAGTAAATTATTTAAGATGAGATTTTCAGTTTTCTTGTACTGCTTGTGGGTTTCTGTGCATATGCCAAAGGCTTGTTTGCTTTATCAATTTTTTTAATAGCTTTCAATCTTCTGATGTTAGCAGAAAGTGTAAATTACTTCAAGCACTACTAGAGTGATTAGCAAGTATTTGGCATGCTGCCTTCTCCTTATGCATGTGCAAGCTAGTGCATCAGTTGCCTCATACTTGGCTCTAGGCCAGTAATAATTCCAGTGTGTTCCAACAGAAGCACCAGTTCTTCCCATTTTTACTAACTTGCCTTGAGAGAGCCTGAGTCCTAGATAACTGCATTACTATTTCAGTTAGGCCTCCTGTCAATTTTTACACAAAATGCCCATTATATTTACTCACCCTAAGAGTAATAGATGTAAACCTTTTCCAGAACTGTGCCAGCCTCATGTAGGTATTGTGAATACCAACAAAGCTCTTAATTTATGAGCACAAAATTTAACATGTGCCTGTAAAAGCAGCACATGTCCAAGGACCACAGTCATCTTCTGGCTCTACAGCCTTCCCCATAGAGCTATGGAGCTATTGGCATCACTGTTGACTGTATGACCATCACACTTCATGCAATGACATCTTTGTTTTGCTATGCAAGTATGAACCTCTGAGAGAAGATGATAGGTAACAGTCAAAAGGGAGAGAAAGGAGTAATAATAGATGTGTTAATTCACATGCAAGTGCAGATTAAACTGGGAGGGTTAAAGCAGCCACACTGAAACACTCCATCCCATGAACTTCCCAAAGGCTAATGGGCCTGTAGCAGCAGTAGCTGACCAGGACCATCTATTGTTCAATTGGCATAGGTTGCAGCATGGAATAAAAACTGCACCAAATTACACTGATATGTTTGGCTGCCATCTGCAGAGATTTCCATGAGGTCACAGGTGAAATAACATCTCAGGCACATGTCCTTGTGGAGGGCAGGTAAGTGGTAAACCACTTCAGGTAATCTACCAATATAAACCAATCATCTGTGTTTCTTTGGAAGCTCAGTGGTACTTTGGTGGCAGAGTGGGAGCTGTTAGAACTTCACTCCTAAGGCAATGGTTTTATTGTGAATCTGCTGAAGGTGTGTTGAAAGACCAAGAGTAAAAATATGGAAAATATTTGCAGCAAGGTCAATAAAGCAAACAAAAACAGAATTGGAAAGAGAGTGTGAAATGGACATAAAGTTCACCAGTAAATTTATAGATAAAGTGACTGAAGATTGTCTAAAAAAAGTATCAGCCTACTGAAATTGCATCTTTGGGACCTTGGGATTGCTAATACTAGAGCTGGGGAGAGACATCCCAGACATGCCTAATCTAAGGTCTTCCCTGAAAAAAATCCCTCTTTCTTTTCTTTTGCTACCTAGTTAGGAGGACACTTGTTTCTGTGAAGACTACAAGAGTTGACAGATTTGTTGCACCACGCTGATTCTGGATGCTTTTACACTCAGCAATTGTCCCCAGTGGAGGCACCCCCTTGACAGGGCCACCACCTGCTCACTTTGCAGAGTCACAGTGAAATTCTGACCTAGAAGGTTTCAAAAAGCATCAGGTGCTTCCAAAGCAGACTGCTGTACCTCAGTTTGTACCATGTTGATGCGCCGGGACCGCAAAGCTTTGACACAGTTGTAGATATCCACAACTCCTTCTCTTTCTGCCATATCCAACATGATATCAATCACAATATAACATCCTGTCCGTCCAGCACCAGCACTGACAAGAATCAGTAAATACTGTTAGGAATAGCCCCAGAAAAACATCAAAAAACTTTATAACCGTTATTGAGAGCATTCTTATAAAATCATTCAATTTTTTATCACAGCCACTATCTAATTTTTATCTTTCCTCATCATGTCCTTTAAATCTTTTGATGTGTTCAAAACAACATTTTTCCATCACATTTGATATGCTAAGTAACAGCAAAAAAAAAAAAAGTTTCTTCATTTTGTCACCCAGATCAATATTTAAATAAAAACTTAGTTTAACTGAAATCTGAAGATTGATTAAACTTATGCACTTCAGAATATTATAGATCTCGTTTTCCTTTAATAAGATTAAGAACAATTTTTAAGTGATCTATTACAATAAGAAACTCAAGCGTATGTTTTACCAGGCAAGATCCAAGGTTTTTCAGACAGCACATTTAACAATATCCAGAAGATTCACTTAAGATTTATTTTGGCTTTACATAAAGCTATGGACAATTTTTGCACAGTGAATTATTATAATCAGTAAAGGCTGAGTAACTTTATCTACAAAATGTAATTAAACATTTGACTAAAATACTTAGGTAAATCAAGCATCTGTGGAAAGCAAATTCTGTTTGTCAAAGGATGGTGTCTCAACAACATAACCTTGCAAAATCTGCACAGGAGAAACATTCTGTATTTGTTGTCACTAACCTCATTCCATCTTTCTTCATCTACTTGCTTACTTTGCTTTAAATTAATAATCTGTTCAGACATTATATGCAACACCAAGGTATCAAAGCAGATGTATCTACACTCATTCTCATATGCTGTCACAAAATTGTTGAAGGCTACCTAAAATGATAGCCTGGAGTATCATGATTTAGCTGGTGCAGCTGTTGCAGGAAAAAGAAAATCTCAGACTATTCTATTTCAAAAAAGTACTAGAGAAGTACTAGAATCCTGTTATTTTCAAACATTGCTGTAGACAGCCAAATCCTACTGCAGTGTGAATTAGGCAATTCAAAAAGAGAAGAACGAAAACAGAGCACTTCAAAATGATAGATGCTTCAGAAGACACTGCTGTAAATAACCATATAAACAGCTGTGAAAAATACAAATCTACATCTTTGGTACACACCTGCAATGGACAACAATAGGCCCTGCACTAGGAGGGTTAGACAATTTGACTCTCCGTATAAAGGAAAGCAGTCCTGTGGCATTGTAAGGAACGCCATGATCTGGCCAGCCAGTGAAATGAAACTGTTTAACTTCACGGATTTCATTGTAGCCCCTCTGTAAAAGGCAAAAAAAAAAAGGTTATGAAATTCGAAGTATTTCATAGACTAGATATTATCTGGCTCAAATAATGATCACACAGATTGATAGAATCTACATGCAGTTTTCATCATTTCATCAATTATTTAAAGCAACGATCCATAGGAAGCTTAGAGATGTCACTGGGTTATTTTAATTTTGAAGTTTGTAATTTTTACTTTAGACATTAGGTATGGTAGTTTTGCTGCACTGAAGATTTTTTTAATAGACTAGGATGCATTTCACATTGATTTTCAAACTAACTAGGGAAAGGGCCTGCTACATTTAAAGGCAAATATGATTTAGCATAAGACCACAACTGTATCACATGAGGTATTCACAGAATTTGTCCTTTGATTGAGATTGACTCAGCTGCGGTCAGAACAGAGGGCTAAGGATGAACAGCAGGCATGACTTATAATCTGGTACTTGAGTTTAGCTCAGAAGTGTGACTGTGGAGAAGAGGTGACTTTCAGAGGGGGATGGCAGCAGCTGACATTTCTGGGGAAATTCAAAGTCCCACAATGAGATGCCTGGTAAGGTAAGGCTGCCTACATTGCGGCCCAGCTAACAAGTCAGAAGGGTTTGGTATTACACAGAAACATCAGCATAGCCTCTTTCATCCTCCTTGCTACCAGGAAACAGTATTTTGCTAAACCTTGTCAAAATGTGCTCACCCTTCCCAGCGTGAAGGTCCTGACAACATATTCTGCGAGGGGTTCCATCTCTACACAAGTCACTTTGAAGTCCCCATAAACTTCAGTGTCGTCAGGCCAGTACTTGTAACACTTGACCTAAATAAAAAATGGGTATGATTTTACACCAAGGGAAAAGAAAAGCTTAAGGATACTGTACTGCATTATATCACATTTATTTCCAAAATGGCCATGCATTCATGCAGCTTGTCATGGCTAGTAGAGGTTATGTCAAGTTAAGCACTAGCTGCAAGGGGTTTCCACTGCTTTACACAGATGCATTTAGGTGCCAATTCAATTCTAAATGAGCATTTGTATTTTCTTTAGTGCTGAGCTGTGGAATATATTTCCACTTATGCTAAATTGTGATGCATTTTGTACCCATAATCAAACTGTTGCAAGTAATGCCAGATACTTTATAGACTTCCCTGAGGTATGTGTTACTGCTAAACTGTAAATAATTTGCTGATTTCTAGCCACTGATATAGAAGCACATTTCCTCTACTACTCTTTTCGTTTGAGTGATGCTATGAATTAACATTGCTATATAAATCTGTTCTGATGAAATGTGAATTTTGGATTGAGAAAATTTTCCACTATGCATGAAAGCAACACAGCATCAGTTTTCAGAAGTTTCTTTTAGACAATACCATAACTACTACATTGCCTGGACTCTTTCCTGTTGCCCGCTCAGGACACAGGGCTGCCCTTCACAAGACCTTTCTACATTCTGCCCATAGCATGTCTTGTCAGCAGTTTTTTTTCTTTACACTTGCAGCATTAAAAAACAAATAAACCCAATAACTTACTCTTCCAACTTCCACTAAATTCGTGACCATCACAACACAAGCTGACTGCTCCTGCCAAATCATTCTCCAAAAGTCATAAACAGTCTCATGAACTGGACCTGTAAGAAAAAATTCCAGGTAATATTCTGCAAAAAACATAACAGTCAAAGTGAATGCTAAGAATAAAATCCAGTGTGTTTCAGAGCTGATGCATGTGAGCACATTTGCTCAGAGAAGAAAACTTTGTAAAAACACATCATCATGCCATTGTGCTGGTTTCCAGATTATATTGTTACTTCTAACCAGTGATGGATATTCTCAATTTAACTGAATTACCACTTGAAAGAAAATAATGGCAGGTGTTTCATGTAGAAAAATGACAGAAGTAGCTTGAGAACTACAACGACACAGCAATGTGTGATTGTGTCTATAGTTACACTTCCAGTTTTGTTTTACATTTGTTAAATACAATGAGTTGAGAATGAGTTTCTTCAGGTGCTCACCAAGGAGATGCCTGTGCCAGAGTGAAGTATCAGGCAGGAGGGTGCTGGTACAGATACTCTGCACTTACTATCTGCTTCCTGGCAAGCATGGATGCACAAGTAGGCGTTGAGCCAGACTTTTCCCCCTGAAGTGTATTTAAACTAACTTAAGTACGTTTCTGTGAGGCAAATGAGAAGCACATGTTTAAGTTTTGTCTCCTGCTCTGCTGCAGAGACATGTTCAGTTGAGTGACAGAGGCATTTACCCTGTTGCAATAATCTCCAAAACAGCTCCTTTACCACCGTCCAGCAGTACTATAAATATTACTGTATATAACAGACATAGAATCACAGAATTATCTGGAAAAGACCCTTGACATTATCAAGTCCAACTATAAACCTAACATTGCCAAGCACACCACTAACCTCAAGTGCCACATTTGAAGACTCAAACACATTCTTTCATATGCTAGATCAAAGGCTGCACACAAAAGCAGCAATAACTTTTTCTCTCCTTTACACACTATAATGTGCAATGATTTGCATAGTAAAACAGAAGTAAAATACAAATGTAGACTTAATGCCATGTAGAGACCTATTTAGGCAGCACTTACCCAAATATAAAAAAAAAATGTGGTTGCAACTCTAAGCATCCTGCTTTAAAATAAGTCTTTACTTTGACTTTTCTGTGTGTACTTACAGTCAACTGAGGGACAAATAATAAGATATGTACAGACAGCTATCTGATTATGATGACAGACCAAATAATGGCACACTAAACCTAATTATTTTTACTTTAAATCATAGCTGCTGATATTTCCAGTGCAATCTTAGACTAATCTATTTGGTCTTCCTTATTGTGAGGAGTTCTATCAGGAATACAAACAAAAAAATAGGAATTCTTTTTTTTTTCTCTAGCACCTCTTTTTATTAGTAGGGTGTTATATGATAAAGATTTGCCTCAGTCCTTTGTACAAAGAGTCTTTGTCCTCTGGCATTACTTTACCCAGATTTTCTGAAAGAGTTTAATTTATCATTACTATCTGCACTGCATCCTGGACTAAGTTGTAGACAGCAAAATAAAACATTGTAATATGGAAAGAAAAATGCCTCAAGGCAGGTTGAAACTGTTTTCTTCTCTGTCCATGTCTCTTTTCTCTACTCATCTTCATAACTGGAAATCATGGTAGTAGGTTCTGACTTTATCAGCTGAATTTATCACTGACAGATTTGCTCAATAGCTAATTAACATGATACATTAGTGCAATTTTTGAATTTATTCACATTCCACCCGAACATACTATGTTAATTTACCATAAGACAAGATAACAACTCACAATACTGGGTATACTTTACTTTCTTCTACTATTTTACCAAAACACTGTGGAACTCTACAGAGAACAATTGTTTGATTTGATTAAAGCTGGCAGATCCTTACCTTGGGTTGCAATGTAGTGACTTGGTCTCTGATATCCCTAAAATAGCAATATAAGTTGGTTTGAGTACCACATTAGTAACAGAGAGTGGAAAATAAAAGCATAAGGATACTACAGAATCCTTATATCTAGACAACATTTTCAGAACAAACCAATATTTAAGAGCAGCATGAAGCTCAAAACCTAAAAAAACAGTTATTATTGAAAACGTTTGAATGACAACAGATAAAATGAAAATAAGAACATCTGACTTGAACAGACATTGTAGTGTACCAGGAAGGAGTACTCTATATTGGTCCCTTGCACCTAAAAATGTGTCCTCTATTGACATTATTTCTCTAGCTGTATATATATTTGGACTTTTATGTAAAATTTAATAAAAATTCTCTGCTACCATATTATCTCACAGCTGATCTATGTTCCCAATACAAAAAAGCACACACCTTTTGTCTTTTAAACAGAGAATCACTGTGAGGCACAAAGAGGTATGTGCCTCAGCCCTAACTAATGGAGACAAATACATTGGTGTGTGCACAGAATCAAGGTCCTACTGCAGTGAAATCTGCTTGACTGCACAAAGTGTGCATCAGTTACAGTGAGCATGATACACACAAGTATATACACAGTCTTACACACACACACACACACATATACATATATATATATATATATAGGTAAATAGATAATCCTACACAACTAAGCTTTTCCAGATAGCTGGATCTATGCCAATGCTAGCAGCACTAATTGTCCACATACAAACTACAAGACAAAGAGTGAGGAAATAATTCAGAGTATATTTTGATCAGTGCCAGCAATTTAGCCACAAAGAGGAAGGAAAGTTTAGTGTTGCTGGTGAGAAGACAATACTGAATTTCACAATGTGGAAATGTTCATAATGCCAGTTTTTCTCTAGGTTAAGTTTTATTAGGCCACTTGCTGGAAGTATTGCATTACAGGGGAGTACAAGCCCTTGATTAGTAGTATTCACAAGATGCTACTAAAGTGAAGGATTTCAGTGTAGCCAAGGAGTTTATATTCTTTTCCACAGACTGCTTCATTATCCTGTCTAGAGTGAGAGCACCTTCCTCTGGGACTTCTAAAAAAAACATTTGAATATCTTATTCTTGGCTTTATAGGGGACCAAAATGGCATCAAATGACGAAAGAATTTCTCCTGAAGTCCTTACTATCAAGTCACAGTTTAAAATTATGGAAGTAGAACCTGTGCTAGACAGGTTTACACTCAGTAATGTTTTTGAGAAGAAGTTAAAAGTGTCACTTAAAAATTATAAAATGCCAATTTTAACTTGTAGCTTTCTTGCCTGCTTCTAATGAGATTCAATTCACTCCTAAATAAGAAAATCAATATCCTCAGGGAATTATTAAAAATCTGTAAGAGTTTTTTTGTTTAAGGCCCAGGCAAAATATCACAGGCCTATTATTTCACAGATACTGCCATGTTAAAATGTCCAAATAAAAAAGACAGAAATATATATGGAGCTAAATCTTTATATCCTGGAAAGTCAAAAAGGTCTTAAATAACTTATCAACTAAAAGTGGTTAGGAAAAACTACTAAGTTGCAATTATAAAGAAAAGCAATCAAAGCCATGTATTTGAAAAACACATGTCATAGCCATTCCAATACCTTTCAAATGGCTTTGGAATTAATTTGAATACAACAACTTGTTTATTCCTAAGGTGTTAAGAAGAGAAAAGTCATATTGTGTTAGTCAAATTGCCTGGCAAAATTTGGATCAGATTTTAAAGTTTATAAAATAATTTGTATTCTGATTAAAGTATGGCATTTCAAACTTTAGAGATTTTTGCAGAAGTGAGGAAATTTCAGTGTTAAAACGTATATATATGTGTGTGTGTGTGTTTGTGTATATACTTTGTAATACCTAAATTAGCACCTTAAAGCAAATGCCAGCTAAATATTGCTTATCTAAAACATTGTTAAAAACAAACAAACAAAAAATCCCCCCAACCTACATATGTCGTTATCCCTCCTTTTTTCACTAAACACATATTATGATTACTCCACAGGTATATTTTAAAACAACTACAGCACAGCATACTATCTAGCTTCTTATATATACATGGGAAGGGGAAAAGAAAAGTTGGTGGCCAAAATGACCACTAAAAAATGGGAACAGCAAATTCTCTTTAACAGATAAGCTCACCTGAATTACCTAACATCCAATAATATTCAGGGCTAAGCTAAAAGGCTAAATTATATTTTCAAAACAGGTACAAAACATATTCACACAGAAAATAAATTTTTTAAAGGAACAGATGAGATAAATTAGATGAGGCATGCATAGTTATCAACTGATAAAAATAGAAGAAGAAAGTAATTAATAACAATATCTATATTAAATATTTACAATAGGATGCTGTTATTCACATATAGTGGTACTTACATCCCTGTACAGCCAAATCTACAGCCCAAACCAAAGTCAGATGTGAAAGAAAGCACAACAATGTCAGTGAGTACTAGGACGTAGAACAAGGAAAGTGTACATTTGTTCTTAATAAAAGAAAGCTTTCAATAATTTTGTAGCATAACATGCAATAATTTCACATAGAGAAGCTGGCAAATTGAGAGGGAGAAAGCTGAGCATTCCACTCACATCTATGTAGTTGGCATTAATGTAATCTGAAGATGGATCATCTTCAACAGGTTGCAAAATCACCCTGGAGTGGTCATCTGTAAAAACCAAGTGGTTACGGAGCCTTTTTGAAGTGTGATTTTTAAGAAAGATATTAACGGTAAGTCATCTAGAAAACCAAAATCAGCTGGCATAAGCGCCTCACAATTTACAATCCTTAAATACAGATTGTTTACACAGAAATACAAAGAACCATTTTGTCTGAGGTCTGCAATTACTTCCAAAAACCTTCACTACATTTCATTAAGTGCACCTGAAAGGTATTGGCACTGTCACAAGTGGTCAAAAAGACACAAAGAAACCAGGTTACTTGCTCAAAGTCCCTTTCAACATCAGCTCCACTGTTGGTAGTCTAGAAAACCAAAAATGCTGATTACTGTTTCCTCACTTCCACCCCAAGCCTGCTCAAGTTCATATTGAGACATTAGTGAAATCAAGACAAAGGAGTTTGCAATGCACTTGGGAATTGATGAAGAGGTAACTCTACCCATTCAGGGACTTCTCGGGCACGGTGATTCCTGCGTGTTCCATTGCATGGGTAAAACAATACAAATTGCAAACAAGCAGAATCAACATCCAAATGAGTGCCAGCATATTGCTGATATATGCTTACCACAGCTTGCACAACAGAGATGAAAATGCGAAATTCAGCCTGAGTTATAAAAGGAAGAAAGTTGAACTGTGAAGAGCAACAACAACAACAGCAAAAAAGAAAAAGCTGAGAAAGGCACTGTTCTGTTTCTCCGCTGCAGGTATTAAGCAGCTGTGCCACCGGAGACTTGCAAAGGAGGAGAGAGCACGGCCCGAGTAACACACGGGTAGAGCTATCGCTCAAACCGAGGACACCGATACTCACATGCTATAATGTTTCCATAGCGGTTCTTTGTTCTGTTTTGATCCTTCTTAGCGACATCCCAAGAAGCTGACTGCCCCTCAAAGAAACTCTATAAATAAAAATGTTCCGAAAGAAAACATTCTGACCATTATTTTTTTCTCCAAAAATAACAGTTTAAAAGAACTGCCCCATCATAAAGTAAGTTCAGCTTTGCTCGCCTGCCCTGGTCACCCAGGCAGTGCCAGGGTACAGAAATATCTAGAGAAGAAGGGAGCCTCTGTCCCTCTGACTGCTACCGGTAAACGGGCAACTCACTGAGGAACTCCACAGGGATTTCAAATTCTGTAATTGCCAGAAGGCTAAACTTGCTTATACATCCTTGCTATGGAGGAATGACAGTAAACTGAGAAAGCACAGAGAGACTGATCACTCTTCTTACAAGACAGTGTAATAGAAAGCCTGTTTACTACAGCATTACATTGCTTTCCACTTATTACTTAGTAAAACACCTTTCCTTCCTACAGAGACACCAGGACTCTGCCAGTGTTCATTGGTTTTTTTGCCTTTCCTCATATACCTCCCTCTAGTCACTAGCAAAATTATTCTACATTTTTAAACTCTTAAGACTTTGATCTCTCAGTATTGATAGAAGCAGTTTTTATTTCTCCGTGGCTTTCTCTTCATTGCCTGTAGATATTTTACTGCTGTTGTACGTCTATGCTATTCCTTCCTTCCTTCCAGATGATCTCTTATCCTGGGTAAGTTATCTCCAGAACATACACAGTAGCCATGGAATCAGAACTTTAATGCACAGTGAGAAGCCCAAAGCAGGGAATAGATGTCATGTACAGAGACAGAAGAAGAAGCAAGCAGGAAAACACCTGATACGGCATCAGGGACCACCCTCCCCCCAGTAGTGGCTGACACTTGGTATTAGCCTTGAAGTAAGGCAGAGCATAACAAAGCATGTTTAAGTAAAAGAGAGGAAAAGAGCATAATATTCTTTTAAAAACCACACATTTATTTATTCCAGTTCTTATGTTTACAGTAGAGACAGCTGCAGAAAGGAGAGAAGGTTGAAAACTGTGTCAGAAGAGATTGCTTACTCAGAGAAAACTCATTGTAAACCTAGCTGTATTGTGAGCAACCTTGGCAGTCCCATTCCCATCTTTACTATGTGTCCTGCCTGATATTCTAATCCCAAAGAATCACAACAGATTCAGAGATCAGAAGCAAAATGAATCTGTACTCATCTTCTACCTCCAGGGCTGGGAATTTCTTTCTTCCATTAAAGTTTTCAGTAGACATGCTCAGGCAAGTTTAATTAGAACTTCAAGATGTTACTACCCTTATTATCTTTTTACTGCTTCTCAACTGGAGCAAAGCCCCAGTATTGCCCTATTGAGATGCTAAAATAAATCACGAGAGTGCTTCCAGTCAATGTTTCTTGGAAAACCAGGCAGGTTAAATTCTTTTTTTTAACCTAATCCAGGAGATCTGCACTAAAAATATCTCACATAACTAATTACAGCATTTCCACTAAAGAGCAGTAACAAAAGAGTGGCAGCTTCTTACAGTATGTCAAAAAGATTCTTTTTATAGCCTAGGGAACAGACAGGGATTTTCTACCAGGCAGTTGTAAAAGCCCAAACCATTTGACTCCATTTAGTATTTCACTTTTGGGTTACATATATAAGAATCTTCTGCCTGTTAACCTGTTTTTCACTTAAACCCATGACATTTATTTCTATCCTTCTGCAATACAATGCAAACAAAAGGCTGCTCATTTCAAAGGGATTTTTCCTAGCAAAGCCCCACCACTGGAGATCTCACCTCATACTCCTCTTTAAATCCATAGCTGTCAGAGGTCTTCATTAGGTTAATATGTTGCAGGAGATCAGCCACCCTGATGGCAGGGTGCAGCTGCCCGGTCTGGTACGGGGATTCTGTGCCTTCGCAGAGATAACGAGGGACATCCAGGAGTCGGCTGGACTCTGCTGTTGCACTGTGATTTTCATCTGTATTCACAAGAAATCAGTGCATTATGTACCCACAGGGCAGTAAAACCTGCTGCTATACATATCAACATCTATTTTGAACCTCTTTTTCAAAAACATCTCTAATTTCTGAGAAAGCAAAGCACTTACTCTCCAGCACATAAATACTGTGAAGTACATAAAAGAATTTAACAGCAAACACATACAAAACTTTGCAGTCCATCATCCTGTAATAAAGATGTCTGAGGGGCATTTTATTTGATGCTACAAAATTTTATGACATAAATGTACTTGGAAATTCCAGACTCTATCAACCAAAGTAACCTTTTAAGGGCTAATACATATCAATAGCAATATTACACCTTAAATAATAAATTAGAAAAATTCCATAGTGGTATCAGCACATAATTTGTCTAAAGCCAACAAAGTGAATTGAGAACACAGTAACAAAAAGAAGCAATTACACCATCACTTCAGAACACCACCTCCACTTAGGAAGATGAATCAGCACTAGAGAGTGGTCATTTTAACTCAGGTCTTTTAGTAGAAAAATGCAACTTGAGTTGAGTGTGCTGTTTCAGTCACAACTTTTTGCCCTGTATAAGCAAAGAAGTTTCTTCTAATGCTCTCTGTGCTCTATTTTATATGAGAATTCTCATATAAAAACCAAATGTCAAAGCTGCATGAGGTGATCATATTTTGTCAATACTGTGAAGTACTAATTTTATTCAAATTAGTAATTATCAGAACAAATGGATTTACAGAGGAAGAAAAATTCTAATCTAAGTAGCTACTGAAATGAGAAATGGATACTCAACCCCTCCTAAACGTCTTGAAATCAGTTTACCAATTTCCTTGCAAAGGATCTAGATTAGGAGGCAAAACACTCTAGAAAAAAATGGACTCCCCAAGGTTTGGATTTTGTACAATAACACCAAAATATAAACACTATTATCTTGAAATCAGTTTACCAATTTCCTTGCAAAGGATCTAGATTAGGAGGCAAAACACTCTAGAAAAAAATGGACTCCCCAAGGTTTGGATTTTGTACAATAACACCAAAATATAAACACTATTAATGTCTTCTGAAATTAAATCTCCTGAAAAACCTGACTCTTTGAACTGTCGCCTGAGTTGCCAATTTCAGAACCTAATTTATGATTCACTAATCTGTTTAACAAGGTGAGTGGCATGCAGCAGTGACTTTTTTTGTTGTAGTGTTACCCATACCAAATCACACACATTTCAAACCACCTCAGGATTTGTAGTTGTCCCCATTGCTGACAGAATACTTACCAGTAATAGGCACTTTAACCCATTGAAGCAGCAAAAAACAATGAGTGAACAGAACATGAGAAATTTATTTCAGGATTATATTAGAAAATGGCTAAAAGAAAGTGACATTCAAAGTTGTTAAATCTTCACAATAGGTAACAATGAAATCTGTTAAAAAATTGTAAGGGCCACATTATTATACTATTAGTGTAATAATAGGGACTCAGGAAAAGCAAAATTGTCATACCAACTTAGTGCTAATGTACACAGAATGGAGAGCAGCATTAATAACTTATACATGAAGAAAAAGAAAACTAGTATAGCCACAAAATAATAAGAGTTTCATAAAAAAACCCCATTTTCTATGATTTAGAACCCATAAATACTCCTCTTCTTTAAATAAGGCAGAAGAAAACTGTTTTGTCATGCTGGGCCGAGCAAAAGCTCTATAAAAATGGAGTAGGCCAAATTATGTAGTTCCAAAGGAACAAGGTTACAGATACCCAGCTTTTACTACATGGTGTACCCAAAAACTTGTACATTTCTCTTCACTATTTCAGTCCACTGTATGAAAATTAGTACCTCTTCCAACTATCAATGGTTTGCTCACATGAAGAAATTATCATGTCCAGAATATCATTACCAGTAGATGAAAAAGCAGACAGGAACTATTAAGCTGTTCTTCAGTTAGTTCCTTGCCCTCGGTATTCACAGCTGTCTGTAACTGTGTCTGCCACAGCAGAAAATACCATGGCAGGATGGCACTGAGTGGGAAGGTACCATGAGCACTTCACAAGCACAGGATCACATTTCAGAGTTATCTTGATTATTTGGGAGACAATGTGAAAATCGACAAGGTGAATTGAATGGTGAATGCACAGTTTCCAATAGTGTTGGAAAGGGAAGTCAAATATATAACTACAAAATGGAGTAATGGACTGGAAAATGATAACTGTGATTTTAACAGGCAACTCAATGCAAGTCAGCAACATGAACACAATAAAACGGAGAAAATTCAGTTCAGTTAACAGAAACAGTAAAAGTGGGGCATGGGGATACCCATTCCACTCAGCTCAGCATTAAGACTTCTTACAAGAATGTTACCTGATTTGGGGCACTGTAATTTAAAATTCAACCTATGAGTTGGAAAGCTGGAAAGCATTCAGAGGAAAATAATGACAACAAATTCAGAAAACGTTACCTACAAGATGATGAGTGAAAGAACTGGGTTAAACTCAACTAAAAGAGAAATAATTGAGGACAGGAGCCTTTCAGTGTGAAAACGTTGGTTTTGAAAGGAGAGAAATGTGCCATTTTCCATATCTTCTATTAATCTCTCAAAAGAAAGTAGCTCAATCCACATCAATAAAAATTTATTCTAGATTAGCCTAGTTAGGAAAAACTAGGGGTGAGCATTAATAGTACTTAGGAGTAATACCCAGTTAGTAGTAATTAATACTCAGAAAATTGACCTTTGGATCCCAAATATTACTAACATGAATCGGAATTTATTCTTACTAAGGAGGACTGAGGCACTGGAACATTCTACTGCAAGAGCAAAATTCTGATTGCTACAAATTTTTAAACATAATGAGACAATTTCCAGAAAGAATCTGTATTATATGTATAATATCCCTCCTCAAAAGAGAGAAGGGATTTCATTGCCCCCAGGTCCCTTTAAGATTTGCTCAAGGACTCTAGTTTTCAACATGTCTATATTCACATCTACTTTCTGATTTTTGTCTTTTATCCTAAAATAACTGCAGCAACTGACTGAAACTCAATACTGCACATTGTGTTTATTCAACCAAGAACTTGGGTACAAATTATACTTTTATCTTTTTATTTATAAAAAAGAAAAAGATCTCTAAAGCCTGCATTCAGTGACATATTCAGCCTGTCCATTTCTGTGTGTTCTTCTTTTTAAAGTAAATAAAAAGCTGAAAAAGTTTACTAGTTAATGCCAGTTGAATTATATAATTAATATAGGCATACAGAAGTATCTGTTCAGGACATGCAAAGTTGTTGTTTCCTCTTAGATATTCCGAAAATTTTTCCGTTTTCTGTTTTTCTTTTCATTCTTGTTACGTAGAAAATTGAACTTTGGGAGCCAAAAAATGTTAATGTGGACCTGATTTTTTTTTTTAAAGATCTCTTAATAGAGCTCTACTTTCACATGTCAGTTTATTGAAATTCAGTTTCAAAGCTCTGGGGAGAAAAATTTTAGTACTTTCCATTTACATATTTCCTCATTTACTCTTCAGTTAGCAGTGACTAGGAATAACTTCCTAATGAGGACATAAAATAATTTTTATTCTAAAATTGTTGTCAGTCTAATTCTGAATTGATGAACTGAGTGTAAAATTATTTTCTGGTAACAGCATAGTTTTACATAAAACAAGCTGTTTCAATGTTCAGCCATGCAAGGAGACAGAAATCATGCAGGGATGGATAATGAAGGACTAGGGTCCTCACCTAACACAGCTGTCGGCACAAGTGGATCATTGGGCACTGTAGGGAAACAAAGCCCATGAAAAAACACATTACCCTTAATTTGTGTATTTTTAAGAACAGAAACAATATACTTCAGAGTATGACCAAGTGATAACTAAACTCCATTAATTTTGTTACAAGAGAAAACCAAAATGAATAGTTCCAGAAAGCATCCTGAAGAAAAGAGGTATGAAAGGCAGTGATTTCAGACTTTAGAAACGTAATGATAAGAGCCAAGAGATCCTTACTGAAATGAAATAAAGAAGACACTACGTGCAATTTAGTTTTTGAAAGGGTTCCTCCTTCACTATTGTTTTTTTCATTTCACAATAAAGGTTCACTTTCATAGAACCAACTTCTTTCCTTTTAAAACCATCTTCTCGTGTAATATTTGAATAGCTAATCTCAAAATAAAATGGTATTTCTATAAAGTTTTCAAGATAATTTAAAAAATTACATTTTTACTGTTAATAGCTTTTTTAATGCTCAGTAACAAAGAGATTGCTCATAATGAGTATAGGAAAATCACAGATACACAGATGCAGATGTCTGAATAAAATTCACAGAATTTTATCTTTTATTATTACAACTAGAACCATGCAGAGATAAATGCACTGTTTTGGACAGAAATGACAGAATCCAGGATTTGTTTTGTTCCAGTCTGGAACAAAAAACTGTAACATCAAAGCATCTGTAGCAGAATTAAGTTCCAGTTCTCAAACAATTTGCCTGAAAGTTTGTCACTTAGCAGGGAACCCGAAATCTTGGAAGACTTGTCTCAGCACAGAAAATGGTCAGAAGAAACAAATCCTCCAATACACAAAAAATCACATTCCTAGGATGCTAGAAACCGGTGCTGTCCAATTTCTTTGCCAACCAACCAGGACAGCTGTGGTGACAGGAGCTCATGGGCTCTTGGCATCACATCAGTCCATCTGAAGGGCTGCCTGAGTGTCTGGCAGCCTCAGCTCACTAACAGCCATGTAAATTCCTGATAAATTCTTAGTCTGGGATGCACCATCACAGTCCATATCAAACTGTCTGTGCAATCCTGCCTCCACAAATTTCAATGCCAATAAGGCATCAAACTTTGGAGACCTTTTAAACTGTTCCAGCCAAAACTGCAGAAAAACCACAAGGCTGATACTCACATTTATAATTTTTTATGAGGCACTTAAAATGTTAGTACTTGGCAGTTTGGTAGCTTCAACAAACCAATCCATAAACTCTCCTCCAAAACCCATTTTCCTTACAATAACCAGGAAAGAGCTTAAGAGCCTTGATGGATGTTTTTTTCTCAAGCATGGTAAGCAGTGTGAGAGACGAGAAGAGACATGGAGTGTCATTCCCAAAAGACAGCAATTCAGAAGCAGCTCAGGCTGCTCAGGTCTGTTTAAAGCCAAGCCACCAAGTCCATGGAGTTGTGAGAAGCTCAGGTTCCTACCAGCTCCATGGCAAAATTGTATGCCTTTGTAATTTATACACTAGTCTTGAAATATTCAGTCTGCAAGTGGAGTACCTTGCTTTTGGCAAGGTATAGTGCAGATGTTGGGAGGCAAGAGTGCTAAACACTGGCAGCTATAACCCTTAACAGTCAGGAACTCAAACTTTTTCCAAACCAGGCAGTTTGCATGTCTACAAAAAATGAATACAAATATAGAACACATTTGTAGATATATTAACAAGCTTGCTCCTAAACTTCACAAACAGCAATGAAAATTGTCAATGTTTGCTTCTGTTGTAATGTCCTTACTGCCAAAAAAATAGAAATTAATTTGGACCTCATATTATTATTCATCACAGACATGGTGTTGTGCAGTAATATTTTACACGCTGGCATTAAATAGCCTCATGAGAGAAAACTGAATTTCAAGTTTTAACTGAGGTATTCTGGAAGTATGATACTTACCCTAAAACAAATATTTTTGCATAGTGAAAGCATATGCAAATATTTAATTAAATAATTTGCTACATTCCAATAAGAACAACATATAAACATTCCTACTCAATCTTTTGATTTACCAACATTCTGGGAAAACCTGGAGCATAAAACAATTTTTCTTAAAAAGCAGAATTGTTTTCTGTATTTCTGTAGTCACCTACACTCTGGAGTATCCATCACTGTCTACTTACATCTGGGGCTGAAGTTATGCGAGTCCATAAATGTGATTGACAAGGGATCCTCTGCATGCAGAGTGCTCTGGTCGGCATAACTCCTGTCCATGGCATTCACCATGTGGGTCATCTCCTGACGGGTGGTTCCCATGGCATCCTTGCGCTTCTTTGCAAGTTTGCTGCCCAGCCAAAAAAAAAAAAAAAGTAAACCACCTTAATATTTGATGAATGTTGGTGTCTACGGTAATCATTCTCTATAATCCTGAGTGACTGATAAGTTTGACTTATTTCCCTGTGTGCAATTTTTTCAGTGTGTGATAAAACTGTGCACCCTGCTATGAAACAGTCATGGTCTTGTGTTTTCTGTACACACACAAATGCTGTGATGCAAGTGCTTACTTCTGTACTCTGGCAATCATTTTTTTTTTCCTGTGGAGTAATTATACTAATATACACAAATTAGAGAATATAATTACATTTTAACTGAAATGACAAATAAGAAGCATCTGTGCATGCAGTTTTATCAACCATCTCCATTTAAATATCTATTTTGATTTTATAAATGGATAATTCATTCCCCTTGCTTGCGTTGTTGGGAAAAAGGAGTCATGTAACCGTCTAAATTACTTTGTAAGTCAAAAAACCTATGAAGTAACAAAAGAAGCATAATAATTCAATACATATTTATATTAAATATTTATATTACATTTTATGTAAAAGGTTGTATTGCTCATTGAATATACAAGATATGAGAGGCTACCACACTATGGTCCTAGTACTTAACTTTGGTTATGTGAAAAACAAAACCACCCTTATCATTCTACCCTTTCATGCAGTTTGGTAACGTCGCAATTTGACATTAACAGTCTTACACTCTGCATCACAGTTAAAGATCAACATAATCTGTACAACTAAGCCCCTTAAATTAACAGCCAGTGCCCTTAAAGTGCACACTTCAGAAATATTGCTCAATTCTTCCCTTTTGAGAAAGAAGTGGAAGTGATTTTCACTGCACTAGGAGTCAGATGGAAGATGGAAGCAGATTTAGCAGATTAATTTTAATTATAACTTCAAGCATATATCCCAAGTAGCAGGAAGTATGCAGAGCAGCATGAGGTGGGCCTTGGTTCTGCAGAAACCCGTAACATGCATCAAACTGTTCTGAAATCTCCCTGTTTTCAGGTGAAGCCATGACTATAATACGTTAGATAGCCAACCTGCTTAGTTGAATAAATGTGACACCACATGGGAGAGACAATCATCCCTGAATATACTGAATATTGAAAATGTATGTTTAAAACACAGCTCATCTTCATAAGCTTTTTCTGCATAGGATACCATCAAATGTTACAGTAATTGTTTAGACAGTGTTTGTCTTACATTTCTCTTTACTAAAATGTTGGCCAACTCTAAATATTCCATGCACATTCGAAGAACAGACAAGGATAATATTAGATACTTATTACATATTATAATATTAGGAAGAAATTCTTTAATATCAAGGTGGTGAGACACTGACAGCAGTTGCCCAGAGAGACTGTGAAGCTCCCCTCTCTGGACATGTTCAAGGCCAGGTGGGATGGGGCTCTGAGAAATCTGATCTGGTGGAAGGTGTCCCTGCCCACATCAGGGGTTTGGAACTAGATGATCTTTAGGGTTCCTTCCAACACAAACTATT